>NC_137456.1:282820805-283303897 GCF_964235325.1 Thermobia domestica | reverse complement strand
CTCTATTGTTGTCTCCCTCGAAAGCAAATTTATATTTTTTCTTATGTTTTGATCATACAATATAATTCTGATTTTAAAGTAGGGTTAAATAAAAATTCCTTCCTTTTTATATTGGTATGAATAGAAGAAAATATATATTAGTTTTGTTTTTCTAGTTGAAGGCTATCAGGATTTTTTAAATAATAATATAGAAGCTATTAAAATGTGTATAAGCTTTACCTTATTAAATGGCATAATGTATTATTTGCATAAGCCATTAACATTATACCGTGTAACATGTGCAGTTTTATTTATTTTTTTCTGTTTCTTTGGACTAATGTTTGAAAAACGTTGGTATGTGGAAGTAGATGTCCATTGTTTTTATTATTATTATTCCGTGTTAATTGGGAAGGCACATAACTTCGTGACTATATTATAGAGCTGTCCCTGTTTCTATAAGAGAATGTAAAAACCCAATCAGTAAAACTAAGTGACTGATGAAGTCAGACATGGCTGTGGTTTAGGGTTTTCAGAAAATATTGAAATTCGGAAGTACGTAAAATTGGGGAAAGTTTGTTAATCTACAGTATCGCGCAATTATTTTAGAGAAACATGGATCATCAAACGTTACACAACTGCTCTGCTTTGCAGCCCACTTTGCAGTTCCTTAAATAAGAACTAGATCATTAAAAGCAAAATTAGTCACCTATGAAGTGATTTCTTGTAAAAAGAAGAATATCGTAATTGAAAGTCACTAAGTTCTAAGCTTGACTAGTAGTACATAATTAATGCGTATTTTTTAAATAATAATAATAATAAAACAAAATGAAATATAAGTTTCATATCGTTACAAGTATAATGTCATAATTAAACGTACTGGACTTCCTATTTCAATCACATGATTGTTATTCTTTAAACATTCCTGTGTTAATTAGTTATTATTCTTTTGTCTTATTTTTCAGAACTTAAATCATCTTTGTACAAATGTAGAAACCAGTGAATTACTGAACAAAATACAAAGACAAGTTGATGTTCTTCAGCAGTCGACAGAAAGAGTATCCAGTTCAGCGGAAGTAAGTTTTTAGTCTTTATTTTACTATCTTTATTATTATTATTATTTATTATTATTATTATTGACAGTAAAAATAGGAACACGTATTTTAATTCTGAGTAAGTCTAGTAATTAAGATTGTATAGCTCGCTGTTTCAGCAAAATTTTGGGAATGGCCCACATAGCTCTGGACCAAATCACACATCCCTCTCAAATTTGTATTGAGAACAGAGAGGGCTGACTGTGTACCTTATCCCAGAACAAGTAATTATCATGTCGAAATTTAATAAAGGACCAGTTTTACACTCTTGGATAGCCCTAATGGCACACTATATATTTTACTTATGGCCATAGAATACACTTTTACGTTCCTTCAACTTAATTATGATACTATTTATTTTTCTTTGGTTCCTCATAAATCTACAAATTAATCGTTTGGGAAGGATCCTCAAAATTTGGAAAAGGAGTCACGGCCCAAGGGTGTACCCTTTTAGTTTAAATTACATGTTTTGTAAGTCTAAAAATGAATTGTTCGAGAAGAACCAAGTTTGTCTACTTCTTTTCACGCTTTGGCTTAAATTTGACTTTTAGGGCCGCAGTGGCTGTGGCAGTGGCGTAGGGAAGGGGGGGCCCGGAGGGGCCGGGCCCCCCCCCCAAAGAGGTCCGACAATGTACTTTGGTAGTTTGATGTTTGTAATCTTTTATATATTTTTATGTTTATATATTTTTTTGTTTGTCAGCACTTGCCCCCCCCCCCCAAACACACATCCTGGCTACGCTACTGGGCTGTGGTAAAGTGCTCATTTCGGGCGTGTGCCATCCCTGATTAAATTCTAACTCCTTCCAAGTGGACTTTGTGGTGTACGAACACTGTATGCGTGGGTTTTCTCGTTTTCTCCCATTTTTTTTATTTCACCATTATCATCCACAGTCTTTCTTACGACTAACTGGTTCATATTAGCTTTGCTTTCATAATTCAGACTAAAAAAAGAAACATATACTTTCTGAGCGAAACTGAAAGTTTTAATTCAAATTATAAACGGGTTAAAGTTTCGTCAAATGTTTAGTCAGTTTGTAAGACTAATCCGTTGTTTAATAGAACGCCTACGTCCATCCATCTGTCTGTTTACATATATCAGAACATAGACGGTCAGAATAGCAAGAAATGGATTCAGCTTCTCAATAATAGGTTCCATTTCCTTTCTTAACCCTATGTTGAAACCAGAACTAATAAAAATGAGCCATTTCCGATTTCAACGTTGATCACCATAGAACAAAACTGTAATAGATGGCTAGTAGCACTGTTCCGAATATATTCAGTCTCCCTATAATAGGTTCCATCTCCACCGTTATCTCTCTACTAACCGGAAGTGATATAAATCTATTACCATTTCCGGTATCAGTATCGATCTCCATAAATAAAATATTAGAAGAGATAGTGAGAAATGGACAAGCCATGGTGCACCAATTGGCCATGATTCCGAACGATTATTTAACATGAATTTAACATTCCAAGAATAGAATTTTATTTTTATCGTTCTTTTGAAGTTGGAAGAGGTAAAAATATACAATTTTCGTTTCAGCCCTTGTCACCATAGAGAAGACTCAGTAATAGAAAGTTAGATGCTGTTTTTTAATATTACTTCAGGACTCAACAATACGTTCTACCTCGACCCGTATCTGTCTAGAAAGTCGAACGTTGTGAAAATCTGCTGCAATTTTCAGGCTCACTTTTGATCCTTTTATACCAACAATGGTAAAATTAATAAGTAGTGAGATTTTCACCGTATCGATTCAGTGGTCAGGAACAAGTTCCATCTCTGATCTTATTTCTCTATTGTTACCGGGAATAATAGATGTATCACTTACGGTTTCAGTATTGGAGCCCTATAGTTCGGAAATCTACTGTAATTTCGTCAATGTGAAACGAAGCTCACTTGTTTTATAACTGGGCACAAAACAGTAAGTTGATCTTTAATAATTGATGTTTGACTCCTCTCACACCATCCTTTAGCTTTTGACTTTGTTTGTGTGACCCCTCGGTCTAACCTGATTGCACTAATGAAAGTTCACGTAGTCTTTGAAGTTGACATTTATTCTTCCTCACTTTAACAACAAAAAGTAGCAGTGTCGCAGAGTACACCATGTAAAAGAGTTTGGTTTACCACAGTGTACACAACGCCAAAATTGAATTTTGATTTTTTTACTGCTCGGTAATGCATTTCCCCTCACTTTCTATTCCCCACTCAAAAACTTAAGTGTTACCACAACAACTGATTTTTATTCTCAATTAGCAGAATACCCGTTCTTCGCTTGGAGAGAATACTTTTCATTTTGGACATAAAGAGCTGAATTTGGATTTAAATGGCATCGGAAGTGTCACTGTTCGTCTCAGCGAAAGCTATGGATTCGACACTAATACCGGCCGTTTTCGGGATCATTTTTAAACATCTCCACCTCCCCTCCCTCACGTTGCACCATCAAAGTGAAATGACAAAAATCTGCCCGAACCTCTTCTATGTTGAAAATTTGATCGAAGTCGGTCGGGTAGTTCAAGAGGTATGAAGTCAAAAATATAAACACGTGCATTTTTATATAGTATTTGGTCTAGGAATTAATTCGTGCGGTTGGTACGCACACATTGAAGCTGTAGTACAAACACAAAGTACATAAATACCTTAAGAAAAATATTGTCCATCGCTAGCCACCACTTTCGCCCATCTGTCAGGCAATGTACGGATTCCGTGGCGAAAGAAGTTCTCATCCTTGGAAGCGATCCAGTCAGAGACCCATGTTTCAATATCTTCTGAAGAAGTAAACCGCTGTCCAATCAAATCGTTGTTCATGCAATCGAACAAGTAGTAGTCCGAAGGAGCAACGTCTGGTGAATACGGCGGGTGGGGTAAAACTTCCCATCCGACATTTTCTAAATAGGTTTTGACCGGTTTTGCGACATGTGGGCGAGCGTTATCATGTTGAACAATAAGTTTATCATGTCTGTTCTCCCATTCTGGTCGTGTTCTGGCCAGAGCTTGCTTCAAACGCATTAATTGTCGTCGATAACGTTCTCCATTCATAGTTTCACCCGGTTGCAGCAGCTCATAGTACACCACACCTTTCATATCCCACCATATGCACAGCATAACCTTTGCACAGTGAATATCTCGTTTTGGTTGTGATGGACCTGGTTCACCTGGTTTCACCCAGGCCTTTTTTCGTTTAGGGTTCTCGTAATGGATCCACTTCTCATCACCCGTAATAATTCGATGCAGAAACCCCTTTCTGCTCTGTCGTTGAAGTAGCAATTCGCAAATGGTTTTTCGTCTTTCAACGTCTCTGTCTTTCAATTCATGTGGAACCCAATGTGACATCTTTTGAATCATTCCCATGGCTTTCAAGCGTTTGGAGACTGTTGTTTGATCAACGCCTAATGCTGCTGCAAGTTGTTCCTGCGTTTGACACGAATCCTGCTCGAGCAATGCTGTCAATTCTTCGTCTTGAAATTTTTTTGGCTGTCCAGCTCGCTCTTGGTCTGCCAAGCCGAAATCACCACTTCTAAACCGTGCAAACCACTTCTGACACGTTCGCTCAGCTAGAGCATGGTCACCATACACTTCCACCAAAATACGATGACTTTCAGTCGCACTTTTCTGAATGTTAAAGTAATGCAGCAGGATACCCCGCAAAAACACTTTATCAGGCACAAATTGCGCCATGTTCACTTAACTACAAACTGGTGTTGTTGACGCTTTAATCCACTGCCCTATACTACGAACGATACGCGATGACAGGGGTTTGCAACACATGTGTGGATACACGGAACTGTGGGACGCTCCGTTCGTTGCGCCATCTCTTGTCCACCCGCACGAATTAATTCCTAGACCAAATATATATAGATTTATCCTCAATTAACAGCTATTGAAACCAAGAAGTGGCTGTAGATTCTACCGTTTTAGTAGAGAAATTAGTATGGAGTTGGCGCTTCTTGCCATTATCGTCTTTCACTCTATAGCGATCAACACTAAAACCGAAAGTGGTTGCTTTCTGCCACTTTCGGTTTCAATAGATTAAGACAGAAGATTGTACCTATAAGCTAAATCAATTCCAAACAAATGCTTCTCGCTCTCTCATCGTTTTTGTACTATATAGATCAGTATTGATACCGAAAGTTGTAGTAGATTTCTATCACTTCTAATTTTATTAGAGAGTTAAGCGTGGAAAAGAAATGTATTCTTGGGACGCTTAATCGATTGCCGAAAACCGCTTCTCGCTATATATTACTGTTTCTGCTCTACAGTGATCTCGTATTACTGTTTCTGCTCTATAGTGATCTCGTATTACTGTTTCTGCTCTACAGTGGTCTCGTATTATTGTTTCTGCTCTAGAGTGATCAAAGTATAAACCGGAAATGATTGATTTCTGCAACTCCCGATGGACGGATCACATCCATCAAAGAATCCGGTTTCTAACTTGGATCCTTTACATCCTGGCCAAAATTGATGACGATGCATTAAGTAGTTCTTGAGATTTTTTTGTCTCCCGGACGGACATACGGACAAAGTAAATATATAAAGGGGCTTTTGGTTAATTAAATTCTTTAAAGAGTATTCACAACAATGAGCATAATATATAAATGCTTGGGTACCTAATATGTGATAAATACAAACAACGAATATATGATTTTGTTTAATGTAACATTATTCACTAAGCAAGAATCCAGAACTCTCATGCCAAATTGTATATGAGAGAATATCATTCATTTTCCTAGCAGCGATGATGAAACTTTATTGTCTATTATTTGTTGTAGACAACGAAAATGCTTCCAACGTTAATGACAAGGAAGCTGAAGGACCTATTTCGATCAAGAATAATTGTGACACCAAGAAAGAATTACATTAAAGCCTAAGTACCTTCGCGTTAAGACAACGAATGACATCCACATTCAATGATTCAAAATCACAATAATAATTCGTTTGTTAGTAATTCATCATGCACTGAAGTTGAAGGGGAAGACGAAGAATTTAACTGAGACTGAATAAGTCAAATCCTTTTCAAAAAGGTAGAACTGAGATAAATGATGTACAGAATAAATATGATGACCAGTTCGAACTACAAAGTCTACCAGTCTGCAAAATATGTACAAGTGCTAGAGAAGATTGATTGATTTGGAGTTTATCGCCCCGTTCATCACCGAGGCTACATAAGACGTGGATATACAGCTAACGTGGGATTCCCTTTAGCACTGAGACTATATGAGACGTGGACCTACAGATTAACATGGGGTTCAAACCACATGAGCTCCTACAGGGAATCGAACCAGGGGCGGATCCAGGGGCAATCGCCCCCTCCCCACAAGAGGAAACTCTATTTTATATATAAATAAAACCCATCCCAGAGTTTGGAACTCTTAAAAGTAGCTCTAATTACAGTATTACAACCCACCGTCCCCCCAGAAGTCCGTCCTGGATCCGCCCCTGAATTGAACCCGGTTCTCCCGCGCGGAAGAAATACTACAGAAGAGTTTATGCACAAGCCAAAAGTTTGCGATTCCAATAGTTTAAATACAAAAACCAATAATGGTCATACAGTATCTCACTATGTAATTTGAAATATGTACAAGGTGTCCCAGAAGTATTCACTCGTTTATTGCAGTGATGTTTCGGTGACTGGAGGACGTACTTAAACTTACTGGAGGAGTCTGTTGCAGGAGAAGGATGCTTGATACATTGTGGTGGCAGCAAGACGGTGCTTCACCACACTTTGCCCGGATTGTCTGTGACTTTTTGAACACCACCTTCCCTGTGCGATGGATTGGTTGGTGGGGGACAATGGAGTGGCCGCCATTATCACCAGACCTCACCCCCTTCCATCTTTTTCTTTGGAGTCATTTGAAGGACAATGTGAATGCAAGATCCATAAACAGTGTTGCAGAATTGATGGCGCAAATCACCGAGGAGTTCAACAACATTCCCATTCAGATGTGCCGAGATGCGTACAGAAATGTGAGTCTCCGGATGCACGATGGTAATGGCCACCAGGTGGACTTCCAAGTGGAGAATAGAGAATACATACTGTAAAGCACTTGATTTTTACATCATTCCTCTGTACCTACAATTTTGTTTCATATCATTCTTGTTTATAATAAAAATGTACTGATCACTCAAAAGGTACGTCACTACTTCTGGTACACCCTGTATATTGTTTAATGTCAATACAGTACGTTCAGAAAATGACCCAGAATTGACACACATGAAACGACTACATAAGCAGCATAATGGGAATTTCATCCAAAGATAAAATAGAAGAGGATAATACTTGCTATGTGACTGTAGCCATAGGGAAAGGAGCGTAATGGAAGTTTGATAGAAAGGAAATATACTTTCATTTAAAACTACTGCTTTCGGTTTTAATATTGAATTTCCCTAGAACAAAAACTAAGAGATAGCAAGAAATTACTCTATGTAATATCTTATGATTTACGTTCTATCTCACCCGTTGTCTGTCTATTGAAACTTGGGAAATTTACTGTACTTTCACAATGTTAAGCGCAACTCACTTAATTTTAATAGTAAAGATATGGTTCTACTTTTTCTAGATAAATTTTACTACCTGAAATGTGCATGAAAGTAAGATAGTCTTTACCTGGAATGCGTTTTGCTAATTGTCTAACATAATTTAGTAAAAATTGTTCTTAGTAGACTTTAAAAATACTCTAATTTTTCAAATTTGACTTTATTATAAACAATCTAAAATTTAAAAATTGTGCTTCGTAGATGTTTGGAGCTGTTCAGCAAGAGAACAGAGTTTCCAGAGCCATAGAGATAATGCTTTTGCATGTTGAAAACTTGAAGAGACTGTACGAAAAGGAGCATCGAGAACTCGAAGATGCACGGTAAGTAAACAGGCTATGATGAAGCTAATCTAATCAACTTCAAAAATAACAAAAAAGTTTCTGTGATGGATGCAGAACAGTGTCTAAAATGATACACTATCAACTCGGTATTTTGATTCCACAATATGAGAATATCTTTACATTTACTAAAATTCTGATTAACTTAATCGAAGTGAATAAAAACTCAACAAACTTATCATTTTAAAGTTCAAATGTTGAATATTAGAGTTCAAATGTTGAATATTAGAGTAACAGTCGTCGTAAGACTATTTATATAAGTTTTAAGCCCATCGAAAGACATTTAAATGCGCTCATTCAATTGTTACTTCTATAAACAACACTCAAAAGTAAAAATCTATCTTCTATGTTAAAAATATATCGTCAGTAGTTTCTGATTTTCAGAGTACAAATTCTAAACTATTTTTGCTCAGTTACGCATTGAGCGACTTTTAATTCCATTGTCGCGTGAACACACACTGTAATGTTTAATTTGAAGATGAAATGAAACTAAAACTTCGTGGTGTTACAAACCATGAAGCATTTTAGCCAGTCACACTTTTTTAAGTTGGGTGAAATATAATCAGCATACAGGAGCTACTTCTTGCCTTTAGATCAGATAGCTACTTTTGAATTTAAATAAATCCCAAATCACTTCACGATGCCGAGTCAACACCAAAATCCAAGGTGACTTTAAATAAATCCAAAATCCAACTACCTCTAACGTTGCCACGTACGCTTACCATTTTAAGTACTCTAAATCAGTGGTCGAAGTGAGACGGTATGCGGTAGTATGCCATACCGCCTCTGGTTTTTCAGTAATGAGGACATACCGTCTCCGGTTTTTCAGTGATCAAGACAATATTTAAATAGTTTTTTTCACTTCGAACACTAATGAACAGCTGATAGCAGAAATACAGCATTTTGTCACCTAATTCAATATTATTACCATAAAACGATAATATAGAAAAAATTATGATTAGCTTTAAAACATATGAATAAATAATGTAAGATCTGACAATATGGTCTGCGTCAATTTCTAAAACATGAGGAAGTCAAAATCAAAAGTAGAAAATTATTAATAAGTTAGATTATAAGTTCTGAAATAAGGCCTCGTTATAAAATACACAATTATTGTAGTTCTTTAAAAGTCGAGATGTTAAAATATAATTCCTGATACTAGGTTGAAATAAAATATTAGCTCTTGTACCATTGGCTGTGTTACCAAAGTGGGAATAACTTTCTTGCAATTGGTACGACGTCATTCTGAAAACTCCTAGCAGCAATTTTGATTACAAGATGATTTATAAAACTTGGCGTGACTGTTTTTTGGGAATGCGGCACAGGACCGAAACCTCGTAGGACTGAAACTATGCCGTTTCAGTCCTACGCATGTAGCCCTGTTTTTTGGCATACGATATATTACAGTAACAACGACGATATTCTAAAATACAGCGGTTGTCATGTATATTTTTTCTATAAATGTAGTCAGAGTTCCCTTCTGTTCGCTAATGGTTCCAATTTAAAATATGTTCTCTAGTAGTCTAATGTATTAGAGTAATAGTAGTATCCTAACTTGAACATAGCATTCTAATAATATATAATAATAATAATAATAATAATAATAATAATAATAATAATAATAATAATAATAATAATAATAATAATAATAATATTAAATAATAAATATAAAGATTCGGAAATTTAGTGTATTCTGTGCTACATTTATTTATTTAACAATCACCAGATACAGCTCAAGCCATTTTATAGTGGATATCTAACAACAAAAATAACAATGGAAAGGATTTTGGGAAGGTATCGGCCAGGGCTTGTTTAGTAGGTGCCATCCCGGCTTTTGACTGGTAAGACTGAGGAAAACCCTGAAAAACCCCAGTCAGGATGGTCGGCAGCGAGAATGGAACCCGCGACCTCCCGAATGCGAAGCCAGCGCTCTACCACATGAGCTACTTCGCTCGGTATTTTAGAAATTTAACCCCTTTCCTCGTGGAAAAGTCTAATTTTTTTATATCCTTACTGCGTATTACAATCTTTTATTTTTAATCTGTTTTATGTATAATTCTTGATGCTAATGGAATCATGTGTTGTCAAATAGCAAAGAGTAATACTTTATTTTATCAAATATAATATATAGACCCATATATATCCATTTATTTACATTTTTCTTTTTTAAGGAGATTTTTAATGGAGAATAACCTCATTCAAGAAGAACCTGTGGAACATAGTGATGATTCACAATTAAGGACATCACGATATCGATCTCTTCAATCATTAGTAGGAACTTCCAAGATGGTAAGAACGTATTATGTGTATTGTAGAGTTGTGTGATCTAATAATGTTAATCACAAAAAGTGGTTAATACCAGATGTTTGTGTGTTAAATAAGATTGCGATTTTTAGTTTAATTTCTTTGAAACAATTTCATGCAAAGAAGCTGGGAAAGATAAGCTTTTGAAACAGAAGGTGCAGATAAATAATAAAAAGAAATTCGTACTTTAGTTGCGTTTGTTCCTGTGGTATATAAAATATTTAGTTCGTGTAATCTCTTCAAATGCTTTTCGCTTTTCTTTTAGGAGATTATTCATTATTATTCTCTACTTTAGTATGTTGAGTGTACTTAAAAATATTCTTCACCCTGTATTAATTATCATCATCACTTTTACTTAGTTGCATTAATAGTGCTGTTTATAAAATAAAAATATGGGAATGGAACATTGATTTGTCTTTCACAATATCAATATATTGTTATCCTTTATACTGAATTACACTAATTATAATTAAAATCTATATAGCCTATAGTTCTTACTTGCACCAAGATAATTTTTAATTATTTCACATAGGCGTTCCTATTTCAAGGAAAATCAAGTTTGTAGTTACTTTTGTATCTAGATCGATAGTTTTTCTCTCTTATTTTAACGTACCTCGCAGTGGCAGCTTTAGCGGGTAAAAATTTTGAAAAGTATATAAGCACTAAAAGATACAATAAAGAGTAAATATATTTCCCACTATTTATATTAATAGTAGGTAATTATCTAACATCAACCACTACTGTAAAAGTAATTTCCTACTGTCATTAATCAATCAAATGTTTATATGTATCCATAAGTGATGCAGCGGGCCTACCCAAAATTAAAATTCTAAAGCTGCCCCTGGTACCTCGATTATACATCAAAGCTAAGGGAGAAGGTAATGACGAGATTGGATGATAACGGTGGAATGACGAAAGATGGAAGAAACCAGAGAACTCGAGAATACTCTTATACACTGTGTTCATCCACCACAAAGCACACTTGGCAAAGCTGAAATCGAACCAAGGACTCCACCCGCCAGAAGTAAGCGCTCTTTTTCTGAGCCACCACAGACATTTCTTAAAATTCTTCCAACCTTTTCACCTTGCTGAATCAGTCAATAATTTACATACTTTTATAGTTCTATTAATTAGCTGAGTTACGGTTACATAAACTTTCGAATACTATTAGGCAAGAAATTAAATGTACCAACTTTAACAGCGTTTAATTCGTTCTGGAAAATAGTTTATTTTATGAAGCGATATCTAAACAAATTGTGCATAAAGTATCCAGTGATTTAGGGAATAAAAAAATATCACAAGTTATATATACCAAAATGATTGGAACGAAGCAGTCGGTAAGAGGGGGGGGATAGAACAGGTGATTAGTTTTCGATAGTTGAGTAGTATTTAATAGTAATATGAAATGCGAACGTGAAATCAGGGCAAGAATGTGAATGGCGAAAGAAGCTTCTAAGAGGAAGAAAGTATACTTTGCGGGTGCTTGAATAAAGAGTTGAGAAAAAGACTTATAAAATGCTTCGTGTGGAGTACTGTACTGTATGTAGCAGACATGGACATCGCGTAAAAGTAATGAAAAGCGAAATGTATGTGTGGAGAAAAATGGAGGGAATTAGCTGGGTCGAGCGGAAAACGAATGAGAGGGTGTTAGATATGTTGAGGGAGAAAATAACAATTGTAGATATTATTAAGAAGAGGAAGAGAAACTAGTTGGAACATTGGCTAAGAAGAAACTGTACCATGAGGGACATACTAGAGGGTATAGTGGCAGGGAAAAGAGGGAGAGGACGAAGGAGACTACAACTGATGGTTGGTGTCAAAACAGAAAAATCATATAGGAAGACGAAGAGATTAGCAGGAGACCATGGAGCATGAAAGCTTTTCAGTTTCGGCAAATGACCTGCCAATAATGGCATAATAATAATAATAATAATAATAATAATAATAATAATAATAATAATAATAATAATAATAATAATAATATGCTGAAAATTAAGCTTTGCATGATTGATATGTTATCGTAGCAGTATCATTTGACGAAATTAAGAATTGTTGTTAAGGTAAAATAGATTAAGAAAAAAAATTACACATTTAATTCTAGATTTCACAACCCTCTAATAAATAAGTTGTAGGACCTTTACGCATACTTATAAGTCCTTGCTTATATTTCAATATTTCTGTAATAAATTTGTTTTAGAGCTCAGTGAAATGTCGATACTCTTCGTTATACGTATCATTGTTTTTATTTATTTACATTTTTATTGTTTTTTTTATTTTCTATTAATTTTTAAATATATTTTCAATTAGTAATATTACAGTTTCTAACTGCAAGGATATTGAAACAATACGTAAAAATTTCTCTGAGAAAGGAAAATTATGTAGTAACTGGCTTATTTGTATTAAAAATGTCTTATCAGGGACAATACAGTTTTATTTTTTAGTTTATTGTTTTTATGTATATAATTTTTGTTGTTCTTTTGTTTACGATATTGATATTATTTGATAGCCTGGTGCTGGGTCGAAACGCAGAGCTAGTATTGCGGTGGTTCCTAGATCTCCAGGAGGTTCTGATGTGTATAAATCTGCTAGTTTCATTTCGCCATTTGTGGTAAGAGGATAACGGTATTTATAGAACTAATAACTATGAGTATCAAAACAACCATTAATAATTAAAATAACATGTTTCTGAGGTTATGCATTAGCAGATATGCACGTGGCATTCATAGTAAAACAATAAATATTTAATAGATAAATAACTATATTGACTATCTCTTACACTAGTAGCAATGACTAACAAATATGATTTTTTCCTTTTTCTCATGTTTACGTGTTTCCTTCGGTGTACTTCGTGATTGACCGTTGATGATCACGAAAATTGAGCAAGGATTATTTATACATAGAGACAGAACATTTTCATCTTTGTAATTAAAGTACATACATTTCAAGTCTTAAACATTACTCACAATTACGATACGCAGAATATACTACCAAATGTGCTAATATGTCACTACGGACATAGAAAGAAATGTAAGCAAATGGCTAGTACTCATCACAGAAAACAAAATATTCTTCGAAGTCTAAGAAGATCCCTCTTCCATCTTCAGCTTAAATCCAATTCGAAGAGAATCTAAAATATAGAGGGGAATGTAGATACATAAAAATGGTTAAAAGGTTTTAAAAATGTGAAGCACAAGTCTCCTGTCAAAAATGAACACATGCAAATTGTCATTCACTCTTCATTGTTCACTGTTGTTCACTGTTTCTCCCTACCTTCGAGACAGCGAAAATAAGTAGTAAAAGGAATGCTCCAAATCACATTTATTTCTCTTTTTGAATGTAATAAGATTCTTTAATTTTTCGGTCAGTTCCTGCTTTTGCTTTCTCTATTAGATATGAATCGCAATGCTGCCAATCCGGATAACTGTTCAAAGCTACGAGATTTCGATGTACGAATGTGCTCAGCTATTCTGGTACAGATATTCCTCTTTGACCTATATATACTTTCTCACTGACATTTAACCTGATAAACGCCACTACTTTGTTGAGGATCGGTAAAAAATGCTTTAAAATTTATGTATTTTTCTATGGATTCAGAAGAACTTCAGAAACTTTGATGATGTGTTTTTTTGGAGTATCTTCTTAATTTTTGCCGCAAAATGCGGGACCAGAGGGACACCAATCAATTTGTCAGCCTTGGTATTTGTTATTGGTTGATGTTGGGTGCCGACGATCTCCTGTTGTATCTGCTTGTGCCACTTCAGTGATGAAAATATTTGAAAACCATTTTCTTGTCCGATTTCTGTTAAATATTGTATTTCCTGATTGAGATCACCAGGGAGGTCTGAAAGTAGAAGAATTCTCCTAAAGAAGTTTTTCCAAACATTCATTTTCTGAAACCATGAGTGTTATGATTTAGAATTAATATAGTTTGTACCAGCAGAAGTTTTGCGATATACCGAAGTAACAAATTTATTGTCTTGTCTTTTGATAGTAATGTCAAGGAAATTAAGAGCTCCATTTTCTTTAAGTTCCATCGTAAATTTGATTTTAGGGTGTATCTGATTAAACTCGTCAATAATTTCTTTAAGTTCTGACTCCTTGTACAGAATCAAGGTATCATCAGCTACCGAAAATACCTGATACGAGGAAATTTTGGTAGAATGTTGGTTTCATACATGTTAGTACCAAATTAGAAGTTATTGGAGAAAGAGTATTACCCATATTCAATAAATTATAATAAAAAGATAATATTTCTCAATTTGAAGACACCATCTTTCGACAAAACAATGGTAAAGATATTTTCAGAATTCACGGAATTGAATAAGTATTCGTATTCTATGTATATATCTTGGCTAACTGCTATTTGGGCACGTGCTCCCAGATTCGATTCCCGGTGAGAGCACTTGCCTCGGATACAAACCTGGTTAGGGTCCCACTTTAAGCTGTATATTCCGTTTCACGTAGCCTCTAAGCTGAAAAGGAGCGTTAAACTCAAATCGACCAACCATCATCGAGAACCAAAAGGGAAGTTACAATACAAGTATGCCTTATTTCACTGAATGCTTTCTTTTTGAAACTAATCGTATCTATGAATGCCACTTCGTGAAGTAGTATATAGCAGCTCGAGTATATGATATATAAATATATTACTTGTAACTATTCTGATAGAAATTTTATATATATTTATGCAGTCAATCAGGAGGCATCCTGTAGCTGGTGATCGAAGTTAAGGTAAGTTCTTTTGGGAGATTTTCGTTTCAAGAAATGGTACTTTTTATAAGGAACTTGCGTTATACTTTTTATTATAACGTTAAATATGGAACAATGCAGTGCCAGTTCACATATGCTTCATACAATTTCCAGATGTGCAGAAATGAATCAAATGTGCAATATAACAAAATATATTCTGCAATTTATTATTGATAAAATATGAAGACACTTTATTAATAATTGCATAAGCATAATAATTGAATAAATATTGCTTTGTAACTGTATTTAGTTAATTCATTTTGGTGCTGGAAATTAATAAGCATATCAGACATAAGTAAAAAAAAAAAAAAAAAAAAAAAAAAAAAAAAAAAACACCATGTCGTTTCTAAAATATAAAGCAACGATGTAAATGCATTTTTTTTATGTGAAATTGAGTTCGATATATTGTAGACATCCAAGATTTAAGTGAATACGAGAATATTGACGACTAATATTAATTTGAATATTGGCTTATTTTATATTAGATTGTTGTGTACATTGCTAATAACATTCTGATAGTGTGTAAACATATACGTATTCATTACTAGGTAATATGCAAAATTGTATAGGAAGATTTAAAATTTATGTGCTTTCAACGAAAATTCGTATGAACAATAATGTCCGTATCCTTCATTGAATTTTCAACTTCTCGATTATCTCTTTACCTGTAGACTATTATATATAGTAATATAAGGTATTGTAGTTCTAAACTAGAAAATATATGTTGTGATCAATGGTGGCTATTCAGGCAAGAAATCATATTGGTGAAAGTATGATTTTATTGCTATAGGCTAAGGGAAGAAAACGTTCCCAAGGATATAGGTAAATTTTCCTCCTATATCTTGTAATGATAATTTTTTTAACCGATGTGACTTCCCTTAAAAGCCGCAACTGATTGTGATAAAAGTTTAAAATACACAAAAGAAACTGATTGTCCTCGAACGGAATTTTGCATTAGTTTTCAGTTATCTGTATATGTTCATAACGTGATGTTACACTTTTTGCATTTATAAATACATAATTTCAACGAGCTTTCGAAAGTAATTTTGCTCCATTTCTGAACTTTTTAAAAAAATTATGTTTTACAAAGCGAAGTATTTTTTCAACTTTTCGCTCTCTTGGATGTAATGAACAAGAAAATAAGATGGCTGAAAATGAACAGCAAGCAGACGTTCGCAAGCTCACAGAATGAAGGTGTATCTCATTAATTCAATGTGTATGGTAATTGAGTGGAATTTTGTCTATTGTAGGAGGGCAAGAGCAAAGTTGTTGGCATGATGAGAGTTGGGTCATACAACCATCTCTCTCGAAGACCATCTCTGGCTCCCACGATGAAACTTGCTCTCTGTCAAAACGACATGTACTCTTCCAGTAGTGATTCTGTAGAAAAAGTAGAAGTATCGGGGAAAACAGAGTAAGTATACTCATGCTATAAGGTAACTTGTTAGTTTTGTCTTACATTACTAAAATCAAGGGCTTGGGGCAACAAGTGGACAAGCCACAATATACAAATTTTACAGTACAGTGATTTTCAAGTTTTAAAAAATTCCATAATTCTTGTTATTGATTCTATATGTGCCACTATTTGTTACTTTATGCGTCAATATATCATGAATACGTTACTGCAAGTTAGTCTGATTTACCAGTAAATTTTTGTAAAAATCGCTATTTTGAGGCAGAAATGTTAACATTTGTGGCTTGTCACTTTCTTGCTTAGAGATAACACATGAAGTGAAAGTTTTGGGGTAAGACTATGACATGCTTCATGAAATAAATTTTCAAAACCATTTTTTTCTGGACGAAAAATATTTATTTGGGCAGTTTTGTAACACTAAAACCAAACATTGAAGTAACTATATACATTCAAAACAATTACACAATGTTTTTCTTGTTACACTTATAGTTAAATTTACTTTTTTTCATGTTTGTATAACATTAGAGACAAACTCAATTTTGCCTGCCCTATAGATACTAAATAAGTTCCACATTGCTCTCATCATCATCATCATTTGGCATAGGCGTTTGGAAGTAGGTGCTGTAGATGGGAGGAATGAATGGTAAGAGACTTGTTACATCTTCAAGTTTCTTCTTATTTATCCTTAGTGGCGCATTGTGTTTTCGTTTCAGTTTATCCAATGAAATTGAAAGTGGTCGACCAACTCTGAGGAACTGCACCTCTTTGTACTCTTCGTTAACTGCATGCTTGATGAAAAAGCAGCAAGGATAATCAGCATTAAATTTGAATGCAACTGCTGCTGAGAAATCAACTTGGTGTCCACACTTCGTTTTCCTTGTCTTCGTCACATTTTGTAATAATGCTTCAACATTTAATATGTCCTGTTGAGTCATTTGTGTTACGTGAAAAGGATTCTTTTTATTAGCTTTGGAAATGATGTCCATCCACATACTAGGATTATAAATTTGCTGGTGTTTCCGCTGAAAGTTCTCAATAACAGCAAACTCTCTATCAGATGGTAGAATGGTGTGTCCTGATATTAGAAAGTAATGAGATATTTGCTTGAAGTGTCTCTCCCTAATAAGATGGAACCAAAGAGCCATCATAGTGCAGTTCTTATTCTGGCCTGGACAATTATCACTGAAAACAACAAGCTCCTCCACTTCGGGCTTCGTGGCTATAAATTTTATGAGAGCACTGCACATTTCATTACAGCCTCTGCGACCAGTTTCTTCGCTCCACACGAACATGTAACCTTTCCCGTTCGTACAATCATGAATATTGAAATTGAAGAGCCAAAGTTTCCGACAGTAAAAGGCAATACTGATAGTGAGTTTTGGGACTGGTAAGGCCTGTTGCAAGTCTATGCTAATCACGAGTTTCTTATTATCTTTGCTCAGAGTTTCCCTTTCTAGAATGTCCTGCATGGCTTTAGCTCGCCTCTGGTACAACTTCAGATCATTTTCGATAGTTTTTACCCGTGTGCGTGGGTTTTCTCGGGGTTCTCCCGTTTCCTCCCACTTTCTTCATTCCACCATTTCATTCATTACTCATCATCACCGTCTCCTTTAGTCTAACCGGCATAACCGTGGGACGTAAAACTCATGAAATTTTCATTTCAATTTTCGATAGTTTTTACTTCATCATCTTTGCCTTCTGATCTTAAAGCAGTTATTTTGACCTTCGACATATCACATACTTTGCAAGTATCTGACTTAGGCAATTTAAAACTAATATATTCGGTGCAAAAAATTCTACGATATGCATCTTGACTGACTGGATTCTGAATGCCCTTTTCCGCGCACCATGGTAAGTAAAAATCTTCGTACAACTGGGAAATTGATAAATCACAGTCAAAAAATAATTTTTCCTGATTATCCGATCTGCTGTAATGGCTCTGGTACTTTGGTATGCTGTTTATGTGATCCCTAACAGACTGAAGTCGATTTTCGTCTATTCTGTTTGGCCTGTTCTTATGCTTGCCTCTGCTATCCGCTTTGGGTGTTGTAACTCCACTAGCAACTTGAGAAACAATAGAATTTATTCTTCCTTTTGAATTATGCAATTCATGAACACTCAAAACCTCACTTTTGCAAATTTTGATTTCCTCACCACTTACTTTAACTGTGTATTCGGCTGTAAATTTTCGTGAAGAAATATGTTTTTTAGTTGTTTTTTTTTAGGATATGATCTCTTCTTAGAGTTTACTTTAATGCAACCAAATAAGTAAGCATTTTGTATGTCATAGGAACCAAGATTCCAAAATCCATTAAAAATGTCTACCTCTTTACCTAACAGTTTAGATCTGCACAATTTTTTGCAAGAACATGGGGGACCAAGAACTCGGCTAGAGACCAAGAACTCTTATTTTTGGATCAAGGCTGCTCAGTACATACTCCTTATCTTTGTATAATATACTAATTAGGCATATACACATTTTATGTTCTGGCTTCTTTCCCCTACTTCTGATGCGAAAAAAAAGGAATTTACTCTGTTGCATTTACAAGAATCACTTAACAAGAATCATAGTGACACGATAAACATGTTCCGACCTGTGACAATTCTGGTTCCAAATAAATGGGAAAGTGGGGGCTGTATTGAAGGCTTTAAATAATATTTCATTCATATCATGCAGCAGGCGAACGTCATCTTGAGTGATTAGGAATCAGAACACCAGTACCACTTCCTGATTAAAGAGGAGTGCTTAGAGTAAGGAAAAACTTTGCCATGTGATTTGCATTTTTTAATTGTTTAATGCGAGTATTTAGAAGTACAAGGAGTTACGAGTAGAAGAAATTTTTTCTTTACTTCAGACATTCCACTTTTCTTAACCAAATGATTCACTAGCCCAGTAAACTTAAAAGAAAATGAACACGTCGTCGATCTCTGTAGCTATCATAGCAACATTATAATATAAGCCACAAGCAAAATAAAACTCAAAAAGTTTCGATATAATACTATGACATGCCACAATTTATAATATAATGTAATTACCCAACTCGATGTTGATGCATTGTCTGCGGACGGTTCGTAATCTGAGTCTTGATCTGTTATGTCATCAAACACGCTCAAATCTCCACCATTTTTGCTCTCCAAATAATCATAATTGAATAATCATCATTTTCTTTTTCTCGCAGCATTATCCCAGCTGCAGGACGCCATCTTTCTCTGTGGCATGTCATTGTTTTTATCAAAAAAGAAATAAAAACCTTTTGGGCAACAACGTGACTGTCACGATAGTGCTGCCATCGTGTCGGAATCTGACGAAATATATTTTTAAAAATGTAGATATACTTACAATACACCATTTAAACAAATAAAAGGATTTTCACAAAAGTGTGACTTGTCCACTTGTTGCCCCGAGCCCTTGAAATGATCTCCTTTTATGTTATGCAATATCTAGTATCATTAAACTTTGGCACACAAATGCTCTTCAACTGCTTTTATTATAATCAATATTTCACTGTGATATTCTGTCATTCATTTATCTTTATCTTATACATTTCGATACATATAATACGAATTTCATATCAATTCCGTTTCTTATTTTCACTACCATCATGGTATATTCAATCTTCCAACTTCATAATTCAAGACCTAATAACAGGTAAACAGACTACTTTCAATTTCTTCTGTCATCCTTACGATCGTACATCTCAATATTTTGGACATTTGATTCTTACGAAAATTTTTAAATTACATTACAAGCTGTTGAAGAAATTTTATAATACATACTTTTCAAGGCCATTTTTCTTCCTTCAAATTTCAAGACGACCTGAAAAAGGAACAACAACTCGAATTGGAAGTACGATCTTGAAGGGAGAAAACTAGAATTAAAAAATATAGCTTAAAATTGATTAAATTGGTCCAGTTTGTTCTGGATCCAGATAGAAAAGATTATTTTTATTGTCGACGTAAGAGACAATAAACGCCGTTCTCGGACATGAACATATATTTATATTCAAAATAATCCTTGAAGACATAGTAGCTTAGTAGGATAATTACTTTGGATGCAGAGGATTCATGCTACGTATTCGATTCTAAGATATGTATTTTTAGTGGTCAATAAGTTGCTCGTTAAGTTTTTCTTGCTTTTTTCTTACCATCTTTCTTTTATCGTCTTTCCGAGTCTCTCTCACTATCTTCATTCCCCAAACTCTTTCAACATTATTCAGAACTATTTATCATCTGTTTGTTCTAGCATATAGGAAGTAAACGTGAGATCTTAAACTAAAGATCTTATTTCATTTTCAAGATCTCTTTTTAGTGATACTTCCAATTAAAAACAAACAATTATATTAAAGGAAATTACTTTTTCATTGTCAGTGTAAGAAGTCATGTTCAGAATGCGTAAATACTCATATTCCTCCTGAAAATGTGCATATAGAATTGAATTTAAGACTTCAGTCTAAAAATCATCTTTGATACAATTCTCTCTGTTATAAACATAATATATGTGACTCCCCGTAAGTTTCAATTCAATATTTGAAATTTATATTACACCATTGTTCCTAACACTTCTGGTAGAACTAAACAATAAAAAATCAATGGAAATTGTTTAAGCTTAAAAGTCAGATATTAGGAAAATTTAATATTAGTTATATTCATTTGAAGAAGGTAAATACGAAAAGGACTGGGGAAACATTACTGGTATTTAAGGTTTTTTTGCGTTGAAGCAACCACAGTATTGTATACTTTTACATGAGGTATAGAACATGTTACGATATACAGGTTGTTTCAAAACAACACCGACAATGTTTGGGAGGTGATTTCTGACACCAAAATAAGACAAAAAGCGTAGACCAACCTGGGTGCACAATCGGAGTTATAGGCTGCCGAAAACATGAAAAATCCAACTTTAAAGGTTTATAGCTTCAAAACTATGGGACTTACCGTAGTAGGGTCAAGCCTTCACTTAGGAACTAGTATGTGCCCTATCCAAATATCCAAGTTTCAAAATCCTGCGATACTTCCGTAACAATTTTTATAGAGATAGTTGGTGAGTACAAATTATATGCCCGCAGTCAAACTCCCTCTATAAAAACTGTTGCGGAAGTACCGCAGGATTCTGAAACATGGATATTTGGATAGGGCACAAATCTTGACCCGACTATGGTAGGTCCCATAGTTTTGGAGCCATAGACCTTTAAAGTTCATTTTGTCATGTTTTCGGCAGCCTGTAACTTCGAAGGGAAGCGTTCGTGCATCTAGGATCGTCTGTTCTTTTCGCCTTATCTTGGTGTCAGGAATCACCTCCCAACACATGGTTGTTTAGAAATTTTATCTAATAAGCAAAAACAAATATCATATACACAATATTTGTACTACAATATAATTCTATCTTATGTAAAACATACCAAGGTGGTTTTACATACATCAAACCATATTTATTGGAATACATATTGAAATTCATAATACAAAACACTTACATAATTAATGTATTGTACGCATCATTATATTCTATTATATTTTCGTTCTATTAACTTCAAGGTTTCTAGTCGCCCTATGGTTTTATACTATTACAAGTTCCTAGCCTGAGAATATTCATAAAATTCAGAGAAGTTATAAAATGTGATTAGTATAGAATAATTTGAATACGTATCAATTTAAGTAAACAAGCACAAGAATTTTCCTAAAATTTTGTTTGGATAAAATGTTTATTTATTTATTTTGATTTTGAAATAAGTTTTGATTCCGAAACACTTCAAAAATTGGGTAGAAATAATATTAATGACAAATGCCTCTAATAGTGATTGTTTCCTTTTAATTTCTAGTGGGTACAGTGGTATGGATAATATTAAAGAGCTAGCAGAAAATCCAAAAGACGGAAGTGACAAAGAATCCGAGACTGCTGGCGATGCACATGAAGAGAACAATAATTGTAAAGTAGAACACATATGCGACCATCCGAATAACTTCGATGAGTATGACAGGTAGATATTGAAGAATTTCTAGTACTGCATTTGCCGGGTGTACGACGCACTCTTCTTCTTTCTTTTTTTCCTTATTTTGAAAATAAGTCCAAAAACTGAGTGTATCTTAAACGCCGATACAGAGATTTTGATAATTTCAATTTGAATTTTGATGCTTCTTACATACCTGCAGATATTTTCATTGCTGTCTCTCGCTGTACTCCTTCATTCGGCGATTAATGTACAAACGATATCAGGAACTTCTGCATACAGATATGCATGTAAATTGTGTAGTTATTAAATAATAAACAAGGAAGAGAAAGAGTAATTAATATACCACCGCTATAAAGTTTCACAACTTATCGTATCATCCATTTTCTCGTCCAAAGTGAATAATAAAACCTTGAATGTGTTATCTTATGAAAGATTCTAATTACAGACGCAATAATAATTCAGTTAATTGATATAATCAATGTGTTTCGTTTTACTGTAATACATATAATTGATTGTATACATGTCACATATATGGACGTTTATTTTTTAACAATTTTCACTTCTTACCTTAAAATTAATAGTTATTCATATTGAAAGAAGATAGCTGTAAAATGATAACCGTAAAATTCAATTTATATGGTATTTTATGGAAATGGATAACCTCAAATACTGTTTTTCGTGTTTATGATAGGAATATTATTTTTGTAAAAAAAAAAAATTTGTTTGTTACAGATTAGAATGTGAAAGCAGTGACTTTGAAAATGAAGGGGGTTTAGAGAACGACGATGAGTTGCTAAATGGTATTGATAGATACGACTCTGTTCTGTCTCCTTCACAACTAGAGCAGCATAGAACATTAAGGTAGGTAAAGTACTTGATAATAATGTGACTAATTGTCAACTGAATTAAAAGTCATTATTTATAGAATTGAAACCTCACGCAATTCGAATGAGAAATTAGAAGTAATGAGGTATGTGATTTTTGCTAATATTATGTAATGAGTGGTAATATTAGAGTTAGAAGATAGTATGTGCAGACCAAAAGGAAATGGATGTATATACTGAGTGTTCACTAAATTGCGACCAACTCTCCACACAAGAAGATGTGACCAGCAGCCAACCTGATAACATGACCATTCCGACTGGGAGTATTGCAGAGAAAGAACACACTCGAGGCTAAATGTTGGCAGACAACACCCTGTTACAATGGGAGGTGGGCAAGATTTATCCACATTCCAAAAGGGCATGATTGTGGGTAACCGAGCAACAAGTGCGTCAATAACCAAGATAGCAACGTTTGTCGGATGCGCCCGTTCCAATGTAGTGAAGTTGAACAAGGAGTGGTAAGAAATTGGGGTAACGACCTCCAAGAGACAGAACTGTAGCAGCGTACAGAAGGTCACACCGTGGGGCGAGTGTTGCGTCAAACGACTCGTGACAGCCAAATGAATCATCAGTGTCCAGAAATTCCGTGACCAATACAATAGTGGATGCACAACACCCATATCCCAACACGCATGAAGTTCCACTCCTCACGACTCGTCACCGCCGACTTTGTTGCGCTTGGGCACAGGGGCATGCTAATTGGACCGCGGATGATTGGAAAAAGGTATGTTGGTCCGATGAATCACGGTTTGTGCTACATTACTCGGGCGGGCGCGTGCTTGTGTGGCACCAATAGCACGAAGCTATGGACCCCTCGTGCGTGGTGCGTACTCTACAGGCAGTGGGAGCGGCTGTATGGCTTGGGGACGCTTCTGTTGGCATGGACTGGGACCGTTAATGTTCATGACCCACAGTGGGATATGTGTTGTATATCTGCGCATGTTAGGGGATCACGTACGCCCCATAATGCAGTACCTCTACCCACGTGGAGACGGCATTTCCAGGCAACGGTGCTACCGAGCCAGAACTATACTACTTGCTTGGCTTAAGGAAATTCCCCGGAGCTGCAACATATGAATTAGCCCCCAAACTCACCGGATGTTAATCCTACATAACATCTATTGGATGTTGTGGTACGAGCTCTTCACGCCATGGCAACTGCACCGACACCTGTGGGCTCATTGTGGGATGCCATCATGAAATACGGTATCAGATCCTCGTGAAAATGTATCAACAACTTGCAGAATCTATCCATTCTTCAAGTGAAAGGTGGACCAACAAAGTATAAGGTAGATTGTCGCAATTTAATGAGTAGTCAGTGTATATATATATATATATATATATATATATATATATATATATATATATATACACCGTGCTTTTTAGATTTCGCTTTTTGTGTAGCAAACTGCTAAATAAATTTGCGTAGTTTTGTATTACAGTTTAATCAGTGCAAGAAAATAGTAATACTAGTTTACGTGAATGTACATTTTACTTCTTGAATTTCGAAAGCTCATTGAGACGCTTTTACTTCCAAATATTGTAAAATGTTCAAGTGCACATGATCTTGATGTCAACACTACGACCTGTCTTCAGGAGTATAGTGTGTGGTTTGTGTTATTGCTAAATTCAAAGGCATTAAAAGGCGCATTTATCACTGAACTGTACGTGAGACTGAAAGCGAACCACTTTGAAATGAAATGAAATGAAATTTTGAGTTTTACGTCCCACGGTTATGCCGGTTAGGCTAAAGGAGACGGTGATAATGAGTAATGAATGAAATGGTGGAATGAAGAAAGTGGGAGGAAACGGGAGAACCCCGAGAAAACCCACGCACACGGTGTTTGTCCACCACAAAGTTCACTTGGCGGGAGCAGGGTTTGAACCCGAGACCCCAAGTACCAGAGGTGAACGCTCTACCACTGAGCCACCGCGGCCCCTACGAACCACTTTGTCATGAAGGAAAGATTATGTCGAAAAATTCGTTCGCTCCACTGAAGAAAGAAAAAAAGTTACAAATGCATCGCATTTTGCGATACAAATTTTTGTTTCCGTCCTATATTTTGTAATTTTATGTAGCACAATGTGATGCGATGCCGATAAAATACTATGCTGATTTGCGCATATGTATATCGATCTTATAAGAACTAGCAATTTATTTCCAATAAGATCGTACAATGCTATAATAACACTTCTGACCGACGTATCTTAATTGGCTGGGAAGTCATCTTGAAATGGGAAGGCTCCAGGGGAGAGTCGAAAGTCTGAAAGTGCGAGGAATTATCAGGAATCTAAATTTTAAGTGAGATGATTGTCAAAGGCGATTTATTACACCGAATAGAACAAACAATTTTAATAAATACGGGCCGAAAAATGAATTACTTCACGAGAAAGAAGCTGACGAAAGAAAAGTAAATTATTTAGGCAACTTAGGTTGAGAATGGAATTTGCACAAAACTCTTCTTAACAGGGGTAGCGACTCTTTCTGAAGAAGCCTGTTTCAGACTCTTGCAGTAAGTGAGCAGCAAAATTCATGAGAAAGGCCGAGTCTTGGCTGAGAATCTTCAGTCTGTTTCTAATAACTGTTGTCCTGAGCACAGCTTCAGATCTTGCTGAATGAACAGTGTCTCTGACAATAACCTGAGAGGTAATTAGGATCCACTTTAGTAACAAATACTATATCTTGGAACCAGTGGCGTATTTACGATTTTCTTTCGGGGGGGGCTTTGCTAACTTTCGGGGAGGGCTTTGCTTGAAAATGTGAAAATTCTGCAAGATATTTCATATACTTTACTATAGTAAGTAAGATTTCGGGGGGGGCTTAAGCCCGGAAGCCCCCCCCCTAAATACGCCACTGCTTGGAACCCTTGTAACGAAAGGAACCTTGGCTTGTTCCTATAAACCACTCAACTTGTAAATTATTCATTGCAGCTTCGGAAAATTCAAGATTACTAATAAAACTTCAACTGACCAAAGCAGTATATATATTTTAAGAGTATATATACTGCTTTGGTCAGTTGGAGTTTTATTAGCAAACCACTCAAATATCAATTGCCACGCTTGCCTCCAGCTCTCTTACACAAATCTATATAAACAATAAACCTAGTAACGCTCTTCAGCTGTTGCTAACATACTAAACATAATTAACATCTTGTCTGATTAATTGGCCATAACCCAACAAGTAACATGTATTAGCTTTATTCTGTGGTATAAGCTAAAGTGTATTCTGTGGAATAAGGATGGTTACCTTATACAGGTTTCTCTAATACACAATAACATACTGAGCAAGGCTGTGATAATATGTATAAAAAAAAAACAACTATCACGTCCAGTAAAACGTGATACTGTTTTTTTTTTACATATTATCACATAGCCTTGCTCAGTGTGTTATTGTGTATTAGTACAAAATGGAAACAAGGCGTGATAGAATAGTTATAGGTTTCTCTGTGTAATATAATTACCTGATCTGAATAGAGGCATATAACAAGTTGAGAAAGCACTTTATCAATATTCTTTTATAGTTCCCTTAATTAGAAATGCTTTAAATAAATAGTAAAAATTTATATTTTATTTATTGCCATAGGAACTATATGTTGCACTACTCGGCGAAGGCGCAGACGATCATGGAGAACCTGAGCTGGCCGTGGAACATAGACCAAACCATCCTTCATATCCGCTACTGTATAACTGGAGTCTTATTGTTTGCAGCCCTCCTTAGCCTTGTATCAACTTTTGTGCCAACATCGGCTGAGGAACGACGTACTCAGCCAATCACTTGGACAAATTTCAGAGAATTATTCGGACCTTACTTAAATCTGCGTCACCTGGAACCTCCACCGTATTAAGTAATCGTTTAATCATGCAGTGACGTGTCACCCTTGTGTGAAGTGATGAGTTATATATATTGTAAAGACTCCTTATGTGTACAAATTAAGAATAAGGTTGTGTCTTAGGAGTGTATGTAACGTTTTGTGTGTGAAAGTAAGTTCGAATGATAACTTTTTTTTAGTTTTATGTTAAGCAGAAGAATTGTTCTGTTCGTTGCATCTGCAAAGAAACATTCTTGGTACTGTATAATATATAAACTTAATTTTATTCTGGTCCAAAATAAGTTACCAACCAAGATTATCGTCAAAAGTGATGTGTGTAAATATTTCTGCAGTTGTGTGTGTATGTATTCTGTTGAAGGTTACAAAATGTATATAGTTGGTAGTGCCAAAAGAACGAAACAATAATTGTAATGGATAGGTTTGCTGCTTTTTTTTGAGGGTAACAGAAAACCATTAGTTGACATCATGAAGGGGTAAAGATAAATAAAGACATAGCAATGTATTATAAGACAATACTTTGATGAAATGTTAACAGTTTTCAGATATAGTATATCTAAAGATACCACTGTTAAGGACCATTTTAAGTAGAAATAATATATTTATTGATAGCCTTTATATAGAGACAAAAGAAAAGAAAAATTATAAAACGAATATTTTTAATTGTTGCAGCAGGTGTTAAGATAATAATGATTACATAAATCTAATTTAGTTGATAGACTAGCCTATTCCATTTTTTAAAAGAGAAGAAACAAATATATTGGAACAAAAGTACGTTTATTAAATGTCAATGTACTTAATAACATTGTATTTTGTAAATCACGTACCCTTTTCCTCCTTTTTATACCTACTTCATCCCTTAAACCGGTTATACATCATCAAATATTGTATCAAATGTTTCAGCAAAGTGGAATTTGAACATGTACGATATCAAGTTTATGCAACTTTTGGGTTGGTCACAACATTGATACAACTGTTCTAAAATAAAACATTCTATTCCTATCCAACGTTCCATCAAAGAAAACAAACTAAAATCGCTGTGCGATGGCGCTAAATGTGGACACGGGAAGCAATTGAAATGCTTATTGATGTCTACAAGCAGCATTCTGTTTTGTATATCTGTGAACTTAAAGAATATTACAATAAATACAAACACAAAGAAATCTTGAAAAAAATTGTGACTGAAGTTAGGATGGCAAGGCCAGACAGAGATTAAGATTGGTGCACGTTCACATGCACGGTTCATATTTCCAATTGCTCGTTTATTTTAAGATTTACGATTTAAACAGCCTACTTTAAATAACTGCCTCGAGCGAGTACCGCGTTCCACTCTATGCCCACCAACAAATAGCAACTGAATGAAGAAATGCACACAAATAAACAATAGAATTAAGTTTTGTATTTGATCGTTTATAGTGCGTGTAGAAGTTTTAGCCAACTTATTTGACCAAATTACTATCAAAGATAAGTTTGATACAACATTTGACGAAAAGCTATGATCATGTATAATTAGCTTTATAGAGCATATCCAAGTTGTTTCAACGTTTGGGAGGTGATTCCTAACACCAAGATAGAATGAAAAGTATAAACCAACCTGGGTGCACAAATGCTTCCTTTCGAAGTTATAGGCCGCCGAAAAAATGAAAAATTGAATTTTAAAGTTCCATAGCTCCAATACTATAGGACTTACCGGAGTCGGGTCAAGATTTTATTTAGGAACTAATATGTGCCCTATCCAAATATCCATTTTTCAGAATCCTGCGGCATTTCCGCAACAATTTTTGCAGAGGTAGTTGGTGAGTACTTTAAGTTACATGCCCGTAGCCAAACTGCCTCTATAAAAAATGTTGCGTGAGAACCTTACGATTCTGAAACATGTAGGGTAAAGTAAGGTATGTTCGTTATAAATCACTATAAAGTCGATATTTCTACTAATAGTTAAAACCTAAGCAAAAAGTAAGGCTGCATATAGATAGTGCGTACATTGCTTTATACTGTTCCGCTGTATTGTTTATTCTGCATACAATCTGTAGTGTGTATCAAGTTAGTTTATAAAATGAATACATGCATAGGTAATTTCGTGAGAGGTAAGGAAAGTTCGTGATAGTGGGTAGGTATGTTCGTGATAACGCTGTAATTAGTACAATATAATAATGCTGATTCAACATAGGAATGAAATATCAGCAGGAAAGAAGCGTCTTGCAGTTGTAAAACGTTTGATACACAGAATACGCTAACCCTAATCGACAGGACTACCTAGGGCCTATCCACTATGATGTGGGTATGTAAATATGCCTCATCAATTCTTAATAGCAAATCACACATGGAAACAAACACACGGATTAGATCCATCACAAACAAAAACGAAGTTCGTTTGAACAAGTTTGTGTAACAGTAAGTCCTCATCAGAACTTGAAGGAGTTGTGGCGTAAGAATCACACATAAACACATGAACACACCCGACCTGTCGTCCTACTTTTGACAATGCACATGGTATGGCACTAAACAGAAAGAACATTGGATCCACTTATCCCCTGTCTTATTATGCGCATTGTCTTCATAGCTTTCACCATACACATCACATTCTCAATCATCATCACGAATTGTCTGTTTCTAACGGATAGGCCTCGCTTTATTGTTATAGGAAGATAGTGAATTCTAAGGTTGATCAGCATAGTTAGTATTTTGCACGTTAGTAGGGTTAGAAACCGAGAGCTTTCTCGGTCGACCAACTTCCTTGCTGTCAGTAGTAGTAGGACTAAGTTCGTTCAGACATTTTGCGGATGAATCTCTCTGCTTTCGTCTTTTGGACGGAACTCTCAGATTTAGTCCGTATCTTTTCTTGAACTCACCCCACCACCATTTATTTGCACATTCACTTTAATGTTTGTGAAAAGATATTTTCTCCCTGCTGATTTAGCAATCTTGTATGCGAGACTCCTGATTTGCTTTACCGTAAGTCCAAAGCCAGCTTCTTGCATATTATCGATAATGTAGTGATAAACTTTTAATTCCAGTTCAGGTGTCAATGCATCCCATTTGCGGCACGCAGCATATGTTTCATTTTCAATATCAGCTAGGCCTTGTCTCTTGAAGAAATCTTTTAGAATACAGCACGGAATTTTCATCACTCTTGAGGCTCTTCACACAGTATAACCTCCCACGTTCACCATTTTAGCTGCCCTCACAAAGTATTTCTGCTCACATGCTCGATATTTTCCTTTCGTGGGTGGTATCTGAAACAACCTAAATAGGTCTAGCTATTCACTATGAATAAATGTAAACATAATATTGACGAAATGGGATCATGGATTTTTACTAGGAGCGAAAAGGTCAAGATAAGCAGGACGTTGGTCTATAGACATACACCGTGTATAGAAAGGAAAGTGGACTACAGTCGAGGTTAGTTGATAGGGCTATAGCCGTACCTAAGCTTTAGGCAATTATTTATCGTTGATGGATTTTTCAATTGCGTGCGCAGTTAATTTAATATGTGAATACCGTGGACGAGGTATTTTTATTGTCATGAAGGACAGGTAATTTCGTTACAGTAAGGTAATTTCGTGATAGCCTCTACACAAGAATCAGACTGATAATTACACGTGATATTTATTAGTCTACTATCCTGTAACACGATAATTACAAAAATTTGACCTTCTTAGCAGAAATGAAGCCCTGATTTCAAGCTACTTGGCAACTTGTCCATAGATGCAAATGTTCATTAAGAATTTTACATGTGTTCTTTAAGAGTCTAAAATGTTTAAAAAGTGACACACAGACACACTACTACCACAGAAATTTAAATTAATATATCAGTTATGAAACCAAACACCAATATTTACGTGCCTCGTTTTGCTCTCGTTGTTATCTCATAAAAATAACAGACGTGACACAATCTTCCGCACAATGTAAACAATACTACTTCCACTATCTTTTTTGTTTCCCTTCAAACCTATTTGTGCACATGACCCAGCGGCGCCGGCCTACACATGAAACTGGATCCATGCTCGATCTTGTGGCAAGAAGTGGAAATCTTACTGGGATAAGTTTCTTTGCTACGGTTGGTTAAAAAATTATAACGAAATTACTTATACCACGAATATACCTTACTTTACCCTATTTTTGGATAGCGCATATATTAGTTCCTAGTGAAGTCTTGACTTGACTACGTAAGCCCCATAGTTTTGGAGCTATGGATCTTTAAACTTCATGTTTTCATGTTTTCGCCAGCCTATAACTCCGAAAGGAAGCATTTTTGCACCCAGGTTGGTCTATATTTTTCGTCTTATCTTCGTGTCAGGAATCACCTCTCAAACGTTGTCGGTGTTGTTTTGAAACACCCTGTATAATGTTTGTGTTGATAAAACACTTCAATGTTACTATCCAAACGTTGTAAATGAGCAATTTAGTTCTTCGTTTGTTATTGAACACACGCAGGGACGTACGGAAGGGAGGGGACACGGGGGTCCGGACCCCCCCCCGAAATTTCGACTTTTTAAAAATTTAGCCTAATTTTAGGGGCAATTTTAGCAATTTTAATATAAAATAGCTTCATATTTAGTTTGGACCCCCCCCCCGAAATAAATTCCTGGGTACGCTACTGAACACACGGAATACATTTTCATCATCACTGTGCTTCAATTTCCGGATTCTTGAATATTCATATAACTTTGAAGCCTTAGGATCATAATCTTGGCAAGAAAAAGGACAAGTGTTTAAAGAAAGGTAAACACTAAAGTCAAATTGGCCAGAAATCTGTTTGACGTCAATAGCAATTTATTTAATGGCTAGTAGCAACATCACAGTGTACAGCACATGAAGAAGTTTGGATTGGTTTTCGGCAGTGGCAGTTGAAGGGGCAGTGATACTCTGATGTCAGTCTCTACAAACATAAAAATAAAGGTAGAAGAGTTATTTGGTATTAAAAAGTAGCATAAAATGTTAAATAAGAAAGTTAAATATCACAACTGTCTTCTTAATAGTTTCCTTTTTGCCCGCTTCGACATATTCTAACTGGAGGATTTTGCTGATGGTGGCAACATTGCTTCCGTGACTGTCACCGCAGCCTCATTAAAATGACATTTGGAATGTGAAAAATATTATATACGCACCCTATTAACTGTGTAAGAGAAATGCTCTTTCCAAGTGCTTCTGGCTTCGTGACAAACAGAGCTTGTCTCCAACATTATGGATATAAACGATACCACTACATCTTTGTTTATATTCAAGGACCTCATTCTGTATCATTTTGCGTCATAACAGCGAAAACTTCTGTTTTGCGGTAGTCGATACAGCAGTTATAATTAGTTGTTGCACTATTTGCGTTGCGTTACAATCCGCAAATTTTGCGAAAATCTTTACGGAGTGAGGGCCCAAGTCGCTGATACCATCCCAATACCAGCATCAAAAGCTGAAAAATGTTTCTCCAGGTTAAACAGAATTAAGACCAGTAGCGAATTCAAAAGTTGGATGTACGGGGAAAATATAACTTTTTTTTTTCTTTCTTTTTGTAATTTCAACAAGAAGAACGGGCAAGAGTATTCATTTTCGTTAAAATTTTATGCACCATTAGTTGTAGTGTCTGATGCATGCAAGCAATGTGGTAACCGGAAAACCGCCAAAATGGCGTATTTTTTCGATTTTCTAAGAATGGGTGGATTTCATTCGGTCATAACATCTATAAAAATTGTCTAGTTTTAACGCGGTTTGTTGAAAATTACACAGGAAGGATGGTAATCACTTACATTCAAAGCAAATGGAAATAACCTTAATCTTCCTTAGGTATAGTCAAACCCGTCGTCCCATGTTCGCTGCAGAATCCCGCAATATATTCTGGATATATGCTTCGTCTGTAAACCATGTGATTTGGGAATTTCTGTGATAGGTGTAATGTACTAAAGGAATCATCGACAGTACGTAATCTGTTATCCCGATCCGGGTAACGCAATTCCTAAACACAGTTTCTTTGTGAGGTAGTAATCGAGCTGCCTTGGCAGCTTTCTGGTACGTGGAGAGTAGCTGTATCCCTTCTCCTGGAATAAACGCCGGAGAGACTGTTTTGGTGACCTTATAAAACGAGCCTCGACATCAGTAATAACACCTTCACGTCGTTCACTAAGTAGCGACATAGTCATTTCCAGCTTCTTTCCCAGAGCCAATATTGTTTCCTGTTTAGGTGCATGTGCACCATACTCCCGCTGATATGCTCGTTGTGTAGCAATGATGAAATCAGTTTGCCAGTACGTTTTCACTAAAAACACACGTTGTTCCGAACTGTATGACATGGTAATCAATTCAGCTCACAGCACACAAGATTTCACTGAGAAATCGATCTAAACTGCTTATCGCATCAGCCTTCGTCAATGCGATATCTGTCATCTGGATATGAACATGTTTGTCATTTACCGATGTTGCCAGGCGCTTTAAATTTTAGGACAAACTTCCATCATTTTCGTTCTAAAGCGCTAAAGCATTTTAGCAGTTTTCCGCTTAGCATACAACGGATATTACAACAACGAATGACACACAAAATTTTCATCCTTCCTGCATCATTTGCAACAAACCACATTAAAATTGGACAATTTTTACAGATGTTATGACCGAATGAAATTACCCGATCTAAAAAATTGAAAAAAATTTGGCGGTTTTCCGGTTACCACATTGCTTGCATATAGGTATACTGGATACTACCATAACGAATGACGCATAACATTTTCATCCTTCCTGCGTCATTTGCAACAAACTGCATTAAAATTGAACAATTTTTACATATGTTGTTACCGAATGAAATCTATCTGTTCTTAAAAAAAAAATTTTAAAAAATCGAAAAAATATGCTATTGTGGCGGTTTTCTAGTTACCACATTGCTCGCATACACCGGACAGTACTACAACGAATGGTGCATGAAATTTTCATCCTTCCTGCATCATTTGCGACAAACCGCATTAAAATCGGACAATTTTTACATATGTTATGACTGAATGAAATCCACCCGTTCTAAAAATAAATAAATAAAATAAAATAAATCACCCTGTAGAGCTACTGTCTCCAACTTCAATGTTTGTTACGTGACTACCTCCCATATTACGTGTCTGAGTCTGAAGAATCCACATCTGTCTTAAGAATGTCTACAGACCTAATAATTGTACGTAAATTGTACAAGGGACACAAGTGAAGGTCATCAGCATGAAAGAGAAAAAAAGACATGAGAAAATTCACCTTAGCAGGAGAATGTGCCCTCATAACAGTTGTGGCGCGTATGAACGGTGCTGCTGAGGTGTTTGTGCCTCTCCTGCTTGTATTCCCTCGCACTGATATGAAGGCAGAAGTTCTTGACGGAACTCCCCCTGGCACGATTACATTTCCACACTCCTCAGGATTGATTCAACCCCCTATTTTCACTACTTGCTACAAAACTTCATTAAATTCGTGAAACTGAGGCTTGATTCTTGGACATCATTCCCCCCCCCCACACACACACAAACAGCATCATTGATGCAGCAAGTGAAAGTAGAGTGCGTATGTATTGTGTGTCTACCAGCGGATACCATGCATAAGCTTCAACCGCTGGATGTTGCATTTATGGCTCCCTTCAAGAAAGCTCTCGTCCATGAAATTCAGAATTGGTTGGAAGGCCGCCATCCCTTTCTACTTCTCGCAGTATATCAGGTGGGGACATTGTTCGGTCATACATATACACACACACCACCACAATTGAGACAGTTATGAGTGGCTTCAGGAAATGCGATATTTTTTCCTTTCGATCCACTCGTATTTTGGGTCGTCAGACTTCCTGGACTGTCAAGCTGAGGACACAGTCACTGTTTCATTCACCAGTGGCAATTCTACCTATCACGATCCAACTAGTCCTACTGTACTCTGCATGTATTCTACAAACCCTGATTGAGTGGTCATTGCATCTTCACCTTCTCGAGCTTCTGGTTCAGATATTTCCGTCAATGGATCATTGTTCACACATGTCTTTCCGTTTGATCTTCGGTCTCCGCCCCAAAACCAAGCAGTGGGCACCGAACCGGAAATGCTATTGTAGTAACATCATCACCTCACAAAACAGTTAACACAATCACTGGATTGCACTGCTGCTACGAGACGGAGGAATCAGGCATCAAAGTAAAGGCTTGGCCTAGCAATGGGAGTGGTAGGAAAATGTAAATATTAGAAATGAAAGGACAGAAAAGGATGAAGGAAAGCTGCAATGCAAACTATTTTACGCTGTGTCTGAATCTGAAGAATCCGCCGATAGTGTCCCGTTTGTCTCAACTGATGATGAAGATAGTGCAGATGATTGATTGCATCTACTGCGGCCAGGCCTTCAGCAACAATTGCAAGGGTGGAAAATGGATTCACTGAACTACGTACATCTTTTCTAGTTCCACATCTTATGTTGCTTCCATGCTAAAACAAGACCTTGGATTCTAATCTTATCTACCTAATTTCTTTTGTGATCGCAGAGTGGTGGGGAAACAAATGGATGTTTTCGCATTATCGATATACTTGAACTGTGGCTAAGAATGGAATAGAAAAGAAAAAAATAGTTACTTTATCACTCATGAGACGATAAAAAAAAAGTATATAAATATGAATGAAACGAAAGTATTGTACGCCTTAAAGCAGAATGTGTACTCTGTGGTGATTAAGCAGATGGTATACAGTATGTATTACCCCACTTAACCTTTGTCCGTGTGTAATAAAAAATGATGTAATACAAAAATGGCACCTATAAAATGAAAAAGAGTAAAATGTTTTAAAAATCCAAATATATATATATGGTCTAGGAATTAATTCGTGCGGGTGGACAAGAGATGGCGCAACGAACGGAGCGTCCCACAGTTCCGTGTATCCACACATGTGTTGCAAACCCCTGTCATCGCGTATCGTTCGTAGTATAGGGCAGTGGATTAAAGCGTCAACAACACCAGTTTGTAGTTAAGTGAACATGGCGCAATTTGTGCCTGATAAAGTGTTTTTGCGGGGTGTCCTGCTGCATTACTTTAACATGCAGAAAAGTGCGACTGAAAGTCATCGTATTTTGGTGGAAGTGTATGGTGACCATGCTCTAGCTGAGCGAACGTGTCAGAAGTGGTTTGCACGGTTTAGAAGTGGTGATTTCGGCTTGGCAGACCAAGAGCGAGCTGGACAGCCAAAAAAATTTCAAGACGAAGAATTGACAGCATTGCTCGAGCAGGATTCGTGTCAAACGCAGGAACAACTTGCAGCAGCATTAGGCGTTGATCAAACAACAGTCTCCAAACGCTTGAAAGCCATGGGAATGATTCAAAAGATGTCACATTGGGTTCCACATGAATTGAAAGACAGACGTTGAAAGACGAAAAACCATTTGCGAATTGCTGCTTCAACGACAGAGCAGAAAGGGGTTTCTGCATCGAATTATTACGGGTGATGAGAAGTGGATCCATTACGAGAACCCTAAACGAAAAAAGGCCTGGGTGAAACCAGGTGAACCAGGTCCATCACAACCAAAACGAGATATTCACTGTGCAAAGGTTATGCTGTGCATATGGTGGGATATGAAAGGTGTGGTGTACTATGAGCTGCTGCAACCGGGTGAAACTATGAATGGAGAACGTTATCGACGACAATTAATGCGTTTGAAGCAAGCTCTGGCCAGAACACGACCAGAATGGGAGAACAGACATGATAAACTTATTGTTCAACATGATAACGCTCGCCCACATGTCGCAAAACCGGTCAAAACCTATTTAGAAAATGTCGGATGGGAAGTTTTACCCCACCCGCCCTATTCACCAGACGTTGCTCCTTCGGACTACTACTTGTTCGATTGCATGAACAACGATTTGATTGGACAGAGGTTTACTTCTTCAGAAGATATCGAAACATGGGTCTCTGACTGGATCGCTTCCAAGGATGAGGACTTCTTTCGCCACGGAATCCGTACATTGCCTGACAGATGGGCGAAAGTGGTGGCTAGCGATGGACAATATTTTTCTTAAGGTATTTATGTATTTTGTGTTTGTACTACAGCTTCAATGTGTGCGTACCAACCGCACGAATTAATTCCTAGACCAAATATATATATATAATATATACACGAGGGTATTTTTTCAACCTCCGATGGAGCACGACACAAAAAAAAATCACAAAATCATTTTATTACCAAAAGTCAAGCACAATTACAGTTACTTCTCCATATAGTCACCATAAAGATTAAGGCATTTGTCATATCGATGAAAGAGCTTTCCCAAATCCTCTTCACAAACGGTTGCCGCCAGCGTATCGAGATAGGTCTTCACATTTTGATGTTCTCCATTGGTACGAAAGTGCTGTCCTCCCAGTCCTTGTTTCATTAGATGAAAAAGATGGAAGTCACTAGGTACTAGATCTGGGCTGTATACTGGGTGCTGGAACAATTTTCACTGAAACAGCAGGCAGCTGCCTGGTTATTGCAGCAGTATGCGGTTTCGCGTTGTCATGGATCAAAACAATTCCAGATGACAGCATGCTCCTTTTTGTTTTGTGTGGCTCGCCGCAGGTTACGTAATGTCTGGCAGTATGATCGTAGTCCCTGGTTCCATAAACTCCATAAACAACACACCGTTCTGATCCCAGAAAATAGTCACCATGATCTTCCTGTTGCTGAACGTTTGTTTGAACTTTTTTGTTTTTTGTGGGGAATGTGTGCGCATCGATTCTTTGGATTATTCTTCAGATTTGGGATTGTCATAAAGAATCCACGTTTCATCCCCTGTCACAATGGAGCTCAAAACCTCTTCCCCTTCATCAACGTAACGTGTGAGAAACGATAAGGCTGATTCCATGCGCTGTGCTTTGTGCTCCTCAGACAGTGTTTTGGGAACCCAGCCGATACACAAAATTTCCGATAGCCTAGATGTTCTTTAACAAAACACACACACTATTAAAAATACAAGTAATGATTCACCACTTCCGATTTCAACCGAGCGATAAGGGTTGAAAGAAATTTATAATTGGTGCTCTGAAACCATTTCAAGAGACTATTTCGTACTGATTATTTTTACTTTGTGGTTTCAATATTGAAGCTTGGAGTGAAGGAGCTTGTTCTTGGGATTTGGAACAGTGACGACACTAGAAGGGGCACGGGAGTGGGCACCCCTGCACAGGTTCGTAGCCAGAATTATTTCATTGGGGCACACCTTCTTGCTTGGGATCTACTAAAATTTATTTTCACAATATCATTATTGTAAATATAACAACACTTTTAGATTTTACTTCTTGTGTAGCAATTTGCGAATCTAGTTTAAATTTACATCGCAACTTTTGTATCGCATTTACGGAAGCGAAGTAAATTATTATCTATATGCTTTACTCTTTTACGTGGATATGAAACAACAAATATAAACAATTTTTGTATGTAAAAAATGTATGCCATTCTACAGATTTGCGTAACATGGTAGCTGGTTTAGAATGTGCTCATATGCAGGGGCGCCGAAGAAAATTGGCGCTGCATATGGATAGTGCTAGTGATAGTTTCTGGAGGATAGTGCTAGTAAACGCAGCATCCAAGAATGGGTTGAAAGAAGAGAGAAGTTCTCCCAGTCAACCACCCTGTTGGAAGAAAGAAAGAGACCACCAACCACCCACACATGCAGCATTATGACAAATTATTATTTAGCACATTTCCAGGTTTTCCAGGATTTCCAAGACGAGTGGGAACCCTGAGGTTATTTTCAAAAATGTTATATACGTGCAGATAATCACAGGTAACTCCCACGGTAATTACAATATAAGCACGGTTTATACCTAATTGGATTCGCAATGAAATACACTTTATAATGATGTATACACCGTGTCGCCATTTTTATATGAGGGAAATTATAGAGGGATTTTGTGGGGAAATTCCCTCCAAAAAGTAGTTTATAAGAATTTTTGTCTCATGTCACTACTCTTATAGTGATACAAGAAACGGAAATTGCACCAAAACAGATTAATGTCTATTCAATAACTCATGTTAATTTTATATGAATCGCATTATTCTATCTAGAGATATAAATAGTTGTTTCTATTGCTAAACTAAACTAACCACATATATATTTTACCAAAAAAGTATTAAGTGTTAACAAATGAACACTTACCTTGTGTTTGGCTTCTGGAACATCTCTCTTGAGCGTCCAACAGTAATCTGCTAGTATTTGTGAACTCCACCGTCCCTAGTATCTCTTCTCCATGGCGGAAATGTCCTGACAGCACCGAGATTTTCAGGAAGGAAATACAGGTGGGAGTCTAGGAAATGGACTTTAAGGGATATGTTGCAAGTAATTTCTTTGAGAAAATAACACAATTTTACGATAGTTTGGGCCTTCCTTGACTTTAGCGTCACTAGCCCGAAGAAATTTTTCCTTCAGATAACAAAATCCTGCAATACTTTTGTACATTGCCTTCTCAAAATTTTTGGGAAGCTCCAACTTTATATGAAGAAGAGGTAGAATTATCTTATCAGGGCCCACTAGTGAGGGATAAACAACATTCCTCTGTCCAGGAGTTAACACACGCTTTGGCCATTCCTTCTTGATGGTATGTTCCACTCTGCTCGTGCTGTCCCATTCGCATAGGAAACAATATTGCGAATAACTAAGCTGCATAAACATTAACAAAGAAATGACTTTTAAATCACGCAAACGGTCCACTTGTATTTCTCATACTGAATTCTTTCTAAAAATATTTTGATGTTTTCATAAGGTTTTCTTCATGTTAGTTGCATAAGCCAAAGGGACTGAAGGAAATTCGTTGCCATTGTGCAAAAGGACAGTCTTCAAACTAGTTTTTGAAGACTCAATATAATCTCCACTCTGCACTTACATGTTCATGTCCGAGCGTATCCATGACAGCACAAATATTGTTACAATAAACTAAATTTTCTCTAGAATAGTAGTTCTGAAACTCTACATGAAAGTTTCGAAGAACACACACTTTATTTTCATGATGGAGCAGATTCCAGCGTTTAAATCTAGAAGCAAGAAGTTCTGCCTTTATTTTAGAGAGTTTTAAATCCTGAACGAGGTAATTTAGTTCACCCTGAATTATCAGATGGGGCTCGAATGTAGATGTGCCTTCTACGTATGTAAGATCATCTTCTTCTTCATGTTGTACTTCATTAATTGCCTCAAATACGTAATCATCTTCTACAGTAAGATGAGCTGGAGACTGTGGTACTGGCAATTCTGCATCGTGTGGAACTGGCCTAATTGCTGATGACAAATTAGGGTACTGCACTGTGTTCTTAGATTTATTGGTTATTCCTTTTATCTGTGTTATACAAAAGTAGCAGTCTGAAGAATGATCTTTTGGTTCCCTCCAAATCATGGATACGCCGAAGTTCATGTCCCGTTTATCATTTGCCCACCCAGTCAGACGTTTCACGCAAGTACAACAAATATAGTGAGGATCCCAGTCTAATCTTGGTCTCCTACACTGCAACCAAACCATAACTGATAAGTGTAGTGAAACATCGACGTTGCGATTTAAATGTTAGCTCCCCACATACATAACAGATATTGTCCGGGTGATTTATACACTTCGTCGGCGTCTTGTATCCTGTACGGTATCACAAACATACATACACACGAACCTATACTTCAAAAATCACAAAGCAGCACAGAACGCAATCTAACAGACAGTGGCGGCTTTAGCGGGCAGGTCGGGTAGGCACGGGCCTACCCAAAAATTGAGAAATAGATAAACGCTAAAAATACAATAACGTGTAAATATATTTTCCACTATTTATATTAATGATAGATAATTATTTAACAAATAGCATCAGCCACTACTATAAAAGTAATTTCCTACTGTCATTAATCAATTAAATAATCAGTTAAGTGTTCATATGTATCCATAAGCGAGGGAGCGGGCCTACCCAAAATTAAAATCCTGAAGCCACCCCTGTTGAGTGCATCATCACGCAATATTGTCTTGTCTAGAAAGTGATAATGGAATTCAGCAAATTATTTTTTTCGCAGTTACTTCCAGATCATTTTATTCCTTGTTAGCAGGTCAAAATCGTAAAACTAAACTAATTTTCCATGGAAAGCATGCGTGCATTGTGTGTAAGCTTGTGCCTGCGTGTCCGTGTATGTGCCGACATCAATATGTCAAGTTTCTGTCTTTGCCGAACGCCTTACATTTAAACTTGTAAATAGAAACAACTATTTATATCTATAGATGAAATAATGCGATTCATATGAAATTAACATGATTTATTGAGTAGATATATATGTTTTCGTGCAATTCCGTTTCTGTATCACTATATGAATAGACATAAGACAAAAAATTCTTATAAACTACTTTTTGGAGGGAATTTCCCTTATAAAAATGGCGACATGGTGTATACATCATTGTAAAGTGTGTTTCATTGCGAATCCAATGAGGTATAAGCCGTGCTTATATTGTAATTATCGTGGAAGTTACATTGCACGTATATAACAAATTTCTGAAAATAACCCATTTTTCAGGGTCACGTGAAAATGGTAGGTGATGGAGAAAATCTGATTAAATTTTGAACTCTACGTGAAAACTTCCGTTAGAATCAGGTATTCTAATTTGTGTGCCAAAATCTTGACTAGTGTTATTAGTGAAAACTTATTCTTGATGCAATCTGATTGGCTGACCACTTCCAGATCTTTGTTTAAAATTTAAAGTTTTTGCTGATTTTTTTTTTCGACCACGGTTTTAATATTTTATTTTGAATTTTTTAAACCCTTTTAGGACTTGAAAATGAAATTATTTTTTTCAGTTTAATATCCCACAATTATGCCCTTTAGGCTAAGGGACACGGATGATAAAGGCAAGTGAATGATGGAATTGGTGGAATGAGAATCTGGAAGGAAACTAGAGTACGTAAGAAAACTGACGGACATCATGATGTCAACTACAAATTTACTTGGCCGGGATCGAACCAGTCTCCATGACGCACTAGAGGTAGGCGTTAACTTAGGACTTCAAAGCAGATATAAAATTACTAAAACCGACTAATATGTAACAAGTTTTACAGTTTGAACTTCAATCACAACTCATAGTCTAAAGTTATTACTGAAAAAATATTCTTGGTTCCAACTGATTGAGTGATTACCTTGAAATTTTAATTTTTAAATGCTATTTAAAATATTTTGATCACTATGTTTAAACTTTAGTTCAATAATTTGTTACATCTTAGGATTGTAGCTACGACTCATAGTCTGTCATCGATAGAAAAAAAATATATAAAGTTTGAAAAATGATTGTTTTTAAATATCAAAGGTTTTAATAATAATCTAAAATTTGACAGTTTTAACTTAAGTCACAACATATAGTTTAAGGTTATTAGTGGAAAGCTATCCTTGGCGCAATTTGATTTCATGAGCATGTTCAGAAGTTTCTGAAATTTTTGGTTCAAAATATTTTTAGATATTGTTTTAAAAAAAAAATTCAGGTTTGAAAATTATGCACTCATTGAAAGTTTTTGATTTTTTCGTTTAAAAATTAAAAAAAAAATAATTATCACTTTTAATTTTTTCAAGTTCTTCAAAACTTTTGTTTAAAATTGTGACGTGTCCATAAATGCAATAAACGGGAATTACTTTCAGCATCTCTTATTGACGCATGAATAAGTTACCAAATCTTTATTATAATATTAATTCAGTTGTTTCATTCTTGGACAACTTTTTCATGTTTCCCTTTGTATAAATACACAAGATGACTTTAAAAATTTCACGACATTGTTTTATTTCTCAAACTGATGCTATTGCAAACGATCCGACTTCACCTGTAAAAATGGGTCAATTGTCATATATTTGATGGTACTTCTGGACCATGCTCATCATCTTGAAATTGTCGTATTGAATTAATGTCACACTTTGTAAAAATATAAAAGCGGTTATGTGGAACAACATGAGAATTTTCCCTTAAGTGTAATGTAATTAGTTTCTTGATAATTATACGCGTTCAGAAGATATTTACACTTAAAGGTTGGCATCGTCTGTCGCTGGTTATAGACGAATACCCGACAATGAAGAAGAGAAATAAAGAAGAGAACTGAGGTGAACCAGATGGATAGAAAATCGGCAGATGCCGACAAGACATCAGAGAGGGCTCCAATTTTTTTACACCATCTCGCACAGCCAAGTTTCATAAAATAAATAGTTGTCGGACAAGCCCCGAACAGTCGTCGAAAACTGCTACCGGCGAGGATATGGTTGAAATTCTCTGCCATTTTGTTTTCCAACGAGGCGTATTTTTAGATAAATGGTGAGGTAAACCATCGAACTAATGCTAGAATGACTCAAGAAATATCCATATCAAGCGCTGACATGAAAATCCTCGATATAACGTCAAGACTACAAATAGACAACTCTGATATTTATTCGTACGTGATGTGCTCTGGCAAACAGAGTGAAGATGTACATGAGTGATACTTTCAGAAACTTTCCGTCTTATGTACTACCTCGTTCAGTGTTTAATTTAATATCCAGATAAAACATCAAAGGTTGACAAAGCAATATAAAACAAACAAATTATTTATATGTAATATGAATATATATTGTATCAAAATCAAGCAGCTTTTTTATGTACAAAACATGAGTATTACAATGCATATATATATATTACTTTTATGATACATATGGACAAACTGTCATTTTTTTTAATTGCTCCCTTTTGACTAATATACAAGACGATACCACAAGATAGAATTTAAACATGTCTCATTCCCTGTTTCAAAGCATCTGCATAATAGGGATGGAAGATATGTTCAGTTTTGGAATGGCATTAGACATTTCTTTTTCTTAAGAAGCTGAATACATATTAGTTTCTGGTATCAAAAATTGTGACAGAACTGGTATACATTTCAGGATGAACATGAAAGCCCTATCTAGTACTCTTACAATTATTCGTTATTCGAGTAACTTTATCCCATTATCAGAACAGCACTACATAACTGGAAAAGTTTCCAGAAGTTGAGGGGATAAGAGAAACATTGGATTATTATATATGAATGCTGAAGAAACTTATTGGAATTAAAATATTCATTAATAATATTAGAATATCAATAGGATGCATATTTATTAACAGCAAATTAATTCTCATATGTTTACACATCCCAAAGCACAACATCTGCGGTTTCGAGGCACTCCTTCACTTCTTCCTCAGCGCATTTAAATCTTGTTCGTACAAGAAACAGCTGTATAAAACTCTGTTCATCTTTGTAAAATAAAAATGATGGGATAAGTTGTAGTTTGATTGCAAGATTTCTTTCCCTTACTATGGATAATAAAAAGTTCTTGGTATGTGCTTCTACGTAAGATCATAAATAACACTTGATTCATGACATGAATTAACATTACCTTAATGGTCTTGGACTGAGAATAATTCAGCAAACTGATAATGATGTAATATACGTTGATAAATTTTTCACTCAAGAAGTTCTAGCGATGTAGTAAGATTTGTGAATAAACATTATGAACTTATGTAGAATTCAACTTCACATTCCAACTCTAGTATTTAAGAAAAAAAAAAAAGACTGTGGTACGTACATTACCTTATAATCAGCGGCTCGGAGTCCACGTATGCTTTCTAAGATCGTCAACTGAGTGCTATTTTTGATCTTTCGTAGAAATACAGTATAATTTAGGAAGAGAAAGAAATCTTACAATCGAACTATAACTTATTCCATCACTTTTATTCTACGGTTATAGAAAAGCAGAGAATTTCGTACAGCATATCTTTTTATGTATCAAGTTTTCTTTAGATGCACTGAGGAGTGCTTTGAAACCCGTCCGCAGACTTTGTTGTCTTGGATGTTTTATCGTGAATGAATTTTTATTTACTGTTGATAGAGACGTTATTTCACAAAGAGCTGCCATATTACAGGTGTGTTGGTAAGTATGATAGGTTTTAAAAAATCGTAATTAACAAACAATATAAAAAAGGGAAGTTGAAAGGTCAGCGAACTATTGCATATTTCCAGAATGTAACTTGACCTGCCGATGACGACAAAATACTTGAGTAATGATGACGGCGACTGAAGAGTACTAGAATTTTAACAGTATTGACCTACACATCTCTCAGTGAAAGTTTTATCCTATTTGACAGCTAAATTCAGTCAAGGCAGGAAGAAAATTTTCGTAACCATTATAGTCAGAAAAGAAAATTTTATTATATAAAATCTTCAGAATTTTATAGAGGGAATGGAGTAAATATAATTATCATCATTTTCAGTTCTATTGAATAGCATGTCTTTAAAAGTCATAATTAGGAAATGAATTGTATCAAAGTGATTGGATGGAAGTCATTAAAATATTTCACTGCTAACTGTATACTTATAGCAAGTCAACGAAAATTATTTTGTCCAGAATTTTACTCTTCGCCCAGCTTTTTCAATATATGCATATGGTTGGAACAAAGTAACCTTTAAAATGCGAACACATGAAAATCGAAACATACCTACATGGTTTTCTTTACAAATTAATAACAGTCTGTGAGCACGTTGGATACATAGTTAACAGAAATCAAACAATAATCCAGCAAGATGGTTCCGTAGTTCCGATTGCAATCTCGAAATATCTGTTAAGGTACGAAACAATGTTCAAACTTGCTTCTAATTAACGTATACTATTTACTTTTAAGTGTAGAATAGTCTCCTGATTTAACATCCTACAGGTGTTAGGTATTTGAGATTTACATATAGACTTTCGGCATAATCACGGCAAAATAGATATAACTGATAAATCGCAGAACCGACTGAAAATTGTAAACTACATATTTATATTCTTATTAGTGACTGATTTCAATTCCAAGCAGTACAGATTGTGCGAAAGCATATATACTATATTCTATGAAAATCGAGTATTTTTTTTGCGAAAGCTATAGTGTAACATAATTCCTAAATCGCGGGAGAGGAGTGGATAAATTCACTCTCTCATTTTCTACTAATTTCAAACCCAAGCACTGGGGATGATTGAAAAGCTTTAGAAAAATATGTCATATTGCATTAAAATCCATTCTTATCAGTTAACATGAATTATTTTTAATTGAGTGAGGGTAACACGCATTCCGTAACTCTTTACTAATTTTGCCTCCATGCAAAGGGATCACAGGGAAGCTTCAAACGAAATATGTGCCATACTGCTTGAAACCCCTCCCTTTTTCCGAAAGTTATCGCGGAACGTATGTTTTAATGGGTGGAGGTTTTACTCTTTTATTCTTGACGGATTTCAATCTCAAGTAGTGAAGTGATTGGGAAGCCTCAAAGAAAATATATGCCATACTGTATTAAAATCGAATAATTTTGGAGAAAGAAATCGAGGAAAATTATGTTTTATCATGTTATTTACGTAAGAAAATTTCGAAGCTTGTGGAGTTCTCTCTTTTACACATTTATCATTGACTTACTTCAACCACAACCAAAGGGTTAGTTGGAATGTCTTAAATATATATATATATATATATATATATATATATATATATACACATTTCATATTAAGATCGAGTAATTTTTACGTAATTAAAAAATGGTCTTGTATGTATATGTGCAAATGAGATGGCACATGAAGTGGATTTTACGTTTTATCCTCCTATTCTTGATTAATTCCAACCACAAACAGCAGAAGGCACATACCAAATTTCATTAAGATTGGTTAACTTTTACACGAGTTATCGTACAAGACACACACGGGCACATCATACAAATGCCGATCGAATGGTAGAAGCTAGATTTAATGAACATATGAGAACAGTGACACAAAAATGTATGTGCACCAGTTAAAAAAATAAAATCATGAGTATGAAAATAATAAGAAAGAAAATGACGAACATATGAACTTTAATAAGTGTTAAGTAGGTAATCTTTTTCATATGTGTTTAACAATGTTTCTAAGAGTGATAAATATTGGACCAGTAAATAAATAAAACCTACGAACACCTATGAATGAAACCTAAAACCAAGTACTATAGCCGTGAAGTGTTCAGTAGGTGGTGGTAATCAAAGAGGAAAGTTAAAATAGATTTAAAGCAATTTAGAACTTTTTCAGACACTATATATATATATATATATATAGTCAACTTAAGGGGGCAGACTACTAAATATTTTTGAAAAGCTAAGAAATATTCTTTTGCCCGTTTTTCGTAAGTGAAAAGAGATAATGAAATGTAACTTACCACAATAATAGATAATGTTATTCTACATCTGAAAATACGAATCGGAAGAATTATCAGTGTTGCCATCCATAGAAATTACAGTATGTCCAAAATTTGAATTACCCAAAAATCTAGGTTAAGGCAGCGACTAGAAAAATGAACTCAACGGTAGTTGATTACTTACCATGTTATCTTGGTTCCTTGTTTAATACTTTTTAAATAATGTTTGTATTTATTTTGTAATAACTTATTTATTTTGTAAGAACTTCTGCAAGTTATTACAAAAGAAATACAAACATTATTTAAAAAGTAGTAAACATGGAACCAAGACAACATGATAAGTAATCAACTACCGTTGAGTTCATTTTTCTAGTCGCTGCCTAAACCTAGATTTTTGGGTAATTCAAATTTTGGACATACTGTAATTTCTATGGATGGCAACACTGATAATTCTTCCGATTCGTATTTTCAGATGTAGAATAACATTATCTATTATTGTGGTAAGTTACATTTCATTATCTCTTTTCACTTACGAAAAACGGGCAAAAGAATCTTTGTTAGCTTTTCAAAAATATTTAGTAGTCTGCCCTCTTAAGAAGACTTTGATAAAGAAATGACATTTGAGGATTACGAAATTCAGAATATCTTAAAATTCTATCTGATTTTGGGAGATATGCGCGCAAATAATTTAATTTGCATGGATAGAACTGCAGATAGTTTAAAGATCGTAAGTTTTAAGATGCATTTGAGTCTGTTGGTTTGAGCTACCAGAAATTCGCGTTCTATCCAATTCGACCCTCAAAAGTACACTAGTATTGTTTATTGTGTTATTAAACGTTACCATCAGACACAAGAGCTTGAATACATATCGGTCCTACTATTAAATTAGCTATTATTACTTTTAGATAGCGATAAAGGCAATGTCTGACGATATCAATTATATATTCCAAAATGTGCAGAATGGCTTATTCAGCCTCATATTCGTTACGGGAACTTCAAAGCTTCCTCAAGACATACAAATTACACTCGTCAATTCACTAATATTATTCACCTTTATTAGGACAAAGTGCCTTAACTTCGTCATTCAAAATAAGGATTAGTTAATAAATAAATGTATTGTGGCTCTCGAACTTAACCAGTAAACATGATAACCACTAACCAACATAGTAAGGGATATGGCAGTGTGAACAGTTATGAGCAGAATGGAGTGATAGTAGAACAAGGATGTTTTCAATTCCGATACCAGCAATGAGATGGTTGGAGGAAGTTTTATAGTAAAAAAAAAAGCAGTATAACCAAAACTATCATAATAGGCAGTGAAATCAAGATTCATATAATTCAAAAAATGTAAAAAGGAATATTCAAAGTAATGAAAACGAATCGAGACAAGAAAATCTGTGTGTGTTGTGTAAAATCAAGTAGAAGATCAGAATGCTACTAAAGGACAGAATTTTGGACGAAATCCAAACAATAACGAAATGTCACGAAGACTATAATTTTAGAAACAGATGTTTGTGCAAGCCGATACAACATAATAGCAAAGCATTTCTTAAAACTAATTAAACCCTCCCCCCTGAATACAAGGAGAAAAGAGAGTTAACGAATTGTTTTAAGTTTTCCAGATATGTGTGCAATTAGAAAAATATGCAAAATAAAGACAATGTTGTGAATTTAAAGATTCATTTTATTATTAGACGATACAAACTGATCAATTACCACATAAGTGGCGGAACGGTGGGGCAGCGAAAACGGACGTTTTTGAAATGGCTAAAACTCTCCACTAGGTGGACTGACAGGTTTGCGGATAGTATCATTAGGTTCGTTAAAACTTTCATTTGTTCATGAGTGACGAAGCTCATTTTCATCTCAACAGCATTGTAAATCAACAGAACTGCTGTTACTGGCCTTCTGAAAATCTCAGAATTACATGAAAGATCGCTGCATAGTCCTGAAGAGAGAGTTTGGTGTGCTATTGTCAAAACTGCTGTCATAGGTCCTTACTTTTTGGACAATGGAAATACTATTATTGTGAACTTGGAGCATTATATCGAAATGATCAACAACTTCTTACCTGAATTACGGAGAAAATATACTCCCATTAGCCGTGTGTTTCAACAGGATGGAGCAATAGCCCACTAGCCGTTCTTCGCCCCCTCTTCCCTGGTCCCTTATGGACATTCATTAGTTTCCTCAGTTCACTAACCTGTTCAAGTGCGATTATTTCTTGTGAGCTTACCTCAAGGCACGTGTATACAAGCATAGGCCCCGTAGATTGGAAGACCTAATGGAATCTAGTCGAGTGAAAATTGCGCAAATCGACAGAGCTATGTTGGGAAGAGTAGGTGCCAACTTCGAAGAACGTCTTCACAAATGCATCCGTGATGACGAACATCACATGCCAGATCATGTTTTTCACACTTGATTTTGCACAATGCTATTTCAATACGAACTTGAATCTGTCAATAGGTTGTTTTTTAAAAAAATAATAATGATTAAAATAAAAGCCCATTTTTTCTACCCCACCCTGTATAACGCGACTAAAAATCTTGTTGAAGGTTTAGTATACTTAGTATATCCTGGTTCAAAGTCATGTTTAATTCGGGTTAAAAAAAAAAAAAAAAAGTAACGAAGGAAGACGTGTAGTAGTGACTTGCTTTGAAGAAAAGGTAAGGCAATGCATGAAAAACGATGACGCCCTAGTTGAATATCGAGTTTTGAATGAGTTTCATGAAAATGTTATTTTAAGATCAAATTTCATGGAAAGGTTGGATAGTGCAGCTGATTGTAATGCTAGGACGTTACATGTGGAAGTAGTAAGCACCTTTCGTAGTGAGAAACAATGATGTTGAAATGCGGAGTGATGTTCAGAGAATTTAATACAAGTACTTAACGCCAGGGGTACGAAATAGTGTGTGCACTGCGCAGGTGAACTGAAGCGAGCACAAGAAGTGATTTTCAACCTGAATCAAACTTTACTGAAGGAGAAATATTAAATGCTGTTAGTCATGCTATACCGTTCAATACAGCGAGTTTGCTTACTTCATTTAGAAGTAGGCAATACTGACAAATAGTGGTCAAACCGTATGATATTCCGCATAAATATCGTGAAAAAGTACAAGTGGAAATTAAGATATAAATGAAATAGGTTCTTATTAGACCTAGTTTCTCTGGTTGATTACCTTTGCGTGCGGAGTTAAAAATAAATCTTTGAGAATCGGGACTGCCGAGAATTATACGTTTTGATTAAGGATACGGCGTTTAAACCTCAAATCCATTATATATAAACATACCAAAATTTAAGAAAAAATATTCAGATTGGCAACAGATAAGAAAACAAATGTTATCAAAAGATCCATTCGTAATAAGCATTTTAATTTGGTTGATGTTAGTAAGAATTTACTATTTTTTCCTTCCTCTTTTCTATTATTGTCTGCCAAAGATGTCCTACGAGCTTACATTATTCTTTAAGAAAACCATGTAAGTATATACCTTAAATACATACTTTCTTCTCTGAAACACCAATGATTTATTCATTCAATTCTGTCAGTTTTCTGAATGCCTTCAGAAAAATGATACACATGAACTTCAGAACATGACTCTATAAAATCCTCAATAAATATATTGATAGAAAAATATTGTTACACTTCGAATGTTGCTACAATTTTCATTAAGGACAAAGCTTTTCTCTAAACTTCAAATCTGACAGTTTCACTACTATTGCTTGAATACTTTCGATAAAACTACGCAGTCATATAACCTAACACTCAACCCCTCTCTACTGATTGACTTTAATTTACAAGAAGCTCAACACACTTGCTGTGAAAAAAGGTGAGAACGCTATTTGCTGCCAAATTTAACTTCTAACATCAAATAATTATTTCATAATGCTAACCTGCCATGGATAAGTAGAAATAAAAAAGTAACTTTTCTATACCTTCAAGTTCACACGACTTAATGAAATGGAAGTTCAAATCTCTGCACTTGCTTCTCGTCTCAATATAATAAAAGAGGCATTATAAAAGAAACAATTATTCATCGCGATCAACAGAGTGCATACTTAAAGAAAACGTCGTGAAAATTAACACGATTTTAGAGCCTCTCCTAGAAAAAAGTTAAATTATTTTCGAAACTCGGAAGGGACAAATCAGTGGTTCCAACTCGAACAATATGCCGCGCTAATCGTTTGAGAACAACAACGTAAAGCCAATGCAATGACAATATGATGGAACTTGTGAAGATAGGTTGTACCGGAAAACATTCCCAATGTTGGTACTATAGATTTTTCCTAGTCCAACGTCAGCCTTAACCTTGCCCCTTCCGACTATCGCCATCACTGTTTACTTACATTGTTCCTTGCAAAGATAGTACTACACTAATAAATAACAGGAGTCAAAATAACCAGATCAATGGCGACATGGCATTGATGTTACACAGGCGAAGAAAAAAATATTTGCACGTTATTTTCTTTGTAGACGATTTCCTTCTCTTCCTATGAGAAATGAAAAATTCTTGGTAAGATCAAACACAACGATACACAGTCGCTATAGTGATTTCTTTGATTAATTGAACGTTACGCCACTGTTCCGATCTTTATTCAGACATCGCTTGAAACAATTCAGTAAGCTGAAGACAAAATTGTATACCTTATAGGGGGTTTCTGAGATCCTTCAAAATTATTTTTAGCAGTTATTTCATGTCAAAACTCGCATTGCCTCTTGGTTTAAAAAAACAAACTATTCGGGATTGTCCAGAAAGATCAGTCAATTTTCTCGAGAAAAGTATGGATTTCTTATGCAAAAACAGTACTTGATGAAAAACAACAAAAGTAGTATGATGTTTTTCAATAACTACAATTCTCCAAAGTATAATTGCGCGCCTCAATTAAAACTGTGAGTTTGGCAACAATACACTCGAAACAATACGAAGGAAGTCATAACAAGCCTTCCCAACGCACCTTGTTGTTTGCTGTTTAAAATATTCAGGTTCTATTCCATTACTTAATGCAATGTTAGTTGCACAGCAAAATAGCACCTTCGCAAATGAAGAAAACTGTTTAATTAAAGAAATCACACATGCTTCTTAACCCACAGAAAATTGGGGTAAAAAAAACTAAGATTTTAACGAGTTACCTCCCTATGAATACAACTGAGAAGTATTCCCAGTTTGTTTCGATAGCCATATATGGTCAATTCTTTCTTTCCGTTGGTATTAAAAATTTTTGAACCTTCTTCGAATTCCACTGGGTAATTTTATTTATTATTATTAAAAAAAAATAAAAAAAACTTTTCTGCTGTTCTTACTTTACAGTTTCTTATTTTGATTCATTTTCTTCTTTCTTTCTTCATAAGCAGTCATGCTTTAGAAAGTCACTAACTGATTGTCGGTTGTATTAGAGGATTTCCTCAACACCAAGGAAATAAACAATGTGAACATTTATTTTTTTCTTTTAAGAGCACACAGATGCTACAAAATTGTTACTAAAATGGGTTAAAGCGTTCATTCTTCTCAGTGTGATTATTGATGAGGGAATGCTAGGGATTTTCTCCTGATGAAAAATGTATGCCCTTTGAAGAAAGAAAAAAAAATGTCCCTGTCACGGGTAACTTTTCCCCCTCTACAAGTTTTTCGGGTCTTAATCAGGATAGAAAGAGCGAACAACTTTTATTTTGTAGTTGAAAGTACTACAATTAGGAACAGATCTTGTCCTTTGCCCTGTCCGTGTGACCATTCGCCCGCAAGATGAAAACATCTCACGGATAACTTAATGGGTCATCGCCAAATTTTGTCCAATATGTGGAGGGCCAAAAGTTAAGAGTAGAGTTCTATTACGAAGTCAATATTCAAACCAACAGTAACACAAATATATAATTACCGATTGTTACGCTGATCACTATAGGGTAAAAAGGGCACCATTTGGATACAAGAAGCGGTTTTCTGCAATCGATTAGGAATCTCAAGAGTACACTTCATCCACATTTTTTACTCTCTACTAAAGCCGGAAGCAGTACAAGTCGACTACAATTTTCGGTTTCAGTATTTACCTACACAGACCAAAAATAATAAGATATAGCGACAAGCGTCTTTTTTTACCTAAATCGATTTAGTATTCTAAAAATAGGAAACATTTTCTATCTTAACTCCTATTCAAACCGGAAGTTTCAGATATAAACCAATTTCATGTTTAACGTTGATCGCCATAGAATAAAAACAGTAATAGATAGCGAAAAGTGGTTTCCTGTAGTAGAAAATCGATCACGCCCGGTGTTAACGGTGATCGCTATAAGTAAAAAAAACAGTCATAGATAGCAAGAAGTTTTCTGCAATCAATTAAGCGTCCCAACAATATACTCCATCTTCAATTTCTCTACTACAACAGGAAGTAGTAGAAATATACTACCTCTTGCACTTTCAATATTAACTGAGAAAATATCACGCCACACAAAACACTTCTTCACGTGGAGTACACGTGTCACTATTATATAGATCAAAGAAGTAATTGTATGTTTACCCGTTAAACTCAGTACAACCATACATTATAAAGTACTAGTTACATGTGTACATTACCCGAAAATAGCTAGCAAATGTACACTCATAATTATCTGTAAATGAATAAATAATAAGTGAAATTAATATCAATATTTGCACAATTTTCATGTGATAGAAAATTTATTCTGTTCTACATTCAGTAATAATAATAATAATAATAATAATAATAAATATTGGAAAATATTTTATAGAAAATTTAAATAACTTTTAATTTAGGTAACACATTTTCGTCCTACTAGTAACTTTTGAACGTAAATATTTTAGTTCTATGTAACATGTGCATATTAGTGAAAGATGTTATTGTGGGACACTATGGGCACCCAAGGTAAGAAGTGATTAATATGCATATCCAGTTCGATGCCCTGCTGAAGAATTGAGACAGTTATTCTTCAATCATTTTAATTGGCCAGTAAACACCCGAACGTTGGCCATCGGACTTCCGAGATCCTATGATTTCAATGAATTTGTAAATTCGTAATTTGGTTAAAGACGACATCGACAAGGAATGAACTCAGACCTTTCTAGACCTAAGTATCCATAGGAGTGCCGTTATTGAGACAAATCTTAAATATCCACTTTGGGTTCACCTAGAGACGATTTGCATTACTGATTAAATTACCCAGTGCTAGTATCGTTGCAGATACAAAATTTTATTCCAGAGATGCGCACGGACTCAAACCCCGGTACCCTTATATAAATAGTCCCGAAGCGAACAGGGACATATGGGACTGAACCCAGACGCTTATATAAATGGCGCCCTTACACATGGACAAACGTACTGTTATATATACTATTGACGATCTTGAAATATTCAACTAACGATCCTGAATTGCGAATCACTCAGCAACCTGTTGACGATTTTTTAAAATTTAAAACATTTAAACACATTCAAGAAGTATTCGCGGACAGAAACTATGAACAAACTCCTTACTGTTTTGTAGAATTCAACTTCCTCGTATGTCTGTTCCAGAAATCAGTATTTCAAAAGAATGAACAACTGAGATCAGATTATTGTAGGTTACGTCACAATCAAATTCTTCTTTACAGCCCAATTTCACGGAAATCGCACCTAAGACTCCACTTCTGAAATTCCCGATCAAAACTACGCATTGCTCTTACAGTTTAGTAGGAGCAAACGTCCTTGAATTACAGGCTTCTTTCACATAAAGTACAACTGGCTACTTTCAGACTTGGTCACGGTTTTCCTTCCCCGCTAATCCTTCATTATTTTATGTCGCCGAGTTTTAGATGTTTTAAGGTATGAGAATTTTAATTTGTCGTTGTATGTTCAGACGTTACAGGAAATAATAAACTAACGCAATGGAAATACACTTATTTCAACTCAACTCAGCATCATTCTACGAAACTTCCGATCATTCCCGTCCACGAAGCCTGTTATCTAGTTTCATTCAAAAGTGATCAACTTTGTTTGTACTACGAAAACAGGAAAAGCAGTAAGTTATTAACTAGTTATCTCTATCTCTATTTCACACCCTATCAAATCATATTTTACACTATGCACTCGAAAGTCTATAATTCCATCACACAAAGCACAAGGCTGCTAACTCATAAACTATTGACTTAGAATTAAAATAAGGTACTCATCTATTACCTTATTATATTACTGACTTAGAAATTCATTTATAATTTTACTTCGACTAGGCTATCAACATTGACGTATATATTTTAAAAGATAAATACAGATATAAATTGTAGCAATATTCCAAGTGTTAACAACACATTTTCTATTACTATTCCCCTTTCTTATTCACTATACATATTTATAGTGAATTGACAAAATATAATATGCACACACTTACACTGTGCACTTTATACTAACCGGATTAAATTAACCTTAAAAAAAGGCTCGTTTTCATTTACATAGCCTACTTCCGTGTTTATGTCACAAAGGCTTTTTCTTATGTACATACATTACGCAAATCAAGTATATATCTAGACTCTTTTGATAATGCTGTAAACAGAATAAATGCCTGATTGGTTCAAGGCAGCTCAGCTGGAGAAAAAAGAATCAAAGTATTTCGTCTTTTGTTGAGATCTCCTCTTCGCTGCATCAGGATTTGTTCTTGAGCTGTGCTTGAGCTAACAACGCCGCTCTCTCTTGCCTCATCTGCTTCAAATCTGCTGTGATACGCTCCAAATTAGCGGCGATGTTTTTGGCGCTTTCAGTCTCAACCTGAAATTATAACAGCACCAAGTTAACCATGAATTTTCTAATTATTATTAATGACATATATAGTATGTTCTTCAATATTTCACAATAACTAATTTCCGGTATTTAAGGCAAAATAAACGGGTGAAAATATTAGGAAAAACCGCAAAATATAAAGAAAAATAAAATTTGAATAAGCATAATTACTAGATATATAGTTAAGTCAAATGTAACAGAATCGTAACTAGTATTTAAGCATTTAACTTATGTGGAATACTGTAGAAAATCTGAAACCAACTTTTATTCGAACTATGGAGAGTTTTATATATAGTTTAGCGTCCCTTTTTAACCCCGAGGCTATATGAAACGTGGATTTACAGTTTAAGGTGAGGCCCGAACCACCGCAACACGTTCAAGTTTTTAATGCTCTCTTATCTGGAACTGAACACGGAATTACGTGCACCAAAGCCCATACTCTAGCCACTAGACCAGAAAGAACGACAACTGAGGAAAGTAATGGACACAAATATACAGTAGAAACGCACTTAAGAATCCCAGTAGGAATTCACGGATCAGGTACCAAGTTGGTACACAAGGTGATGATTACAAAAAGACACCAATGTCACATCTGGACATTCCACATATGTTATACAAAGTGTTCAAAATACACACGATATTCACCTCGTGCAACCACATGTAATCACTCCGAGCGGTCACAAAAAGTCGTTCGGCCAGGCAGTCGGTTGTATAGATGTTACATGTCTGTCTCGGGTATGGTATCATATACTCGTTGTAGATTTTGGAGTAGCTAGGCAATGGTTGTCCCCAGAGCTCGCGCGACAGTCAAGACACCGTCCCACCATTTGCCTCATGATTAACGTCAAATGTAAGACGTACTAGCTATACTCGCCCTGAATGAAGATCAGAAGCGAGAGGGACGTGTAACTTATTATCCCGATACAGAATGCCACGTGAGCGTCCTTTATGAAGAAAGCGAACTCATGTTGAATTTTCCCCACTCATTTGCACTTCTACGGACAAACACACGAATCCAAGGCAGATACAATTCTAACCCCAGATAACCACTGCCCTTCTTCATTTTGCCTCATTACACAGGCTCTTCCAAGATGCTGTTCTCGGCAACGAGCCAGTTTCAGAGGTAAATCCGCAAAAGGAACGCGTAAACCTGCCTCCAGCAATTGACTTTTAGTGTTCATGTCCTCACATGGAGAGAGACAGTGGCTCTGATTACACTGACAGCCTTCATCCTATCAGATGGGGAGAGGGGGAACGCCACGACATACTGAGCGGTAGTTCTGTGGAACAACCACAACTCTGATTAACTATCACTCCGTCAAGACTATCATACCATAAGTACTGACACGCAGGGATGGCTGGTCGCAAATCAAGACAAAATTAAACATTTACTGAAACATACAAAAATGCACTACTCCACGCAGCACTTCAGCGATGATTTTCTGTTTACATCAGTTTCGGTGAATGCTGAATTTCGTTTTTTAAAGAGATATGCTTCATAACAGTTCATTAAGTAAGTCACATGTGTATCTTCTTTTCTCGAAAACTTAGCTTTTCCCGATCTACGTTCATATGCCATTTTTTCAATATACATATTATATCTATCTATCTATCTATCTATCTATCTATCTATATATATATATATATATATATATATATATATATATATATATATATAGACGGGAGATAAAAGAATGAAACAAGAAATAAGATTAGAAAATACCAAAAAGGGTGCATCGAATCAAGCGTTCTGCTTCTGCCATATAACAATCTATCGTGGGTCCCTAGAGATCATCCGTAAATTTTAAAGGGAAAAAGCAACAATTTTTGTGGGGAAAAAATATTCGTGTAGGGCGTCATTTGCGAAAACAGGGAGGAGCTTTACTTTCCTAATGCTTAGATGATGCCAGTTAACTTCAAAATTTAATACGTCCACGCATTTTATTTGGATATTACTAAGTCGTTTTACAACTAAGGTCTCAAAGTCAATCTACCCCTTTCAAGTTTTATAATTTCTGTTTCTTGAATTAAAACTAACAACTAAAAACATTAAAAACTAGTTTACAGAAATTTATCAATTTCGATAAAGTTAAAAATTATAAGTACTAACTAATGGAACGTAAGGATTATTTATTTGAATTAATTTCACTCATCTTCATGTTGCTTTTCTATATATATATATATGTTTAATAGACATGAATACAAGTAAAGTTGAGGTTAAATTTAAGTTAAAAGTATTCATTTCTACGAATATTTCACGCAAAACTTATCTAGGCAGATGTGAAGTCGATACTCTTCTTCCCATTTACACTTCAACTATGCCTGACTAGCGTTACCCTATTTCTCACGCGTGCTAACACAGCAACCAAATACTGTAAGTGGCGTTCATTCTATCTCATCATTAGCGTCAGTGTCAGCTTACGATATTACCCAATTATTCGAACAGGTTTAAGACACTTAACACTGTCTTAAACACACTTTGTGACTAAATCGACGAAAGTTGCATGCAACAGAATTGGTAAATGTAAATGTCCCTGGTCAAGTGTAATGTAGTTAACTGTGCTGTGGACGTAAGCTGTATATCAACGCTGAAGTGTCTGACATATTCATAGTGCTTGGACAATGTCGACAGAATAACACTTCTCGTCATGACTTGCATTTTACCGTGCACTATTTCCATTTGCACCATGTCGTACTTGAAGTAGCTGTGCAAGAATCTGCAGTTAAATAGTGGCCATTTTGTAAATGGTACCTCCACACGAACAATTTTTTTTCGACAGAAATTGCTTGTTTTTCTATCATCTTTTCAATAATGTATCACATGACATACCTTGCCCTATAAAATTTTTGGGTAACTCAATCGAGTTGCAGGACATATTCCCCTGTCGGGGAAGAAGAACGCTTGATTCGATGTATTTTCTGGTATTTTCATATCTTACTTTTTCTTTCATCCTGTTATCTCCTCTAGTTTTCAAGCACTGGGCGTTTTATCTGAAACGTCCTGTGTTACAGACGTCAAATGTAACAAACAAACAAACAAAATAAATAAATAAATAAATAAATAAATAAATAAATAAATAAATAAATAAATAAATAAAAATAAACAATTTGGTAATGAAAGAGTTATGAGCTCAGTATCTTCGAAGAAGTTGCTTCACTTGATTTTTAACAGTTTAGGACACTAGTTTTACAAAGACACTTCGTCCCGTTAAGCAAACTTCTTCCATTAGTATCCTTTCAGAATTCAAGCCTTAGAAAAACAGCTTTGTTGAGTGATATTAAGAAAACTTGCGATTCATACTGTTTTAACATCACTAACATCATAAAGGTATAATATTTTAACTTATGGGCTTCTACTACTTTGATGACGGCTAAAAGTATATTATAGTTATCTTATTTATAAGAAAACTCATGTTGGTGTTGCCAAACATTTCTATAGGAACATATATTTCGTCCAACTTTGTTCATATTTCATCTTTGCAAGTAAAAAAGTTAAGAACTATAGTCTTACCAATACAAATCATCGTAATTCCACGTACCTGGTCCTCTAAATCTCGAATTTCTCTGACGGTGGCACCAGTTTCTTCTACCATTTGAACTAACTCATTGCAATCCGTATGGAGAGTGGCAAGCAATTTGTATGCTCTTCGAGCAGTTTCATCCTTCTTTGCATCCTATAAAATAATCAAACATTGTTACGAGATACGAGGAAAAAAAAAAAAAAAAAAAAAAAACAGTTTCAATCCAGTAAATTACACTAAATATGCTTTATATTTTTAAGCTGCCATAAAATAGTCTGTGGAAAAGTATTGTTCTAATAGTACTTGCTCTCTCTAACTACTTAAATGTTATGAAATGTGAGATTTTGAGTTTAGTTGATTTTGAGTTTAACGTCCCGTTCAGCAGCGAGGCTATATGAGACGTGGACCTACTGATTAACATGGAATCCGAACCACATGACCTCCCGCCGGGAATCGAACCCGGGTCTCCCACGCCAAAGGCGCGTATGCTAACCGCTTAGCCACGGAAGAGTCCATGTGAGATTTTATTTTACGCAAATTATATTGTATAAATAAAGTGAAAATTATTACTTTGATACATAGAGAACTATTAATCCTGATACGTCCTTGTTACTTTTAAACTAATAAGTACAAAACATTGAAATTTCGAACCATGCAAATATCAATAGGGGTACACTGTTTGACATACACTGGAACGAATACAACCAGATTAACAGTGTCTCCAGCCCAACATAAAAAGTTGTATTTTTCAAATGACACTACGTCAGTTTATTACATATTTCAAATTTACATCCAAAACGAAAATTTAGAATAGCACGCTTATTATGCAGTGTTGCAAACTAAGGATACTACAGAATATCGAAGAAAAATTTTTTTTGGAAGATTCTACAACACTAATAACGCACATGACACAGATGGGGTAAAGCACATCTAAAATACTTTAGCATCGAACACCACTGTCGCCATATGACTATTTCGAACAAGTAGGAAGAAAGCTACAAGGAATTGAAAACTACCTTTTTCAAGGAACTTTATTTATTTCGGAAAGGTGTTAAAACAAGTATCACATTGAATTTTGTAGATGGTTTTCAATAGACAAATTCCATAATGCCGTTTACAGCAATTTGATATCTCAAATCCTTACGGAGATATGAAAAAAATGGTTAAATGTGACATATTGCCTAACATGATGAAGTAGTGGAAACTTTTTAGGACAATTATTTATTTACTTTGCTTCTATAACATTACAACAATAGTTTCTGGTAGAAATAATTACAACAAGTTCTCGGAATTATATAATTTTAAGCAATGTTGCAAACTTTACCATTATTTACCATCTCTCCAGAACAGTTTGAGGTATCAAATTACTGTAAACGAGATTATGATCTTAACATTTATTGAAAACTATTTATGCAATTAGATGAGGAATTTATCCCAGTAATTTTTCGAAATAAAGGTTTTTGAGAAAAGTGAAATTTTCAATCTCTTGTATCTTTGTTCACATTTATTCGAAATCCGTCATATCATGACATAGTATTAAATACCTTTTTATCAGAACAATCTACATTTACGTACTAAAAGAACCTAAAATACATCAAAATACAACGAATGAACCTTTTAGTAAATTACACAAATAACGCATTCTGTTACAAGAAAGATAGTGCAGCTTAGTCCGTTAACATTTTATCAATATTCTGACTCTAGGATAGTTATAATGGTAAGCAGCTTAATAATAATCTCAAATTCTGGCAATAAAACCTACCCTAAATATGAGTTCATCTGCTACTGTAAAAGACCGATCCAATCTTCCTGTCAATTGGTTGATTTCTTTCTGAAGCTCTTTTGTATCCAAGAGTACCTTGTCAATTTCTTCCTTTTGCTTCCGAATATTACCAATTATTTCTAATATTCTGCGAGTATACGCTGACCTGAAACAAACATATAAAATAATGTTAAGAATTATCATTGTTTCATGATATTCTATAATAAATTCCACAACATAGACTCTGCTCTTCAACTTCTTTACACGCAAATATATCCATATTTTATATATTATATACAAAACTAAACTACTTTTGAGGTTGATTAAATCACTGGAAGACGGCTGACCCTTTTAGAATATAACTATCACCTACCTCGAACTGGGTTTTATCATGTCAATCAAGGGGAAGCGGGATGATAGTTTATGTAAGAAATTGAGTATTTCACGAGCCTGTCAAGTTAAGAGGATGAAACTATGTACACTCATGTCCAAAATGACTGTCGCATATCTATAACTGTCTTCTTGAAGGAATATACTTTGATAATGATTTTCTACGGTACTTTTAATACTGATACTATGTGCATAATCGGGAAATGTATATGTGTGGTAAATTTCATAGGAAAAGAATTATAAATACGAAAATTAGAATGAGTAAAACAAAATGTTGCTAAATGGACGAGAAAGTTTTATGTTCGTTTTATTGTTCGTATTTACTGCTCTTTTGATATGAAATTTTCCACATATATGTTTTTGCCGATAATACACATACTAACATTGTAAGAAATACCGGGCGAATTCGTTATCAAATTATATTCCTACAACAACATATTTATAGATATGCGACAATAATTTTGGACATAAGTGTACATAAACTCATCATTCAAATAAACGGACACATGTCCCAGTATTTCTGAACATTAACGTTTTAAGAGAAAGGCAGAATTTTATATTTTTCACCACACTGAAAGAGACGTTGTCCGACTTGTGAACGTACTACAGAAAAACTTCTGAAAAGTTTGAAATGAATTTTGGAACACAGTTAGTATTTATCTTGAGCGAGGCTTTTATATCACTTTGATTTGAGCGGGTATTCTAAAGGAGGGATGCAGAGGTCAAAATTTATGTGAAAAAGGGAGTATCTCATGAGCTCCTAAACGCAAAAAACATGAAACTCAGTGTATATATTCCTCATTAAAAATAAGTGAAAATGTGACCCCGTGTTTTTGAAATATTCCTTTTTAAGGGTGAAGTGAAAGAGGGCATTTTATATATTTTCTCACTACGATGAAATCAATGTTACCTGTTGATATCCCAGTAATTATTTCTTGTTTCCCCAAACGAAGAATATGTTGCGTGGTCGCCATTTTGACAACACAGATGACGTCATTCACGAGGTAGAAGAGTGGTTTAAAGCAAAATGTACAAACTTCTACAATGACAGTATTCATAAAGTGAAGGAACGCTGGGAGAAATGTGTAAATCTGGGTGACGACTTAACAGAGAGGGGTTAACAACTACAAATCACAACAGTCCCTGTATCCTGATTTTATTATTTTTTATTTTATTTTATTTTATTTATTTTTCTCTTACTATGATAACTAAAACTTTACGATACCCTCTCGTACTACTTAAAGGAAATTAAATACAATACTGTCTAATAAAGTTCTAGTACATCCATAGAAAAAATAAAATAAAATCCCATGGAAAAATTACATGATTATGTCCTAAGGCTACCAGAGCGAAAGTGATTAATATGCAAGAGTTGATGGAATGAGAATGTGGGAGAACTGAGAGAAAACCTACAAAGAGTATGTTGTTCACCACACAAATTACATGGCCTGGGATTGAAGGTGGCATTATTGGTGCACATTTTACCGGTGAGTCATCAAATTTTACGGACTTTCGTTTACCAAAAACTCCTTTATATATTTACTCTGTGTGCGTATCCAGGAGAGGCCACATTTCTCAGAAACTACTCGATGGATCATCCTCAAATTTGGCCAGGATGTTGTACAGGATCGATAGTTAGGAATCGAGTTCGTTAAGTGATGTGATCCCTCCAGTTTATCCAACAATATCAATAAACAAAAATCGGTTCCCCATGGATTCCTATTCATTTAGTTTGAAGCAAAATGCTATATTTAAACATACGCTTAATAAAATTTAACTTGTTCAAGTGTTTGTGTACACTATGATATTGCTACTTATTTTTCTCTCCTTTCTTTTATTCCTTAAATAGAAATTATTTACAATGCAAAACAGTATTTAAATATCTTAAAAATATTGATGCACCCAAATTACTAATTTCTGTGATGTTGACAGTGGCTGTGATATAATGAGACTAGTTCTTAGCCACCAATATTATGGCATCTGAAATAATCACATCGCAGGTAAATAATAAAATAATTATAAATTAAAACATGAGTTAATATAGTTCATGATATTCAAGCTTTTAAGACAATTCTTTCCTCTTTTTCGAACAAATCACAAAAGAAAGGTTTAATGGCAGTAAATTTGTTCCAAAAAGAACCAAGAATTGTGGCCTAAAATTATAAATTTCTACATGAATTTCTGAATTAATTCAAATACATTCCAATTTGCTCCCAATTCTAAATCAACACCGAAAATGTGCTGCCCTAATGGGAACATTGTGCTAATAGTGTTAGCGTAGAAAAATAACATGATCTCAAAGAGCTTAACATAATTGGTGCAAAGCATGGTAATATAATTCTATTAATAATATAAGCATGTTTCAAAACAACACCGACAACGTTTGGGAGGTGATTTCTGACACCAAGATAAGACAAAAAGTATAGAACAACCTGGGTGCACAAATGCTTCCTTTCGGAGTTATAGGCAGACGAAAACATGAAAAACATGGAGCTTGAAAGGTCCATAGCTCCAATACTATGGGACTACCGAAGTCGGGTCAAGATTTTATTTAGGAACTAGTATGTGCCCTATCCAAATATCTATCTTTCAGAATCCTATGGTACTTCTGCAACAATTTCCATAGAGATAGTTGGTGAGTACTTCAAATTATATGCCCGTAGCCATTGCCTCTATAAAAAATGTTGCGTGAGAAACTTAGGATTCTGAAACATGTAGTTTTGGTTTGCGCACATGTTAGTTTTTAAGTGAAGTCTTGACCCGACAACGATAGGTCCCATAGTTTTGGAACTATAGACCTTTCATTTTATCATGTTTTCGTCAGCCTATAACTGCGAAAGAAAGCATTTGGCACCCAGGTTGGTCTATACTTTTCGTCTTATCTTCGTGTCAGGAATCACCTCCCAAACGTTGTTGTTGGTGTTGTTTTGAAACACCCTGTATATTTTACATTAGAAAGCAACAATAAGTGGGGGAGCAAGAGTAAAACGTGGGAGACGATGATTCAGTGGTAGAGCGCTCACCTCTGGTGCGACGGGTGCCATGTTCAAGGGTATGTGCGTTGTGGTGGACATCATCATATTCGTGCGTTTTCTCGAGGTTCTCCTATTTCCTACCGCATTCTTATTCGACCGATTCTTTCATGATAGTTCACTTTCATTAATCATCCGTCTTCTTTAGCTTAAAGACACAACTGTGGTAGGTTAAATAAAATTTCACTTTTTCCGCAGTAAAGCAACTTATATCATACACATCCTTTTAATCAATAGGGCGATGGCCTCAGCTGGGCAGTCATCAGCCTTAAGAAATTTTGTAACATTAGTTACTTTACTTTCGATAAATTTTACTTGTTGAATCCTTACCTACTTATATCCTTAGTGACTTTTTCATATTCAGATAACAATTGTTTATGAAGCTGCTCTTTGCTCCGGACTTCCTCTTCCACGTCTCTTATCTTTTCTTTCATTATCCTAATCGCTTCCTGCTGTTTCTGAGTTTCAGACTGAAAAAAAAAAAAAATAAAATAAAATAACTCTCTCTCTGCAATAAAGCAATTTTCTTACATTTTATGTTATTTATTTTTAGGTTACACCTTTTAGACTAATCAGCACATCGAAATGCACTCTTTGAAGGCACTTCACTTCTTCCTATTGACTTCATTTAATAAACAAATACTTAACCTTGTTAGCAATTTAAGAAGACAACAACGCGATTTTAAAATTACAAAAAAAATTAAAAACTCCTTCTTGCACTTCCATACAGCCGATCCGAGCGAATTATTGGATAACTTTCTGTTTGAGATATATGAACAGTTGTTCTGTTTATATCGGACCAAATTAAGAAAGCTACTGCCATATGGAGAATGACAATAGAACAACGCGTCTATTACTGTGAGCAATAATGTGTTTGAAGTTGTAAGTGGGTGAGTGTCACCAAATGGTACCTAGATGAAACTGTTTGTGGAAGGTGTTTTGTCATGGCCTTTTTCAATGCTCCTTTTCTCTGCATGCGCATAGTTAAACAGGTTGGACAAATAGGTTGACACAGTGACTAGTGCGGAAGCTATTCTGACCCATTATTCAAACAGGAGACTATGGCGAAAAACATTAGGAAAAGGGATCAAAGGAAAGCGACCTGGCGCGCCAGAAATATCCATCGACCCAACGTGCGGGACGGCCGGCGAGTCAATCTAGCACCTTCAACTATGAATCCAGCTATTTGTAAGCGGCTTCACATGATCATGGCTGCGTACACACCACCTGCTCCGGTGCCACATTACAGAACGCAAAAACTGCAGGAAACTGTATGAAAAGCACCTGATGGGGAACAAATGTCAGTTGTTACAATGGATAAAGCATCCATTCATCTCACTGTTATTGGTTACATTCAGGTGCTCCCTGCTGTGACAGCGCTACCAAGAGATGCCGCAACTTCGCTCCCTACTGCCGCAAAATTTCCAGCGTATTTTTATGGTTGTTTGGGTTCCAGTTACGCAGGGAAGTTGCTGATACGCAAAGTTGATTTAAAAAAAAAAATGCAAATAAATGCAAGATGATTCCAGGGATATATTCTGATACATATCTTTAGAACCGCTATGGACAAGGCTTGAAGTCACATCACTAAAACATCTCCCGTTTTTATCAGGAAATGGAATGGGAATTAGAAATTCCCGTTATCCCGTTTCAAGACATTGTGAAGAAACCTGGTGCAAGTCTGGATTTCTGAGGTTTTGGCCTGTTGTAAAGACATTTCCAACATGGGAATCTGGGTAATTTCACTGTTGTCTGGAATGCTTGCACAGAGGAGTGAGACCGAATTCACTTACCCGTGCTTCGCCGGAGTTCTCTCCACTGGAAACTTCGATATCCGGCGAGGTTTCTTGTAAAGGTAATAATTCAAAATTGGTCCCATATAAACCTAAAAACTTTCTGTAGTTTACATATACATAGCACCACCACATTTCATGTTTCTGGTCCAAATAGTTTGGAAATTATACTGTGAATAAGTGAGTTTTCTTTCTTTCTTTTCTTTCTAAAGTCCAGTACATTATTCCACCTTTGTATATCCTACGGAAAGTAGTTTTCCTGTGAAAATGTATTCCGAAGTTCAAGAAACAGATCTATGTTCACATCCGTCACGAAAAGTCATGCTACTACATCTTGAGTTCGAGAATAAGTTAGATCTGAAATTATGACCAATTTTTTTATATATATATATATTTTGCGGGTCTTTTCAACGTTGTGATTACGCGTGCAATAGCTAACGTATTTATCACTTTCTCTCATATAATACACATGGATTATTATTTCTAAAAACTTTTCAAATATTGTTAATTTTATAATTAACTTTATTGTGGGTCTGTATTTAATAATGTGATATTATTTCCATCTTGCTATCTTCGTCAACCACTCATATACCTATTTGTACATTTCTAACACTGTATTGTGACAAGTTACTAATGTGAAAGGGCCAAGTAAATGATTTAAACAAGTTCCTACCACTCAACCAGACAAGACAAGTAAGTACAAAAACAAAATGAAAGAAAGAAGTACATTAATTGTCAAGAAAGCACTTCAAATAATATAACCAACCTTATTAATTTCACACACCCAAAACCAATTACTCCAGTGTCACACCTCGGAGCCTGTATGTGAAAAGAACTGTTAGGTAGGTATTTTGTTGGCTTTTAATTTTCAGATAAAACCATTAACAACGCAATCCTAATTCTTATCACGGATGCCACTGTTCATATTTAAGTTAGATTTTCTTCTATATAATAAAAATTTTATAAGTTTCTTTCGATTTGTGATATTTCGCGGATGATTTCGACGTCCTTAATATTGTTGTTAGACATACTTAGAGGTTTTGGTAAGCTCGACACTGCACAATTCTAATCCTTATAATCTCTACTATGGTCTCTAATTCTGGTATTAATGTTTCTCTTAGTCATACCAACGTATGATCGATCACATACATAAATAGTTTTAAACGTGCATATTTTGGGCTGGTGGATACTCACAACGTGCAGTTGGGTGATTTTTGAAAATCGTCAAATCTCGCATGACGGACAAAACTGAATATAAGCCACAAATGTTTGTGGCAGGTTAACCATGAAGATTTGTACATGAGAATGGTTGCAGCAAAATGGCTTCCGAAATTTTTGAAAGATTGAAGCGTGACATGTGGAAACATGTACAGTGGTTCTAGCCCAATTTTACGGGATAGCAAAGACTGGTTACTGGGAGCCACAGTGTTTCTTCACAACCAAATGCCAGGACACATCAATATGCTGCGAAGATTCTGGACACGGTCTTCTGTGATTGTGTAAGAGCACTCTGTTGACTGAATACATTCAATATGGCGCAACCATCAATGCCACAGACCGTATATAAGAGACGGACAAACTGGAGGTGGTACTACAGGAAAAGCGACGCGTAAAGCTGGCGGAAGGGATTACCATTCCCCTAAGATAATGCGGCAGTACACAATGCACGTCAGACAATGGATCAACTAATGGGCAGTTCTAAATGCGGTTCGAATTATTCCCTGGTTCCATCTGACTATTGGCTCTGAAACACATTTTATTTATTTATACATAATTTTGAGCATTATTGGCAGCTAAGTTCTTAAACCAGGGATGACGGCCCTCGACGATCCCTTATCCGGGATGGAAGGTTGCGACCTGAGCCGATTATGTTAGGTAATATCTCGGTATTTGCCTGGTATGAATAAGGAAAAACCCAGGAAAACTTCATTCAGGATGGCTCGCCTGAAAAAGCTGTTAGATCTTTTCGACCACGTGTACCTACTGGGAATCGAACACGAGACCAGTAGTACGAAAGGTGACAGCATTAGCGATCTAAAACAAACTGGAAATAGAGGTACACGTTAAAGACAGAACTTCTTCGTGACTACAGCTTGCTTCGCGCGAGTTGGATTCGATTCCCAGTGAAAGTTCATATGGTTCGGATTCCACTTTAAGCTGTACGTCCACGTCTCATATAGCCTCAATGCTGGACGAAACGCAAACTATAAGAGATGGAAAGATGTCCGAAACTGCCCTGAGGGCATTCTACAAGAATGTCGGGATACTATGCGGAACGATACATTGAAAAGAACAACAATTTATACACATTCCCTCATATTATACTAACAGCAGAATTTCACAAATTCCGAACTAAATCTATAATTTTTACGAAAAAATTACCAAATGGATTAAAATAATAAAATAATTAAAAAGAAAAGTACTGCTGAACTTACAAATTTATTACTATTTTTCTCCCTGAGATTTCTATATTCTTCTATTAAAGGCGCTCTATGTTTTTCCCACTTCGAAGCTAAACTGACTAATCTCTGAGCACTGTTGTCAACTAAAGATTGCAATTTCGCTAAATTGGCGTCGGCATCAGGCAAAAGATCGTATGTCCGTTTCTTAATTAGGAACTTCTCTTCTCTTTCTTTAAATGCCTTCTCCTCTTCTTTCTTCTCTTCTTCGTACTGAAAGTGAATAAATACATAAATAAATAAAATAATTTATGATTCTGCAAAATGAAAACTTCTTACCTTAAAAATTTTAGTTCTACTTGAAAGCAACAAAATATCAAAACATACAGTAAAATGAATAATTAATTACACGTAACATGTCCACCATCGTTAGGACTGTATGTCTTAACTGTCAGAAGTGTGTGTGTCCCGTTAGAAGACAAAACACAACAGATACAATATTTACTTAGAAGTATATACCTAGTGTATCCATAGATAGTTACAAACTTTTGACGCACGCTGTACATTCGGGGGAGGAGAAAAGAACCACCAGTGTGCTCACTGGAACCTTGAACCATTGTGTGCTTGTCTCTGAAAGAGGAAGCATTGAGCTGCTGGCGGAACCATGGAATGGGGCGACTACGAAAACCGTGTTGCCTTCATAGCGTTACATAAAATTGGACAATCTGCAAGTGACAATTTCAAGACGCTACGAAAGCTCCAAATCAGTCGTTTGTTTGTGTATCGTACCATTGAGCGCTTAAATGAAACCCGTATTGCCCGAGAACGGGTCGTCCACGCAGTGTCAGAACTCCAACAACCACAAAAGCGGTGGCGGCTCGTGCGTGGGGAAGTGCAGTAAGGAAGCAGGGTATCATGGCCCGTGAAATGAACATTTCGAAACAGTCACTTCCCAGGCTTCTGTCCGAGGACCTTGGTCTACGGGCTTATCGCCGAAGTACAGGACATTACCTTGATACATGCATAAAGAAGTTGAGAGTGGTAAAATGTAGACATCTCCTGCAGCGGTGCGTCCATAATGTTAATCAGAAAATCCTCTTCACCGATGAGAAAATATTCATCATTCGGCAAAACGATAGGGTGTATGCACTAACCTCTTAGGAAGCCCGTAAAAAGGTTCCAAAAGTTAAGAGGACACAGCATCTCTCCTCAGTGATGTTGTGAGTTATTCCGGCTCCACCTAGCAGCATTTGTGCGAAACTGGAATTAAAACGAGCGCCGAGTGTACGAAAGCATAGTTTTAGAGCCTATTGTGAAGAAGTTAAGTAGCACTGTTTCACAACCAACCCTGGATCTTAAAGCAAGATTCTGCTGCACAAGGCCAGGTCAACTCAACTGTGGCTTCAGTGTCATGTTTCTGACTCCATTTCGCCTGAAGATTGGCCCAGTAGCAGTCCGGACCTGAATCCTCTGGACTACCGATTGTGGTCAGTGCTGGAGGGCATCGTCTGCAAGAGGAGACACCCCACCATTGACAGTTTAAAGCATTCCTTGTTGGCAGCAGTGGCGGATTTTCTCCTGGATGTCATCCGTTCCGCCATAGACGAGTGCTGAGAGCTTGTGTCCGTGTAGAAGGTGACCATTTCGAACAGTGATTAGTGCTGTATGTAGTGAATGCATGTAAGAACACACGCAAAGCAAATTAAGATCTCTCTCATGATAGTTGCATTATTCAGTTTTTCAGCTGTAATAATATTTATGGCTAGACTAGGTGTGTATATATAGAGAGAGTACATAAATAAATAAATAAACAATTTGTTTCAGTATTACAAAAATTACAAATTATTATTGACAACCACTGACACACTTTTTATATCATAAAAATTCATTTTACTCGATCTTCCGAAAAACCACGCAAGAAGATTTACACACGTATATCATTTTGTTCAGTTCTATCGAGTTCTATCGATTGGTGTCTGCTTCACCTTTATTTTAGTTTTTTTTTTTTTTATTTTTATTTTTTTAATTTTTTTTTTTTAACGTTAATAATATTGTTGAATTTTAGACACGACATCCGCAACAAATGATACGCATAATGATGTCAGTGACACACATACTGTAAATTTTTGAAGCTTCTTACGAATTTACGAATTGGCCTAAAGCAAAATTTAAGTTATATAAAAATTTATGGAATGCATTAATTACCAGTCAGTGGATTGCTATATAAAATACTTTAAAACACATTATCTCATTGGCCATTGGGATTAGAGACTTCATACCCGTTTGTGGAGGTTAAGCCCTCTCTAAAAATGGAATGGCTATGCCACCATCACGACTTACCTGACTTAGTCTAGCTGCGAGCATTTTTGATTCCATTTGAAGGTTTTCTATCCGCTGCCTGATTTCTTCTATATTTTCCTTCATCGCGTCCATTTCTTGCTCTCTCTTCTTCCGGAATTCTTCCCTAGCGTCAGTTTTAAAGCTTCGAGGAGGAACACTCGGCTTCCCATCCTGTTCCTAAAGATAAATAAAATTATTGTATTTTTGTATTTTAAGTTTCACTTCACATAGTTTGCTTTTTAAGCCACAGGAGACGATAAAAAATGAACTATGGAAGAACACATAACTCTCATATTCTAGAGTTTTAAGATTTACATTTGTGGGTTTTTGGCGCCTGACCATTCAGCCCGTCACATATGAGGGATAACGTCTCTCGGCGAGCACACTATCCGGGAAAAGGGAAGGAAGAAAGGACTGGGGAAGAAAAAAAAACGGCCTGGAACCTATAAGTTAGGTACCACCCCGGCATTTGCCTAGTGTGCGTTACGAAAATTTAGGAAAACTTCATTCAGAATAGCTGCCTGAAAAAGCTTTTTATACTTTTTCGAGCGAGTGCCCCCACCGGGAAACGAACCCAGTACCAACTCTCATATTCTGAACGGAATTTGAACAAGCAAGAGATATCTCTTACAATCGCCATATTTATGCCTTAGATCGCTCGATAAAGCGTTTGAATCGGTAGTATCGCTCGATACATATACAGTGATACCATTAATGGACACCTCTATAATAAGGTCGAACTTTTGTTCCAGTAAAACATCTATTATTATGGGTAAGAATCCTTTCTTTTATGGACACTCTCGGATATGGACAGTATTCTTTTATCCCAAACATTTCAGAAACCTCTTCATAACGAAGAGGAATTATTCTTAGCTGATATGTATTTAGAACGGAAAATACTTCCTGCAATTTCAAAATGAATATTTAATGGATCCCTTCAACTTATGCTGCAGTTACAAGCGAACTTCGATCGGAAATTAGTGTCCGCAAGATTATATGGTAGTTAACTATTTCTCAAGAAATTTACAAACCATGATGACTGGTTACTTCTGTTTCCATTTCTAGTATTTAATAATAATAATGATGCATGTTCTTATTGGGTTATTTTTACTTTTAGTCAGTAAACGAATTAAGGATTTTATATATATATATATATATATATATATATATATATATATATATATATATATAGAGGTATGAGTCGTATTTGAAAAGGAAATTATCACAGAAGCATAAAAATTTATTTTGCAGTACACATCCATATAAACACATCATCAGCAATACTTTTGTTTCTATACAAAGTGGGAATTCTCGCCAGTGGTTCGAACACTGAGTATTTCGATATTTGCCTGCAACATTTATAATTAATATACTCTCTGTCACGTAAGAAAATATGTTTTCCGCGGGATACTATCTTTTGCTCCTTACTATGAGAATGGAATTACATTCCTTGCTACCACATCGCGATTTAATTAAATGTTTTAAAAGTTTTTAAAGCTCAATCCCTAACCAAATCGATAACTGCATGATCTCTCTCTTTGCAGTTCACACAAGACACTAAAGAAATATCGTAAAATTTAATAATAATAATAATAATAATAATAATAATAATAATAATAATAATAATAATAATAATAATAATAATAATAATAATAATAATAATAAAACGTTCTTTCACAGCGTGAAGCTTACGGTTATGCCATATATTTATAGCTTAGATGTCTTCTGTATCTTATTCCGTAGCTCATTGGATCCGTGCAGAATTCCCATTGCACGACCCGCATTCGAATCTTCGTCACATTATTTTTTTTTATTTTTATTCTTTTATTGATTAGGTAGGACTCCACAGTAAAAAGAAACACGTGGTTACAGTTTAAGGTGTGATTCGATATTCTGCAAGTATTTATTTATTTATTTATTGTCAAGCCAAAAAATGAAATAGAATGTTACAAGCGTAAAACTGTTCTAGATTTGACTAAAAAACTATGAATAAGTTTACAGCTCAAAAATAAATTTAACTCTCTTCAACTGTAGTCCATAATTAACTATGGTCAAGGAGATGGATTTAAGTTGTTTTGTGTGTGATCAGCACATTGGCTTCCATCATCTCTATTTCTAGAAATAAATATCACTAATTTTGTTTTTTCGTTTACATATAAAATTTTCATCTTTTAGACCTTAACAAAACAGAGTTCATAGTTCAAAATGTCACTATGGCATTACATTTCGTTATATAAGGAAATGAATATATGTCGAAGATAATATGACAAATATTATGAACAAGTTTATAATAGAATTAAGCAATGGTTTATAATAAAATAAACTGCAACGAAATGCACGGTATTTGAAGTTAGCAAAAATATTTGCCCTTATATGCTGAAATACAAGTTTCTTGAACAGATAGGAACACTTCACCTTGAAATATACACCTTGAATCTGATTCTCGATAGAATCTGAAATATGTTAAGAACTTTAAATCTTGAAGAAAGCAACGTAAGTTTGAGATCCCATGGTTATAATATTGTCGTTACAAATGGACTAGCATAAATCCAGGGGGTGGCTCACTGAGCCAATTCATATTTCCCGATCTTTTTATATAAATCAGCGTATCTAAAGCCAGACTTTTGATCAAAAGATATTTTCTCTTTTGTGTATATTTCAGGGGCATGTAGCGTCAACATTTCATAAACAACTGTAGCAATTGATCAAATTGAATAATGCTAAAAATAGCCTACTTTGCTTGCTAGAACTTATTTTTGGTAAAAAATTTCTACATTTTATTATAGGTATTTGAATACTTCAAAAGGTTTTACAGAATGCTTATTATACATATATGTTTGTTCTGTTTGGTACGAAAAAAAAGTTTATTATGAAGAAAATGGTCTGCAGAGCTCTTTCTAGAATGTCTGTTATTAGTTGTAGTAATTGATTTGATTTTAGCGTCCCATTCAGCAGCGAGGCTATATGAGACATGGAATTACAGCTTAACGTGGGATCCGAAACACATGGGCTCATGCCGAGAATTGAACTCCGTTTTTAGAAAAAAGTATCTGACCACAGTCAGTTCTTACCCGTTGGGGTTAGAACAGACCACATTATTAAACTGGTATTGGGAAGCAGTGATGAAACTGGTTACGAATTTCGTGACCTGGAAGCAGTCACACTCGTGTCCCGGTATGGCCGGAACAGACCTGGAGACAACGAAACTTCGTCATACACACGGCGAATTTGTATGATACTGTTAGCAAACCGTATATGCTTTCTGCTGGTCAAGTGGCTAGCGCGTGCGTTTTTGGCTCGTAGTATCGTGTTCGATTCCTGTTAAGGGTCAATTAAAATTTTATTTTAACTTGAATTTACTTTCATTAAACATCAGTCTCCTTTAGCCTAAAGGACTTAAACGATGAGAAAAGTATATGGGGAAAAAGTGTTAAACACTATACACGCAAAAGTCAAGTGCCAGTGTTTTGTAAGCTATTGGCAAAATAATAGAAAAACGGAAAAGAAAATCTCTTGAGAACTGAAACTAAACAATGTTTTAGCATTCATGCTTAATTTGCTACTAGCGTGACACAAATTCAATGTAATATAAATATTACACACGAAATTCGCTACTTGATTGTTGATAACAGAAAATGCTAGGTATTGTTAAACATAACACCATTTTTTATATCAATAAATAACAAATAAATAAATAACAAAACAGTAACAACACTATTACTCTATATCTACATAGTATATAAATGAAAAATACGTTGTTTATCATAACGAAAAATGGCTGAGCCCTCGGACTGGGTTGTTGAGGACTAGCTCGGGAGAGTAATACTACCGGAAGTAGTAACTAATTACACGGAGATTGGTTGGCGTTTTCCATGTCTTGCCACGTAGCATACATGTAACAGAAACCAGATGCTTGTTGCTGTCGGCCCTGGTAGCCGTGCGTGCTAGCTCTATAGGCTAGTAACGCAAATCGCTCTTGGCATGGGTTCAAACCCGGTCCAAGGAGTTTTTGATTTGTATTTTAAATTTTCATAACACTTTTTTCATTAAAATAAGATGAAAATAATACTCAAAAAAGTGATTTACTTACTTTTGTGAGATAATTAGTAGTAGTAGTAGGAGGAGGAGGAGGAGGAGGAGAAGAAGCCCCGCAGGGCTCGTTTTGTTCCACCTTGCAATGAGCACTTTCAGGCCCATTGCTAGTTTGTACATATATGCATATATTTAAAGGAAATCTAATATTCATATTTCTTGTTTATTAATACATATATAATTAAGTTAAAAACCAGCGCTGGTAAAATTATTATAGTTTGGTATTTTTGTCTATTAATCTTATATAAATTTATATATTCATGTGTGCATTTATGTATTGTTTAATGTATGTATATATATGTATACGTTAATCTTTAAAGTTATTCTTTTCAGTTTAAAAAAAAAAAAGGAAATATAATTCCAAGTAAGGCAAAAGTTTAGTAGCTAGCTAGCTCTTTTGGAAACACTGTTAAGCTCAGTGACAGTTTCTTCTCGTCGTAGCGGAGAGGGGGAAAGCTGTTAAATCATATATAAGTAAGAAGGGAATGGCAGCGAGGGGCAGATTTTGGATTCTTTTGATAGAATCGAGACGGAATTTTTAGCGGGAGGAGCTTTCGTGCTCCTTGGGTCTCTTTTGCTTCGCGACTTTTCTTTTTAAGTCAGAGCAGGGGTACAGCCGAAAGAGATGGCTGTGTATAGGGTCAACCTTTAGACTTGTTAAGCGGAATACGAATCAGAATATTTGAGTTCTGGTTGTATGTCCATGGGTAAGGTCTAAGGATAGGTTCGATTCCCGGTTAGGAATATTTTAAGAAATGAATTGTAGTAGGGATTTTTAGATCTATTGTTACAACGTTCCTTCCGAACGCTGTATGTTTTCAGAAATTTTCTCTATTTGGATTTTAGGGAAGGCTGTTGCTATGGCAACCGAGCCGGATGAGTAGTATATACCTTTTTTTTTCCCCTCGGTTAGTTGTTTTTGATTAACCGATTAGAATTTTCACAGCTGATTCCTCATATAAGGGGATGGTAGGCTGTTGTTTGTTTTGATTTTATTCCTACTACCGAGCCTGAGAGAAGGTGCTTTATTCCTAAATGAAGGAATTTTCCATTTCCCTTTACCTTTTTAAAGTCTGTTAGCTAGCTGATTTCCTTTAAGGGTTGTCCAATAAAGGGCGATTCCTGAATTAGGGACTTAGACCAGACAGTTCTCAGAATGTTGGGTCTGTCTTTAGAGTGTGTGAGGTTCATGATGGCTTGTACGAGGACGCATGTTCAGAACCTCTCTTAAGGAGTTTTAGACAAATTTTAAAGGAAGCTTCATGTTTGGAGCGAACTGTTATTTAAGGTTTTAAATAGGTGGGGACCTCTGGGTCTAGAGGTGTACCTGAACGAATTTTTTTTTTTTTGATTAGAGAAATCATTTTCATTAAGGGATATTAATCTCAGAGAACTTTTTTTGTTTTGATCTGTTTTTAAAATTTTGAATAAACTAGTCTACTTGGAAAAGTCTGATTGATATAAAATTCCCTGAACCTTGGGTATTGATATTAAGTTATTGTTTACTAGTTATCTAGACGATTAGTAAGCAAATTTATTTATATTATGTGTGTGTCCCAGGAATTAATTTTCAGGTTTTGAAGCGTAGTATAAGATAGTAAAAGGAACATACTATATGATATACGTGTTATATAGGGCGCATCACATAATTTTGGGGGCTGCTGTCCGAGATATTAGACTTTTCTTTTAAGTAGTATATGCGTTTAAGATCAGGGAAGATACTGAGAAACATGGAGTCCAATTCTATAGAATTAGAAGCTTTGAGACAAGCTCTGGGAATGGAAGGAACCGAACAGTTGAGCGCTGAGTCTCTATTAGATTTGATTAGGAATTTGAAAGACTCACAAAATACACGAAGAAGTGAAAACGCTAGTTGCTCGTGTAGACAAGATTTTGAGGAGGTGAAATTACAGCTTTCTCATTTTTCTGGGGATCCGTCGCAAGATCCATTTGAGTTTTTGTCTAGTTTAGAAGACTTTGCGGCGCATAAACAAGTCTCGTTAGAGATTATTCTAGAAAGAGTCGTGCCAAAAGTCTTAGAGCGAGAAAGTAAGGAATGGTTCCAGTTCAAGAAGCCATTCGCAAATTTTGCGGAATTCAAAGACAGCTTCCTTAAAGAATATTTCAGTTTTAATTATAAGGAAGAGATTGAATCGCAGTTAGTGAGTAGGATTCAGAAACCAAGTGAACCTCTAGCGCGTTTTGTTAGGGAGATGTCACTTCTGTTTAAGAGATTGCCTGACCCTCCACGAGAAGTAGAACAAGTAAAGAAAATTTTGACCAAGGTACACCCAAAGTACAAGGTCTATTTACATGAAAAAGAATTTTCGGGACTGAAACAGCTAGAAGCGTATGCTTTAAAAATACAGTCATATTTATTAGAGGAATTGAATTATGTAAAGTCTCATGAGGTTGAACAGAAAAGGGCAGACGTAGCTGTAGTTGCTACAAAGGGGACGGTTTTAGACAGTGCGCCGGAAATTAGAGCAGAAGCTCTAAACCCAGCTGTTTTTAAGAGACAAGTTAAAGTTGTAGGCGAGAATACTAAGGAAAAACAGCCGATAAAATGCTTTTTCTGCAAATCTGACGGGCATAAAAAATCAGTCTGCGAAAAGTTTAAAAAGTGGAAGAAAAATGCAGGAAAAGAGAACGTATCTGCAGCCACTTTTGTTAGGAAATTAGCGACAAGTAAAAATGCACCGCCATATATATTTGGATATTTCTATAGGCAGCCGACAGAACTTTTCTTGGATTCTGGGAGCCAAATATCTATTACAGATGGAAACACTGCTAGGAGATGGGAAAAACAGGGCGCTCGAAGTAAAAAAATAAAGCAGGAAATTTCGTTGGCCTCAGGGCATGTTTTCGCGCACAAGCTTGTTTTCCCAACTTTCTGTATAAAGAAAAAGAAATTGTCGCATCCATTTTATGTTTTAGAGTCGGCTAACATTCCCGTTATAGTTGGAAATGATCTGTTAACGAAAGCCAAAATAGAATTACACATGTGTAAAAATGGTTGGCGTTTTCAGAATGAAGAGAAACTAACAGGTTTTATTGAGCCACAGTTTGTAAAGCAGCCCATATTGAGAAAGAGTCAGGGCATCCGTCTTTCATAGAAACTTTAGATAGAATCAGAAGTCGTTTTTTCTGGAAGGAAATGAAGAAGAATGTTAAAGATTTCACGAAGGCTTGCGTTCCGTGTAGCATTTTTAAAGAAAATATAAATACGAAGTTCGGATATATGGAGAGTTCCGTAGTAAAAGCACCCGGAGAAGTCCTGTATGCGGACAACCTAGGTCCTATCACAAAAACTAAAGTAGGAGGGTATCGATATTGTTTAGTATTAGTAGATGCTTTCACAAGGTTAGTGAAACTTTTCCCTCTTCGAAAGCTTACAGCTAAGATTATGGTTGAATGTATTCTGACTTTTTTCTCAGAATTTGGGACATACAAAAGATTAGTGACGGATAATCGCAGTATTTTCAATAGTGAAATTTGGAAAAGGGCCATGGAGAGCTTAGGGGCCAGATACAGTTTTATCAGTTCATATAGGGCGCGTGCTAACAAGGCTGAAAAGGCAATAAAGGACGTTAAATGTCTTTTAGGCATATATAATGCTAAGCACGAGAACTGGAATCAGGATTTAAAATTAATTGAATTCGCTCTGAATTCAAAGAAATGTTCGAGCACTGGGTACTCTGCATTTTATTTACATTTTGGCAGGGAGCTTCGACATCCTTGGTTAGATTTAGAAACCAAGAAAGAGAAGGAAACAAATTTGAATGTCGATCACCCGAAATATGTGGCCGAGTTGAAGAACAGGTTGGAGAAAGCTTACCAACGGGCAAACAAAATTCAGGAAGAGAAGCATAGAGCATATGGGAAGAATTATAATAAGGGAAGACGACCAAGTCCTTTTAAAGTAGAACAAGATATATGGCTGAGAGTCATTAGGATTTCCTCGCCTACTCAGAATATTAGCGCATCGTTGGCGAATCGATATTCTGGTCCATGGTGTATACAGAGTCAGGTAGCCGCCAACACATTTTTGGTAAGGAACAAGTGGTCCGGGAGGACAGTAAAAACCAATGTAGATATGATGAAACCTGTTTTTAAAGCTCCCGACTTTGCTAAACACGTCGTCGAATTACAAGCAGAGTACGCGAAGGAAATCAGTCCGAACGAAATAAAGAAGAAAGATGAGGGGAGAGTAAAACTACCCACCGACCCTGTAGTTTGATTTTTTTTTTTTTTTTTTTTTTTTTTTAAGTTGGATTTTGTAAACAACAACCTTCCTTAGATATGTTTTTATTTTAGCTAGTTCAATCTGAGTTCGCTTCGAGGGCAGTTCACGTCACGAGACGAGACCGTAAAGTTCAGATTCTTAGTTTCTCTAAAGTACATTCAGACAGCATGTCTCGCCAGACTAGGTCAGTATTCGTAGGTGCTAGACCTAACCCTGAAGACCCGTTAAAGCTTCAGTTATTATGTCACGTTGATGCACCGAAAAATAATAAAAGAAGAGCAAGGTTTGCTCAAGATGAAACTTCAAGTTCAAAAAGAAGCCGAGTGGAAGTGGCCGAAATGACACTGAGCGATATTCGTGACATGCAGTGCGAGCGGGAAAAAGAGGAGGGGCACCATTCTTTCGAGCATCTTCCGGGTCCCTCAAGAACGCAACACGAGGACGAGGATTTCATAGACCTTTTTACGGATGGAGAAGGACTGGGAATTCCAAGGACTCCAGGGAAAAACATCAGGTTTCCGGAGAGAAAAGAAGAAGCATCCCAAATCAGGAGGAAGCTGGATCTTTAAGGACTGATTGTAAGTCAATAATTCTTTTTTTTTTCAGGAAAGTGTTATTTGGTTCAAATTGATTCGTGAACTGTACGAGACTTTAGACTTTCGAGGCAGCCATAAGTCCTCGAGACAAATTATCGATTCTGATTTTTTTTTAGTGTGTGTTGTAAATAATTGTGCTGATTGTGTGTTTTTGAAGTGAATTTTCCCTCAATGTGAACGGGGGAAAAAAACTGTTCCGGACTTCAGACTTTTGGGCACTCATAAGTCCCAAATTCATATCTTATCAAAGTTTAAGTGAGTGTATGTGAAATTTGTGTTTGTGTTTCGAAAGTGATTTTTTCCCTTAATGTATTCGGGGGAAAAAGACTGAAAGAGACTATGAACTGAGAAAGTTAAGTGGAAAACACAGTTTTTTTTCTTTTTTTTAAAGGTCGCGGTATATGCAATGAGCACTTTCAGGCCCATTGCTAGTTTGTACATATATGCATATATTTAAAGGAAATCTAATATTCATATTTCTTGTTTATTAATACATATATAATTAAGTTAAAAACCAGCGCTGGTAAAATTATTATAGTTTGGTATTTTTGTCTATTAATCTTATATAAATTTATATATTCATGTGTGCATTTATGTATTGTTTAATGTATGTATATATATGTATACGTTAATCTTTAAAGTTATTCTTTTCAGTTTAAAAAAAAAAAGGAAATATAATTCCAAGTAAGGCAAAAGTTTAGTAGCTAGCTAGCTCTTTTGGAAACACTGTTAAGCTCAGTGACAGTTTCTTCTCGTCGTAGCGGAGAGGGGGAAAGCTGTTAAATCATATATAAGTAAGAAGGGAATGGCAGCGAGGGGCAGATTTTGGATTCTTTTGATAGAATCGAGACGGAATTTTTAGCGGGAGGAGCTTTCGCGCTCCTTGGGTCTCTTTTGCTTCGCGACTTTTCTTTTTAAGTCAGAGCAGGGGTACAGCCGAAAGAGATGGCTGTGTATAGGGTCAACCTTTAGACTTGTTAAGCGGAATACGAATCAGAATATTTGAGTTCTGGTTGTATGTCCATGGGTAAGGTCTAAGGATAGGTTCGATTCCCGGTTAGGAATATTTTAAGAAATGAATTGTAGTAGGGATTTTTAGATCTATTGTTACAACGTTCCTTCCAAACGCTGTATGTTTTCAGAAATTTTCTCTATTTGGATTTTAGGGAAGGCTGTTGCTATGGCAACCGAGCCGGATGAGTAATATATACCTTTTTTTTCCCCTCGGTTAGTTGTTTTTGATTAACCGATTAGAATTTTCACAGCTGATTCCTCATATAAGGGGATGGTAGGCTGTTGTTTGTTTTGATTTTATTCCTACTACCGAGCCTGAGAGAAGGTGCTTTATTCCTAAATGAAGGAATTTTCCATTTCCCTTTACCTTTTTAAAGTCTGTTAGCTAGCTGATTTCCTTTAAGGGTTGTCCAATAAAGGGCGATTCCTGAATTAGGGACTTAGGCCAGACAGTTCTCAGAATGTTGGGTCTGTCTTTAGAGTGTGTGAGGTTCATGATGGCTTGTACGAGGACGCATGTTCAGAACCTCTCTTAAGGAGTTTTAGACAAATTTTAAAGGAAGCTTCATGTTTGGAGCGAACTGTTATTTAAGGTTTTAAATAGGTGGGGACCTCTGGGTCTAGAGGTGTACCTGAACGAATTTTTTTTTTTGATTAGAGAAATCATTTTCATTAAGGGATATTAATCTCAGAGAACTTTTTTTGTTTTGATCTGTTTTTAAAATTTTGAATAAACTAGTCTACTTGGAAAAGTCTGATTGATATAAAATTCCCTGAACCTTGGGTATTGATATTAAGTTATTGTTTACTAGTTATCTAGACGATTAGTAAGCAAATTTATTTATATTATGTGTGTGTCCCAGGAATTAATTTTCAGGTTTTGAAGCGTAGTATAAGATAGTAAAAGGAACATACTATATGATATACGTGTTATATAGGGCGCATCACAACCTTGACCCGGCTAGGATAGCGCGCGAAAACGTACTTCCAGGAGTACTACTTTCCCGAACGGGTCGTGGTTGTTGTCACGCCTTTTTTATTATTATTATTATTATTAAATTGAGTATCCTAAAAGAGGAGAGGGAGTTAAAAATTCATGCAAAAAATAGAATATCTAACGTTTGTGAGATGAAACTTAATATATAAAAACCTTATTTAAAACGAGTGGTATCAATATACAACGTGGAATATGTTATATTTTATTGCTAGTTAGCATGGAATATTCAAAGTTTTTACAAAGGGTGGTTTCTTTGTAAAATAGAGATTTCACGTAAAATGTCACGTTTCTAGACGTAAAATAGAGATTCCAATTCCACCAACTATTATTAAACAACACACCGTTTTCTGCTTATTAGGGAAACAACGCCTTTAAGAGGATTCGATCCTATATCCAGTAGCTGTACAAGTACTCATCCACATATCTAACAAACCATCTTGGATTTAAATACTCCTGTATACAGATTATCAATTGCGTAGAGTTTCCATTTCGCCTCTGAGTAGTTCTTTTCCCCCCACATAAATATCAGATTTAGACTCCCGTGACTGTAGATGCGTATCTATCATGCAGACACAAGCAACTTAATGTTACAGCAGTATGTCGTAAATTTACTCTTAAAAAAGGCGAGAAAATAACACCACCTCGACGATAACTATTAGGAAAAGATGAGGAGTAGAAAATGTTCAAGCTTTTGTTAATATATGTAGTTAAATGAAAAGTGTAGATAGTCTGTGATTATTGGTGATTTCATATGTGCCAGGGAATATAAATCTATATTATGTGAAATGTGAACTTAATGTGACTGAGGCTATGCATACTTCTGAATATTGCATTCTTATATTTAACCAATTTCCTAAAGCCAACCATAACAGGGATACACAGGAAATGATTCATCTGGGATATACAAAATCGGGATATTGCTCAGTGTCTTAGCAAGGAAATACACCAAATATTACTGAATAAGCAACAAAAGCAAAAAGTATGAAACTGGAAGAATTAATAGAGCCAGGATAAATCTTATTCAAATTACATCTTACCTTTGAGGATTCCAGTCTTTTATTCTGAGTGAAACGTGGACTAGGAACTGGAGTCTTTCTTTTGGTTTCAGAAGCTTGCTGGGAAACTAAAGCCAAGTTTTCTTGAGAGCTCTGATCCATATCTCGTTTAACGAACTCGGCGAACTTCTCTAGTAGTCTTTCCTTCTGCTTGGCAAGAGTTTTCTGCAAAATAAAATATCTTAACGTAATTCTTATAACTTATTGATATATGGTCAACTTTTGTATGTACATGATTGTTTCCTTTCAATAACTTATATAACTTACAAACATCAAAGTGCGGGGTTACCATACGCCAGCATTTATGCGGACATGCCACATCTTGAGAACAAAAAATCACACTTCCCAGGGAAGTGGAGAAGAAAAAAGCGGGGTGGTACCTTGTCTGTCTGTTGTGAATAAGGAAAAACCTCACCCACGACTACTGGCCTGAAAATGCTTTTTCACCTTTGCGACTGAGTACCCCCACCGGCAATCGAATACCAGACCGCTCGCAACTAAGTAGAGAGCATTAACAATTACGCTACACGAGGCCATTTATTTTCTGAAGAATATAAAATCCTGTCGTATGGTACAAGGTACCCACGAGAAAAAAAAAAAAAAAAAACAATAGATGGTAACACTGAACATATCAGTCCTTACTTGTCATGGCGGTTATAAGGATTTTAGTTCTGTTGATAGTTAAACTGGAAACTTAATTTTTAATTTTCTACTCCATATCATACATCATTTAAAACTTTCTTATTTTCTAACCAAGTCTGTCGAATTTAGTTTAAACTTAGAAATAATTTCTACAAACTGAAAAGTACGATTGACTTATTCTTATTATCCTTTCCTTTTCCTCATATGTTGGGCAAAAACTTCCTCGCTTCACACTTTCAATACCCTCAATACAAGTACTACGAAACAGGTGGGACACGCGAGACTTCAAATCGAAGTTTCATTAAGTTTAATTGCAAATTTTACAGGACACAATGTTAGTACACAGGAACAGGAGAAATAATGATACGAGAAGAACCTCACTGGAACATTACTACTGAAAAATCATGTGTGATTGTGTATAGAAAAGTTACCAATAATGGTGTAGTTTGTCTAGCACTGTTAGTTTTCCAATAGGAACCTGCTGGGAGTTGCAATAATCTTTTGCCGAAACTCTCACGGTGGAATTTTCACTTGTGTGTCTTTGGAAAGTACAACGTTAAGTAAGTGTATTTTTGGCAAGTCAGATGTATAGCATTTATTCAATTTCCTTACGGCTAAATAGCTGACATTTCTACCATTAATGCACGCGACTCTGAATCGATTTCCGGTGACAGTACATGAAGTTCCGATCTCAAGTTAAACTGCAGATTCATGTATTCAAAAGCTTTGCTAGAGAAACTGGACCTTACGTTTCAAACATCAAACTGAACGAAACTTTCAGTGTTCCTTCGTTTCTATTTTTTTAACATGAGGCTCTTCTTTACGTTTCCTTTATTCTTGGCTAGTAATACTAAGTGTAAGTTCTGCTCTCTCTCTTTTTCCATACGTCGATAGCTTGTTTTAAACTACATGCTTGGAAGTAAAATTTTAAGAACTACGAAAACATACCTGCAGATATGAAAGTTAAACTCTTAGGAAAGATATGTATGAGTATAGTAAATCATGCTTACCTCTTCACTGGCCGCTACTCCACTCGTCTCCCTAGTTTGAGCATCTTTCTTTCCAAGTTCATTTGAATTTAAAACAATAAGAGACGGAAGGAGTTGTTCCTTGTGGCGTGGTTGATCTGACACTGGTGGAAGATGATGTACGTAGTAGTTCCGTAAGTCTACAAGCAAAAGAACAAGTCATACCAATAACTGGTACAAAGTCAGTATTAACGGTAGTTATACAAACGTAAGTTTATTTTACTTTCACTTAATGTGAAAATAAACTTTCCACCAGAGTTTATTTTTTAGATATACATAATCTTACAGACTGTATTATTTAAAACCGACCCATGAACTGATGATTTGAAATCGTACATTGAACGGAAATATAAAACATCTGTTGACGAGGATTGGAGAGTGTTCAATATCCTGTTCAAGTGGATTGAGGCGAGCCCTAATACGTACGGTTCATACTTTCAACACCTTGTATAGCAGTAAAAGTACATGCACTTCTGCCCGGGGCTAATTTTCAATCATATACCCTGTACTAAAATCAGCAATCTGGGCCTCAAAAGCACTATGGTACTCACGTAGCAACGACAGTATTCTCATTGTGACACTAAAAAGGAGTTTAAATGAAGAAAGATTCCAAATTCAACAACTCTCAAGTTACATTGTTTTCTTTGAAAGTAAATCCTACATTGTTTTAGTTATGGCGTAAATATGTGAAGATAGTCCCAGAAGTATCCGACCTGACGTCGTATAGATGGCGGTTGTAGTTTGAAACACATTACTATGATCGAAAATTCCAACTTTATATAAAGCGCGTAGACAATTTGCAGACGGGTCGAAGGCTTGGAGGGAGTAACTAGTTACACTAATGTCCAGTTTCCTCTATTGATGGATCCTTTTGAAAATTTCTACATAGTTTGGACGATTAACTAAAAATTAGTTTTAATCCTACGTGTATACCGAGGGGTTACGCGTAACACCACACACCACGGGAGGATTAAAAAATGTCCACTGTGCCTTTAGTTGTCTGATTTTCTAGTTAGTAGAAAATACAGAATGATATTACATTTTTTGGGACAGAAAATAAAGATTTATGTGGCGGACATTTTTTAACCCTCGCTTAGTGTGCGGTGTTACATGTAACTTACGATTCCACTTTTAATATAATCACCCTAAAACCAGCAGATCTTTCCCATTTAGGTGTACGACGCTTTGCGCCAGCTGTACCCGTACTGACGCCTAGTGTCAAAATCTTGAAGTTTGACTGGCAATCAATTTGTGTGTTTTGGTATTATTATTGAATTTTCACGGAGTTCGTTCACTTAAGCATGCCTCTAAAAGAACACTAACGTAAAGAAAGAAAAAAAGATAGAAAAAAGAAAAAAAAGAGAGAGAGCAACTCTTGATTTAAAAATCAAACTACCTAAATGTCTTAGCTGGTTTACACAAAGTGAGTCACATAGTAAGACCATTCTTTTAATTCCACGACTGTTTGAATTCAGTGCATGTAATAAACCCAATAACAAATTAGTGAATATTGCAGCAGCTAAAGAAATTTCAAAATATAAATATGGACAAAACCCCAAAATGTAGGTAAACAAGCTTGTTTTTTTCAACAAAAGGGAAGTGGGATTCGACAGAGGTTCTAGTAAAAATAGGAGCAGTTCTGTTGTTTAAATGTTTCCCACGTGAATAAAAGTACTTAATTATACGTATAATATGAAAGCAGATACAAATGTAGTAGTGAAAAAGAACTTTAGAGATAGAACCTAGTGTTTTGCACAGATCAGGTTATGATCGCGTAACTAATCAGAAGGCATTCCCGACAACATGAAGTCTTTTGTTAATAGTAATGCTGTCTATACACCAATATAAAAATACAGATTCATTCAACCACATATGCAAGTTTCTAAAAGGGGGAAAAAATGAATGACTATACACGAATATTTACCTTCTGACAGTTCCCCTTTCGAATCTTCTATGCCCACCGGGAACGACAGAGAACAGGACCTAAATGGATGTGTACTCTTGTATCCTTCTCTTGCCCATGCATTTTTCCCATGCCATCGGATTCCTTTCCGTTTACAATAACTAGGAAGCCAGGGCGTTGAAAGGCATTTCTTCAGGTGACTACTGATGGCTCTCTGGAGCAAGGCACCTTTCCCTTAAATGAAAATTCACACTGTATGGGTATTATCTTAAATTAGATACACTACATGAATATAAACGAAGTGCTCAATTGATTACCGCCAATCAAATATCACAATTATAGTTATATTATATACAACAAATTCAATTTATAACTTTCCGTAAGTGATACATAAATTTGTAAATAATGTAATTAACTGGAAATAAAACTATTTAAACTGCACCCGTTCAAAACTTTTAGGCAACTATTACTCGGCTCAAGATTACGTAAACAAATTTCTGTCACCAGTGCAGAGTTTCACATGGCGACATTCAGTTTCGATGTTCTCATCATTTTCTTATGCATCTGCTTGATAAAATAATCTAGTGTTTGGTTATGACTTGAAATGGCGTTACAGTTTCAATATATACTTACTTTCTTTTCTCTACAGTTTCTAATAGAGGAAAGTAAAAGTTACAGTAATTAAAGCCACAGAATTAGAGAACATTAGAAGATTAAGGTTTCAACATATTGTTAAGTATGGACAGTACTCCAGTTAATAATAATGATACATACCGAATCATCCAAGGCAAAACAGTCTTTTACAATAGAAATCACTGTCTAATATAGAAAAGATAACAGTTTGCAAATATGCTGTAAATATATACAATATAAAATAAAAGTTATATTTAATTACCTGATGGTTCTTCCAGTACTTTTTCCGACTCTTTGGGCAATTTTTCAATAAGGAACATAAACAGTTTACGTACATCTGTCTCACTGGAATACAGGAAAGACTGATAACCTATTTCTCCGGGATAGCCAAGATCCTGAAACAAACACACATTTCTCTTTACATTAAATCTCGATATATTTATTTTTCTTCATGATTAAATCACATTATAAACTGTTCATTTACAAGTAAAATTACCTTACAGTTTCTTTTTTCCAAATTGACTTACAATACAGTCCGTAAAATCCTGTATTTGTTTGAAGACAATGTCATTTATTCCACCGTGAAAACAAAATTCTATAAACACAAAGTAACATGATCTAGTAAAAATAGTAATACGATCTACATTAGATGTAGTAAAAAATAAAGTAAAATGACAATCTGTTAAAATGTAATTACATTTTATTTAACTATCTAAAGTTATGCCCTACAGAGGCACGAAATTTGGGAACTCTGTGCCTTAAACAATATAAATCACTGCACTCTATTATACATAAATTCATACAGAACTGAATATATGGTTAGAGTAAACACCTTAGACATAGAAATCCAGGTTCGATTCCTGGCGGAGGATCATGTGGTTTAAAAAAGATGTTAAGCTGTATGTTTACGTCTCATATAGCCTCAGTGCTACACTCCAATTCAACCAATAAACAACGAACTGAATGTAGACGACGCAGAGGAGGGGTGTGTAAAATGCTACCCAAGCTAACACACAAAAGCACTTGCTGTTTTTTAACTTTATGGGTTATATTTACTAATGGATACTTCAACCTTGTTGGGAAAAGGAATTAGTTGTTAGATATGTACCTCGAGTTTGTGGCCAAATGGCTACGCAGGTGGCTTGTCCAGGCAGTAATGTTATAATTATGTAACACATGGCAAGTGGAAACACATAAGAAAAAGATAAAATGAACTGAAGTTTCAATTCTTGATGTATGTATGTGACAGGATCTACTGACATTTACTATTAGGATATGGTACGGGTATTATCTCCGATAACATACGCATTAAGATAACATTCTGTTGTTATTTCTTTAGTTTAACTATTCTCCGAGGATAAGGGAAACGATGGAATGGAAAAAAAAAAATAGAGGAAACGGGGACACTCACGCACATGGTGTTTGCTCACAATAAAGCCCACCGGACGCAAGCTAGGATCGAAGTAGGAACCGCACACAATTAGGACGAGCGTGACTCCAATACTATATTACTGTAATTAATAATTGTTCCTAACACGTCTTGATTCAAGGTTACAAAATTTTAGTACAGTTAATTTTGAAAATTTAAGGAAATAAGTTGGTAGTTGTGCCATATTATGGCTCTTACAAGCCGCACTTGTAGTGAAAATTAGGAGCACCATTCGGTTACTCCGTAGCTTTTTCAAACTTACGTAAATTATCTTCCCTATACATGTTAACACACAGATTTATTTCTTAACAAATCACTAACATGCGATGAGAAGTTCATTCTTTATGATATTCTATGGCGCTGTTATAATTGGTTCGATCATATGAACCCGCTCGCCGTTACCATTGTTGGCAACATATGAATCCACTTGTTGTCGTCATTGGTTGACACCATATGAACTCACACCATAACCAAAGCCACTTTACCCCAACGAAAGGTTATGTTCTGTTTGATCGACTGCTTGGGATATGGTATCATGCATCGTGAGATACTACCACTTAATTCCCAGATAATCAATGCAAAGTGTGTTTGCACAAATTAAGAGTGTGTGCGTGAAACACTACAAACCGTGTTACTCAATCGCAGAAGTGTTGCCCAGCTTAGGAAAATGCGAAGTCGTATGTGTGCTAAGATCACCTATGACACCATTATGCGACTTAATTGGTAAATGCTAAGGTATCCTCTATATTTCCCGATCATTGCATCGTCGGATTACCATTTGATCCATTTGTAAGACCATCAGCTGGGAGATCCGATGCTTCCGAACGTTCGACAAGATGACCCATGCACTAGGTTGCTACTTTGGTTTACGTTCCATTGAGTTCTAACATTGCAGTCTGCTCGAGGGATAGAGATAGGTTATTGTTGATGACAGAACTATTTCTAATTTTCCAGATAGAGCTCTCCTGTTATATGTTTTCTCTCTTACCTCTTATCTGTATAATTAGCTTAAATCTGAGATTCTATCATTTGATCAAAGACGTAGGAGGAGGAGGAGGAAAGAAACATGTTTGCTTCCATGCATTATCTCCTTTAGTTCTTGTTTGGAATGCAGTTATTCACAGCGCGACGTTGCCAAGACTTCTTATCACCTAGTTTTTCATTCACTTGTGAAAACAACTCTCAAAATGTGTTGTGAGAATCAATTCAATCAACACTGGAGTTATGGGAGGTATCTATTCTGAAGTAACTTTTATTAAGTTTTAAAAAATGTTCAGTACAAACTTGGCAACGTCGCGTTACAAGCTTATGTTGCAAGTTATGACAGAAAGTGGGGGAAGAGAGGCACAGGTGAAAGAAAGCTGATGGATTTTGTTGATTTATAATTCAAGATGTTATCTGCAATCAGTGACAAGAAACAAGCAATACAAGGACGACTATACCTCTCACAGGTTATCATCTTTTTCTTTGTAGGGACAAAATCCAAAAGAATCTGTTTGGGTACCTATAATACAAAAATATAGACGACACGCGATCACCGGTGTAGCCAGCAAGTTATGATAGGGGTCGTTCATGGCTTTTTCAGGGTGGCCGGTATTTCACATACTACAAGCTAATCAAAGTATTCTTTCAGAATATGAAAATATTCACCACATACAGTATATTACATTTTCAATGTGTACCTTATTGAAATATAGGTCTTGAAAATGCGTGAAATACATGTACTAATAATTATTCATAAGGGAACAGTAATTGATTATAAAAATTCATATATTTGACTTTTCGTTTATATGGGTATAAATGGTTTAAAATAAAAACAAGGTAAGTTTAGCTCACAATATTATGCAGTAGTACAGCAATAACTTGCAACTGTCTACATCCAATTAGGAAAATGAAAGTAAGAAAACAGACAGTTATTTCAATTATTTTAACTTGTTGATATGATTTAATTTTCCTTTCATTTTCTATTGTAAATAAACATTCGTCATTTGTTTGTAATTAAATTATTAAATAATTTTAACAGACAAATAACAGATGAAACCCATTTGGAGAGGAGGATGAGCAAGCCCTCATTTGCCATCCCCTGGCTAAACTCCTGCAGACGATAAATGTAATTGAAGATAGTGTAAAAAGATGGGAGAACTCAGAAAAATGTTCACGAACAGTAGTTTGTCTGTAACTCATCCACATATTCCTACATTGCCTAACATCGCTCCACGAATCAGCAGATGTGCTTCATTCACTGAAACAATGGCAGATCTCGATGCCTCATGAATAACTGACATAATCAGCAACAGTAAAAATACATAAAATTAACCAATTTCAAATAAGGAATATGCAAGGGACATTTCTAAAGTAAGGTCCGTTCTATAATAATAATAATAAACATTTCGAACATATTACATTTTTACACTTCAACATAATTCCCGTTGATAATGAAACATTTGTCGTATTGGGAGACAAGTTTTTGTAGACCCATGCCATTAGTTTTCCGGGTGAGAGGCCAATTCATCCAACACAATTCTGAAGAGAACAGATCGTGAAGCTTGTGGTAAATTCTCTAATAGCGTGGAAATGGTGAATCGTCTGTTTTCATGAATCTTGATCTCTACCACAGACACAAGATCGTTAGTGATTATAGAAGGCTGGCCCGATCATGGTTCATCATGAACACTCTCCTGTAGGCTCACCACTCCCGAATTTTGCTATCACTCATGGCGTTTGAATCTTACACCTCACAGATTTGATGATTAATTTCTGCCAGTATTACATTTCCTGCAGTCAGGAATCGAATTAAAGTTGTTATTCAGCTCTTCCATCATACACCACAAAGCTGCTGATGCTACTCCAAATGGCGCCTATTTATATTCAAAAGATGCCAGGAAACACTACATATGCACAAAATTACGAACGCTCGCACTGTACTTAAATATTGTCAAACGGACCTTACTTTAAAAATGTTCCTCGTATCTTTTGTGTAACGACTTAGGGAACTAACCTGACGCATGATTACACGTAACTTCGGATGAATCTTAGTATAGGCCTAGTATTTAATAATTGCGGAAATTTTCAATGGGAAATCCCATCTTCCTCAGCAGCGTTTTCTGAAACCGTTGACTACAAACTTCAACTCACATCCTACGGTATCAACAGCAAATGATTTAGTTTAAATATTTGTTTTCACAGAACGTACGAAGAAATTATTTTAGAGAAATTCCAATTAGTGCACTGTGAAAAACACCGATTATATCGTACGAAAAATGTAATATTGAAGTATTAGTTTGTGGATACTTATGATAAGCCAAGGTAGTAAGAGATCCATTGAGTATATCACGTAAGCTAAAGATTACGCACCTCCAGAATAAGACTGTTATAACTCTAAAATATTAATTTACACAAAACATCCTAAAGAAAATATTCTTCCTATTTTTGGGAATTGTAATGCTATTTCAAGACAGTATTAATTATAGGAAGAACCTTTCTTAAATACATACCAATTACAATTATTACACACATTAAAAATTGATAATTTAAAACCTCTTTAAGTTATGACAATCTTATTCTAGGAGCGCGATTTATAGTCTTTTTATATATAACTGTTTATAGTCTTAAGTGTGTAGTTGCTTACATCTGCACCAGTTTGCTACGTTTTGAGTTCTAGAAAAATCTCAAAGTGGTTCTCTGAAAATTGAAATATTTTACAGCGCAACTTTCGTTACTAATAATAGTGGAGTACTTGTATTATATTAAAAGGAAGGTTTTTGTTTGATATTTCTGTACATGGTACCATAACGACTGATAGCATAAGAGGCGAATCGAAGTTTGCAGTCGATGCTTTAAGAAAACGCCGCCGCCGAGGAAGATGGGAATTCCCATTAAAAAACTTCGGCAACTATTAAATGATAGACGCATACGAAATTAGTCCAAGTTAGTACCTTATGTATATTCTGATCTACTGCAAAGCTATTTTGGTCTCAAGTTCTTAACATTCTGAGATCATACTATACAGACATCTTTGAGTTCTGACTAATTGAGTTCAAAACAATCTGACCTGTGGCTCTCGTAAATTATTTGGGACAGTTGGCACGATCTAGTAAATGAAAATTAATACACAAAGTACAGAATGCAAATCATGCATAATACAGAAAATATTAAGACTATGGATCTTACCGTGCACGCTTGCGCTAGGCTGGCTCCCAGGCGGAAGCGAGCCGACATTGATGGTGGTAATGTATGGGACAAGCCCAGTCCAGGCTGAATTATGTTCAAGCATCTCACTGCCGCTTCTACCACCAACTCTGTAGTAAAATGCTTTAGAGCATCTACATCGTCTTCAATGTCACTAGAGAAAACACAAACATCACATTAATTATTCACATACATTTATGCCGCACGATATAGGGTATTTTACCGTTAAATAATCACTTTGACTCGACATAACCCAATAGAATATAAAGATTTTGCTACTTTGAGCCAAGAGAGTTTGAATTAATTTTAAAACCTATCTAGGGATAATTTTCTTTTAATACTAAGGAAGCTAGAATTTACCAATAACAAAAATAACATTTCTGCTTGAGGTAACTTGTTAACTACTAAGACTCAGCAACAATATATTCAGAGGAAAAAGAAATGAGAAGGTACAAACAACACTGAGCTTCCATATGTTTATTATAATGTACGCCACTGAAAGCAATCTTATAAATAAACCTTGCTCTTTTGTACACTGATATCTATTATATAAAAATGAAACTCATTTTGATATCCAATCAGAGGGAAACATCTCAACCAACTGAAATGTTTTTTTACATACAGTTCATCACCTAATTTGAACTGAGTTTTTATAAATGTTGACATTTGGGATGGGGTGGGGTGTAAAAACCAGTTTTTTTTCTTCATATATTTGTTGCATTTGTTTAGATTAAATAAGGATGCATAAAGTTCATTTGGCCTTAACGTCCTTATTCGACAACGGGGTTATGAAGAAGGAACTTAATTTTAAATAGGGTTGCCACATCTTAGCTTTACGTTTTTTCGGCACGTTATAAGTTTTCATTTTCCCTGTAAAATGATTTCTTTCATTTTTTAATAAATAAAAGAAATCATAGTTCTGGATATTTCAATTCCTACGAAAAATTACGTGCTATAGCTTCTACGTAAGACAACTAGAGATGCAAAAAAAGCCGGCTTTTTTGGAAAAAAAAAACGAGAATTTTGGAAATTTTGGCTTTTTTCATTTTCATGATTTTTCTATGTAAATAGCTTTGTTATAGTATATTCTATATTTAGATAAGAATTCCATGACCTAAATGCGATATTTCGCTCTGAAATTCGCCATCAAGATGGATGGAGCACATGTTTAACGAATTAAAGCTAACATGAAGAATGTAGTATTTGAGGGCAATTTTAGAGGCTATTTAACTTTATTTTAACTTTTGAGTTATCGATATTATTTTTCTTCTCTAGATCATTTTAATTTGTCATCCGTGTTTCATTTCTAAGAGCTTAGTACTCTAGCTCCTAGCGCAAAAGTTAAACTTACGTTTTTCTATATATTTGTCAAAGCGTACGGTACGTTTTCAATATATCCGTCAAACCGTACTTCCACATTTCTGTTATACTGTAGCTGTGCAGTGATTTAGCAATAATTTTCCAGATGTAACCTTGAATACCAATTTATACAAATAATCAGTAGCGGATTTAGAAAAGTACTTTAGGAGGGGTTTCTCTGATTGTTTCATTTTCTAAAAAGTCCTAATTTTATTTGGGAGGTGCTTGAAGTTTATGAGTACAGGCATAACTAATATTTTGTTTCGATTATGTATTTAGCAATAATCTTCCGGATACAACCTTAAAGATCATTTTATATTGAGAATCAGGGATTATCGGGATTTTCCCGATGGCTAGGGCGGGAGTTTCTCAATTTAAGAAATTTACTGACCGGACTTCTTTAAGCTGATGGGACTTCTTCCAGCATAACCCCGCTGTTGCATAACAACACTAAGGCGAAACAAACTTATTTCTGTAAATATGTAATATAAATACATAAAGCAAAATATCTAAATCCAAAAACCTGGTTTAAACCAAAAAAGCCTGGTTTAAACATCCACCAAAAAACGTGTTTTTTGGCATTTTCAAAAACAACCATGGTTCTTGCCAACTCTGCTTACTTTTGTATATAAGAGGTTAAAAAATTCTTATTATATACGTTGGTTAATCCTCTGGAATTCATAATGCAAGTATGTTGAAGTAAAATTGTTTGAAATATCTTTTCGAAATTCATGATTTATTTTCGAGGTTTGATATTATTATCAGCATCAACCACTAATTAAGTGACTTTTTGTGTTATCGAGAAGTATAAACAAAGTCTGCTTTATCAATTTAAAGCAGAATTTTGAAAAAAGCCCAAAATTTCCCAAGCAAAAAAGCGAAGCAGAAAAAAACCTAGTTTTTTTCTCAAAAAAAGCCGGCTTTTTTCGAAGCCCTTGCATCTCTACAGACAACTGCGTAAAATTCAAGATGGCGGACGTCATTCTGATGTGTCTTCAAACATTTCCCCCCATTCCTCTTCCCCTTGCAGTGTTTTTACTTATTGGCGTGTTTCCTTACTTTTGGACCACTGCATTGTAAATATCAATATACTGTCAAAGGTTTGGAAATTAAATACTGACAGTGTTGACGATATACTGTTATCTTTTGCATGATGATACATGGAACTGTGGAACATCGAGAACAACAAGCAGTTTTTAAAATGTATGTCTTGAGATTCGGAGTCTGGTGGGCCATTCGTCAATGGACTTATGAACAGCGTTGATGGAGAAGTGGTGGGCTGCCTTAACCAGGCTGTGCTTCAGAAAGTGTCTCTTCTTGCAGGCCATTAATTGAAGCACTGACTACAGCTTGTAGTTGAGAGAGTTCAGATCCAGGCTGCTAGAAGGCCAGTTTGATGTGGGTATGAAGTCTAGGTCGTTGGCCAGTAGGTGCTAACTGATGTTGAATGATGGAACCTTTGCATCCTGGAAACATGTTCAGCAGCTTGCATTGGTGATGACGCATACAGTCTTTTGAGCATCAAAGGACTGCTAAACTGAACAGCTTTTCGTCGGAAAAGAGAATTGTTCTGTGACCATTTCCTGCGTATCTTTGAAGAGAAATTTGGCTTTCACCACCCTGCTGGCGTAATACATCAGTCAGGGAAGTAACAATACGTTGTGTGTAGGCTTTAAGCCCCAGGTCCTGATTGAGCATTCGTGACACGGTTGGTCTCGAAATATCTTGGGGCACCACTAATTGAGTCCTGACAACATTTCGCAGAATCCTTGAAGCTACGGCTTTAACTGCCTATGGTATCCTCACTGTGCGCGGTCTGCCGCTACGCTGCCAGTCATTGACACTTCCCGTTTTATTGTAACGCTAGATGGTATGGTAGACAAATCGTTCACTGATTTGCAAGGGTTTCAGAACGGCGAAAATTCGTGGTGCTGGTACCCACACGTTGGGTAGCTATGACTGAAACACGATTTTCGTAATTTCCCGATTCCATCATTAAACGTTCCCACTGTTACGGGTCTCTACATGGAATGAACAAGCTTAGGAACCCACTTAGCCCATGATACCCAAATGGCAGCACTCAATCCTAACCAGTATTATCAAACGGTTGTCAAAATCTGTCTAGATGTATGAAATAACTAGGTGTATGTTGGAAAATACGCCACAATATATTAGGGTGAAAAAGAACATGATTTTTTTTTAAATCATTTTTGTTGATTTTTTAAAATTTAATTCAAATCTTTCTCCTCGTATATTACAAGTCGCGAACTGAAGAAAAAACATTAGGAATGATTATTAAATGTTAATTATGTCATTTAAGTGAAAGCATTGGGGTTGAATTTTGAATTAATCCCCAGTAGTTAACCTATTGAAATTCCAATGTTTCTGAAGTATTAAGGAAAAAGTACAGCAACGTTTATCAACATGACACTTTTTTTTTTCACAGAAGAAGTTACTGATATTTAGCAGGGGCATATTTTTGAAAAATCAGAACCAGCTTGCGGCACGAAATACATAAACTTCGCCTAAAGTTGTAAAATCTACTTTAAATGAATCCCAAAGTAAAGTATGGGTAGGAAAATGTTTGTCCACGAACTTTCACGTCGAGAATGGCCTAAAAGGAGGAGATGCGTTGTCGCCGTTATTATTCAGTTTTGTCCTGGAGTACGCTATAAGGAAAATCAAAGATAGCAGCCAGGGCCTAGATTTAAATGGTATTCACCAAGTTATGGCATATGCTGATGATGTAAATTTAATAGGGGATGATAGAACAATAGAAAGAAATGCAGAAGTCTTATTAAACGCTTGCAGCGACATGGGTTTAGAAGTAAATGGAGAGAAAACTAAATACATGAAAGTTTGTCGGGATCGTAATACCGCAAATTATGGATGCGTTGAAATATTAGATGAGGTGGACACTTTCAAGTATCTAGGATCAATATTAACAGACTAAAACCATATTTACGAAGAAATTAAATACCAACTAAAAGCAGGGAATTCGTGTTACTATTCGGTTCAAAATCTCTTGTCGTCGCGAATTCTGTTGAGGAATTTGAAGCTTAAAATATACAAAACGATAATCACTCCCGTTGTGCTCTATGGTTGCGAAACAGGGTCGCTTACTCTAAGGGAAGAATGCAGACTGAACGTATTTGAGTGAAGGTCCACAAATGAAATTCGGACCAAAGAGGAACGGGAATGGCGGAAACTTCACAACGAGGAAATACATAATTTATACCGTTTACCAAACATTGTTTGGGTCATCAGGTCTAGGAGGCTCAGGTGGGCAGGTCATGTAGCCAGGATGGAAGAAAGTAGGGCTTTTTCAAAGTCTTAACTGGAAGTCCAATCGGAAAACGACCATTATTAAGACCTAGACGCAGATGGGAGGATAATATTAGGATGGATCTCGAAGAAATAGAAATACGAAGTAGAAACTAGATCCAGTTGGCTAAAAATAGAAGACAATGAAGAGCTTTTGTGAACGCGGCATTGAACCTCCGGGTTCCAGAGGCCATAGAGTTAGTTAGTTTTTTTTAGTTATAAATTAAAACAAAACAAAAAAAAAAGTTTCGGAGAAGGCATCGGACCCCTCTAAATACGCCCCTATTATTTGGGAACTAATAGTCTGACAAGTAACAAAAAGAAGAAGAAAAAAATAAAATATTCATGGTAAGTTCCCCGTTGGAATAGTTAACGATTTAAAAACGCTGTTACGAAGAGAAGAAAACAGGATTCCCCTGTTACCCGTTCAAAACGGGATTTTCCCTCATCATCCTCTGCATGATACTCGTTTTCATACTGTGCTGTACATACATTTGAGTCTCATTGTACTATGATTATTATCTTCCACAATCGAAATAACAGAACAGAAACGGGATTTTACTTATTTTCACTTTAAATCAACTTGTTTCGCAATTTGATTTAAATCAATGATTTTTATTTAAAAAATCAAGTGATTTAAATCAGACTGATTTAAATCAATCCACCCTGATATATATATTTTTTATCACGTTTGATTTTAAATACTTTAAAAAAAAAAAAAAAAAAAAACGAAACTGCATTTGAAATTGTTTCTATGTAGTAATGCTTTGTTTAACGAAAGGTAAAACATCGAGATTGGACGGTAAAAGAGTGATTCAACCTTTAGAGCATTCAATTCCATATAGAACAGACCTCTACTGTTTACAATACAATAATGTGAAGTGTGTGTACCATATGTATATATTAATGTAGAAATAATTCCGAGTTTATATCGTAGTATACCATACATAATACTGATAGAAATTAATCTAATCAAATCTAAATTAGCGTAATCTAACACGCTAAAGTGGCGAGGGTTAATGGAATTTATGCGGAAATTAGTTATGTGACACTGTTATCTTTCGTACACATTTTTCATTTTAACACTAGTACAGCCCTTGTATTGGTCTGACACTAGTCACATTACACTTGTAAACATAAAATACTAGATTTCTACATTGTATGGAAATGCTCTAACAGTGAATTAGCATCTTAAACACAAAAATGAAAGGAAATCTTTGAGTTTTACGTCCCACGGTTATGCCGGTTAGGCTAAAGGAGACGGTGATGATGAGTAATGTATGAAATGGTGGAATGAAGAAAGTGGGAGGTAACGGGAGAACCCCGAGAAAACCCACGCACGCGGTGTTTGTCCACCACAAAGTTCACTTGGCGGGGGCTGGAATGATCTTAAACAAGCATCTTTCATATGCTTGTAAGTTTTAATGGGTTCACTCGAGCAGACTATTCTATCAAATATAAAATTTATAGATAAAATACGGGTTAAATTCCAAAGTTGGGCGTCCGTTTCCAGCAAAATTTTTAAAATTTACAGAAAAGATATGGATAATTTGATCGTTTGTGTGCTTGATAATGTATAAGAGTATCAAAAAATCTGTTTATTTGTTATATATAAGCGGTTATAAACATGGGACTATACGGCGAGCGGAGGGAACTACTTGGCGCAAGGTAACCGAACAGCTGCATTGTGGGAAAGAAACGAGCATTTATGTTATCAACATGGCGAATGTACAAGGGCAATGAACTAACAGTTTTAACATTTGTGAAGCAATACGTTGATAACGAGCAAAATTTTTTTAAAGTTTGTGAAGAGCACGGATTAATGAACCTAAGAACAAATTGCAGAAAGTGTGGAAAGGAGATAAGTGAAAAAACGTGGCGAAAGCGGACGTCCAACTTCGGAATAAATGCCTAAAATACGATGTGAAATATTTTTCGTGAAGGAATTAGTGTGTGAACAAAAGTAATTATTTTTAATACATAGCACATTGCAACGTATTTTGAGTAAAAAGTATTGTGTGTTTAAGTATGCTCTTCCACCTTTCGTCGCTGACGCGCCTACTTCCTACGGACGCACCCCCTAGCTCCCGTTCGGACCCTCTTGCTGCGCACCTGCTCGGAAACGAGTAAATAACATTTGTGTTCTTTAGTAGTCACCTAGTACAAGTTGGCTTCGTATTTTATGCACAATAATGTTTATGCCATAGATTCAAATTGTATTTATAGTGAGCCCTCCTGAAGTAAATGTGCAGGTAGCAATGAGCTCCTCAATTAGTGTATACTCAGCTAAAAGAAACAGAAAGCTCCAACCTAAACTGAAAATGTAAGAAATGTGTCAAAATACGATACAACCGTCTGCTCGAGTAATGTCGTTTAAATCGTAAATTGCAACTTTTGTGACGGACTATTATTAGCCAGTGCCGAAAAACATTGTTATCAATACCAAGTGTTGTCATCAATATAAAATCAGTTAAATTAATTTCAAACTATTAGGATATTCCTACTGCAGAAGTTTTAGGCCAAATTACTCAACGAATCTGTACAATTAGTACTATATTTACCCTTCCATTGGTTTAATTGAGAAAAGAAAAAAAAAACTAACCACTCCCAAATTATACGTACGGGTCTAAATGAACGTTTCCTAGTACTTTAAAAATATTAGTATTGATACACATCGAAGTTCTCCAGCTGAATCATAAACAATTCAATTAAAGCTTTCAACTATTCGACCAGTTACCAAAAAAACATAAAATATATAAATTAACTCAGCATATATTTCTTAAAAATATAAATAACAAACATGCAACCTAGCGGTTACACTATCTCAAAAAAATCTACAATTCATATTTTGCACAAACTAACCATCCTACTTGCCGCAACGAATGAATTATTATTTTATCTACTTCCTCCATGATGTCACATGAGTTTCCACACGTAGAAAAAAAGTTGTCTGCACCACCTTCGCGTACATGTATTGAATTTGATGACTGGTGTCCGAAACGGTTCGATGTGACATGACAATAACTTCGAGAGATCGACTCCAACTGTTTTATCTATAACAACAAAAAATATATTGCAATTATTGCAATTAAATACGGTAATTAAACGTTCCACAATAGATAGTCATTACTTTTAAAGAACTTAGTTGTAAACAAGTTACTGAACATATTATTAGAATTTACAACGAATATCGATATCCAAAAATAATCGATGTATGTTGTTTACAATAAGATACTGGGCCATGTTTCTTATGGGAGGTGCTCATTCTATTATGGTTTGCGTTATCGTATCGCGTTTTAAATGCAGTCGCTTTGAAATATGATTAGTGTCTTACTAAAAGCCTGACTACTACAGGAAACATATGTTAGTCGAACTCTTTAGTATGTCACTAATCACACGTCAAAACGACTCAACATAAGACCCTTTGGGCGGTATACAGAGAGAATTCGTTAATTGAAGTTTAGTAACAGACTAGTTAGTAAGTATACTAAGTCTTTACCAAGAAAGATACACTTTTTGGTATTCAGAGTCTACTTTTAGTACAATTAAAATGATGATTTGGGTATGATTAACTTATAGAACCCCAATGCATCGGTGAGTAAAATAAATGTGGCAACTACTGAAAAGTAAACGAACGCATGTGTAGTCTGAAAAATGAAAATACATGAAATACGAAGTACGAAATGATGTGTCGCACGCTAAATCGTGGGTAAATGATTAGACTCTGCTCTAGATTAATTAGTCACATATGATTAACTTCGTCCAATGCTACGTCCTAATCAAAGACTCTGAATACAATTTTGATAACCATCCGTTAGTCAACCTCGTAGTAACGTGTTAATCAGTCGTCAAAACGACTATGCATAAGGCCTTTTTAGTTTAACGTCTAATGATTAAGGATTTAGATGAAGGTGGCCTCATGCAGAGTCGTTTTGACGACTGATTAACACCTTACTACGAGTTTACTAAAGGATGGTTATCAAAATTGTATTCAGAGTCTCTGATTAAGAAGTTGTATTTGACGAAGTTAAACACATGTGACTAATTAATCTAGAGCAGAGGCTAATCTTGTACCCACGGTTTAGCGCGCGACACAACATTTCGTATGTCGTATTTCATCTATTTTCATTTTTACAGATGCATGCGCTCATCTACTTTTCCGTAGTTGCCACATTTATTTTTCTCACCCGATGCATTGGGGTTATATAAGTTAATCAATCTAAATCGTCATTTTAGTTGTTCTCAAAGTAGACTCTGAATACCAGAATGTGCTCCTTCCTTAGTAAAGAGTTAGTATGCTTACTAACTAGTCTGTGACTAAATCTCGATTAACGAATTCTCTCTGAATACCGCCCAGGGAGACGAATAATCAAGTCAAGTGAATGATGATGGAATAATTAGTGGAATGAAGATGTAGGAGGAAGAGGGGCACAAGAGAAAACAAACGGACAAACGTTGTCCGTCACAAACTTACGTGGCTGAGAATCGAATCAGAGATCCTATACACTAGAGGTAAACTCTCTACCACTGAGCACTGAGCCACCGTACCCCACTTATTTGCGATGATCGGCATAGGAGTTGTAATGGGAATTTACACTAAAATACGGAATTAAAATTCAAAAATAATTGTAAAAGATTGATATAAAATGCCTCTTATAACATTTTTTCAAACACTTCAGAGTTGGAGATAGCATGTAAAGAAATTGGGTCCGAATTCTCTCAAGGAAAAACGTAATTTTATTGGTCCACGTCATAGGTATTCTTGATTCCCTGCATTCAATGCCTGCCTTTGTCCAACATAGAAATGAAATGAGATGAAATTTTCGAGTTTTACGTCCTACGTTTATGCCGGCTAGGCTAAAGCCCTAAGAGCACAATTATATAGTAGGCATATGCCTATCAAGTTCCCTCAGGTATATGGGAATGTATCCATTATGTCCTTATCTACCTATGAGAGAGAAATCACATGGATGGCAAGTGATAGAGTCTATGTCCACTCTTTAGGGACGTGCCTGACATGTACCTAGCGAACTTATCTAGTATGTTCTAGGTATGTCCTTCCCCAGATCGTAAGCGAAAATTACTCCCTCAAAATATGTCAAATCGCCTTTATGCGTAATTTGTTTAAATTAAGGTGAGTCTAAAAAAACACAAAAAGTAAAAAAAAGCAGCCTGGGGTGGGCGCGAACCAGCGAACCTTTGATTAATAGGCGTGTGCTCTTCCGTGTTGGCTACGGTGGCGAATTAGAAACATCGCTTGCAAAGTAATGAATCTTGGGCGCTTTTTAATGTCGCTAATCAGAGTGCTCCTGTAACCCTGTATATTCGACGATAACCGTTTGGGATTAGATAAAATGCGCTTGCCATGTAATTTTATATCAAAATGACGCGCGCCTCTTTACTTTATTTCATGGTTCTTCCATATTCAGGTCCCAGGTTGGATTCAAGGTCTTGAAAATATGCGTTTATGTTTGTTCTGTGGTAGGGATTCGGGTTTTCACGTAGCGTAACGCCTATAACCGTTCTAAGAAGGAAAATCAATCAGTTTACAGTATAATGCCGTTTTAAAAGCGTGGCTGGGTCAATTGAACACATCGGCTTGGAAAGCGCTGTGGTAAGTAACCTTCTCTTAAAATGGTCCCAGGTGAGATTCAAGGTCTTGAAAATATGCGTTTATGTTTGTTCTGTGGTAGGGATTCGGGTTTTCACGTAGCGTAACACCTATAACCATTCTAAGAAGCTTTGCGTGCTTTCAAGATGATACGGAAAAAGTCCGATTATGGTTGGCAAACCAGCTCATCACGTCGACGTTGATCTGAAACAAATAAAAGGTTACAGTTCACTAAAAGCGGTTCGTCAGTTAGAGCTGCTGATGAGATAAAGCTGGATTAAACTTCATTTCAAGCAATATCAATGTCTCGATTCGGCTATGGCTTACCAAACGGTTCATCGTCTCAAAAACTTAGTCCCGAATATTTCTTCAAGACAATTAAAATTTTAAAATCAGTAAAGGGCTATGGTTATGCCTTATGAAATGAGTTATGACCAAACAGATCATTGCTATTTTTTTAATTTTATGGAGTTTTCTCGTCATCTGAAATGATAAGCTTTTATGACTATAAAACTTGAATAGAGAATAGTTATTGATGAAAAGTTACCTTTGCCCAAAATTGGTTAATCCCTACCTCTAACTTATAGTTCGACCTTGAAATCCATTCATTAATTTTACACTTTGAATTTTAAGATTGCAAATGTAGTCGAAAACATTCATTTGTTGTAAACCGTTGATTTCTAAGGTGTAATCTAATTAAGTGATCACTTTCAAACCTGTGCTTAATTCTTTTCTCAAAAAGTTTGTATGAAAATTTCGAATTATTTTTTGTTCGAAACTTTAAACTTTCAGTTCGAAAATTTTGGTTTGAAAATTTAGGTTCAAAATTTGTTTTGAAAATTTCGTCATAATTTTTTAGTTTGACACAGGTTGAAACTTTTAATTCGAAAATTTTAGTTTGATTTTTTCGTTTGAAAAATCTCGATTTCATATTTTTGTTGTTCGAAACATTTAGTTTCAACTTTCTAGTTCTAAAATTTGGTTTCAACTTTTTTGGTTCAAAAAAATTGTGATTTGAAAATTTCAAGTTATAAAATTTTTATAGTTTGACACAGGTTGAAACTTTTAATTCGAAAATTTCAGTTGGAATTTCTCGTTTGAAAAATCTCCATTTCATTTTTGGTACGAAAATTTTAGTTTCAACTTTCTAGTTAGTGATGAGCGCAAGAGTCTTGGTCTTGCAGTTTTTGCAAGAGTCTTGCATGCAAGACCAAGACCAAGACCAAGACCAGGAATCCCGATGCAAGACCAAGACCAAGACCAAGGGATGCAAGACCAAGACCAAGACCAAGACCATATCTGCAAGACCAAGACCAAGACCAAGACTCTTGCGCAAGTCTTGCACAAGTACCAACACTACTTGAATTTTTTATAGAATGTAAAAAGGAAGAAGAAAAATCATTACATCTTTCACGTGAACTTCTTGGCTCCAGTAAAAATACCGCCGGAAATCGGTTGTTCACGAGACGTTTGACAGCATAATTCTATGAATTGTTACAAGCTATAATAACTTCAGTGTCTGATTTACTTTGGTCATCATTTGATCATTCACGACGGCCCATGATTGGATTTTGGGAAATCATATGAAGAATAGTTGTGTCCATAAGAATTGGATAAGCAAAAATAAACTAGAGCATATTATAGACACGGTAGCTCAGTGGCAGAGCGTTCACCTCTGGTACATGGGGCCCTGGTTCGATCGCAGCTTGCGATATGTGAGATTTTTTGGTGAACAAACACCCTGTGCGTGGGTTTCCCCGTTTCCTCGTACTTTCTTCATTCCACCATTTCTCATCATCACTGTTTCCCTTAGCTTCAGTGTTATAATCGTGGGACGTTAAAGTAGATATTTAATTTCATTTCAAAAACATATGAATGGTGTTCTTCTTCCAAAACTAACGGGAAATGTAGCATTGAACATCGGCAATTCCGTACACCATAGGTGCCGACTACATGGATATGGCCTTGGCTCTGAGGTTCAAGCATCCGTTGGAAATTTTTAATGTGTACTTATAAAATTAATATTGAAATAACATTTTCATGACATTCACAAAAACTTAGCGCATGTGACCGCAAGTTTGATTTCATAGGTGGATGCTTATACGTTGAATAATTGTTTATCAATATAACTTATAGCCCCCTTAAGTATACGGCAAATCAAGGATTCAACGATATAACATTATACAACAATAAATAATCTATATTCATAACTGAGAGTGATTTCGTACTTATTTCAAATAACTTGAAGTTTGATGCCGTTGTTATGTATTTCTAATGTAGGTCAAAAGTATTTATATAAATTGAGTGTATATATATATATATATATATATATATATATATATATATATATATATATATATATATATATATATATATATATAGATAGATAGATAGATAGATAGATAGATAGATATATAAAAGACAGACAGTTGAGTCGTTTTCAGTTTTCACTCAAATTATTCTAAAATATTGGGGCCGCGGTGGCTCAGTGGTAGAGCGTTCAGCTCTGGTATTTGGTGTCCCGCGTTCGATCCCAGCCCCGCCAAGTGAACTTTGTGGTGGACTACACCATGTGCGTGGGTTTCCTCGTGGTTCTCCCGTTTCCTCCCACTTTCTTCTTTCCACCATTTTCATTCATTTTTCATCAGCACTGTCTCCTTTAGCCTAGCCGGCATTATCGTAGGACGTAAAACTCACAAATTTAATTTAATTTCATATTCTAAAATATTAAGAGGTTTAATTATTATTATTTTAATTTGTTCTCTCTTTTTTGGTCAATATTGCAAAACTTATCATCATCGTCATAATAATAGCTATTCTGCCATTATTGGCAGGTCACTTGCTGCAGCTGAGAAGCTTCGATGACTGTGGTCCTCAGCTAGTCTCTTCGTCTTAACGTAGCAATTTTCTGTCTTAATATCTTTCTTCAACTACGATCTCCTTCGCCCCCTCCCTCTAGCACGTCCCTCATAATACAGTTCCTCCTCAGCCAATGTCCTCCTCTTCATTACATCTAAAATTTTTCTTTTCTCCCCTACTGCTACTATTTCTAAAACCTTCGCATTCGTTTTCCGTTCAACTCAGCTGATTCTCTCCTTTTTTCTCCATGCCCACATTTCGAAAGTCTAACTGTTTCATCGTTTTTGCGTATGTTCTTATTTCTGCCCCATACAGGACATATTAGAATCAGTAAAACAAAATTTCCACATTTAATTGGGAGATTGTTCAATACAAAGATGAGCTAATCGTGGTAGGAAAGAAAAAAATCTGACGCCTTTAGAGTGTAAAAATAATTTTGTAATTTATGGTATTTCAGTAATCTGTGCCGTCTTGGTTTTCTTTCATGCGTCTCACTGTCAGGGATAGCCTCCCCAGTTTGGGAACCAGTGGAGTATTGGATCTGTTAAAACATAAAAATATTACGAAATGTTGTGATTTATCTTATAAGTAGTGAAGCGTGATCACCCATTGAAAAAAAAGTAAAGGTCATCGCCTATGTTGTACAGTATCATCACACTTACACGAAGGAAAAATAGGCCCTATATTACATTTAGAAACATACATTGTATTTCCCTCACTATTGACGCAATGTAGAATTTATTATCCCTTATATCCAGAGTAAAATTTACTTATGAAAATCATAGATTTCTTAAAAGCAAAACTTGCAAGACTCTTGCAAGCAAGACCAAGACTGGGTGTGCAAGAACAAGACCAAGACCAAGACTAGGTGTGCAAGACCAAGACCAAGACCAAGACCGAGGGTTCCACTGCAAGACCAAGACCAAGACCGCATGTGCAAGACCAAGACCAAGACCAAGACCACCCGGGTCTTGGTCTTGGTCTTGCATTTGCTCATCACTATTTCTAGTTCTAAAAATTGGTTTCAACTTCTTTTGGTTCGAAAATTTTGAGTTCATGTTTCGAAAATTTTAGTTTACATTTCTAGTTAAAAAATTTCAGTGTAAAATTGTTTGATTTGAAAAATTTGAAATCGAAATTTTTTATTTCATCTTTTTTGTTCGAAAATTTGTAGTTTTCCAAAATTTGTTTTCGAAAACTTTTAATTCTAAAATTTCAGTTTGGATTTGTTTCTTTGATTTGAAATTTCGTATTCGAAAAAAATTTATTTAGTTTTTTTTGTTCGAAAATTTGTTTCAACTTTCTAGTTCTAAAATTTGGTTTCAACTTTTTTAGTTCGAAAATTGATTTGAAAATTTGAAGTTATAAAATTTTTAGTTTGACACAGGTTGAAACTTTTAATTCGAAAATTTTAGTTCAAATTTTTTGATTTTAAACTTTTGAGTTCTAGAAATTTTAGTATTTTTATTTTAGTTTTAGTTTGAACTTTTGTAATAACTGGAAATTAGTGGACTCAAAATTTAATCGAATAGTTATAAACCGTTTATTTGTTAATCGAATAGTTAAAAACCGTTTATTTGTTAATGAATAGTTAAAAACCGGATAAGGTTTGACGGTTAAAAGTCAAACAATTCCCTCTTTGCACTCACTGAAAAATTTTGGCTAAAATATTTTGAGATGATGATTTTAACTAAACCGTCAATGTTATTTAAGATATAAATTACACGAACTAACACCAAGACCAAGAAGTTAACCTTAAAGTATCGTTGTTCTCTTATCAAAAAGCTTAAGAGGAGTGCATTATGGTACGCATATCCTCATTATATGTAAATAAAGTGACAGTAAACTCTACTTTGAAGAGCTCCACAACGTCTATGTAGAGCATAAATCCAAAACAGCACAAAAATTTGGAGCCAGTCCATATAAGTCATATAAGCCATATCAGTCATATAAGCCATCATCGAGAATCAAACTCATGACCTTCGGAAACTATATCTAGACTGTGCATGCCTATGACGTAATAAAGAGAATACATGATGTTAGGAACCTTCCCAAATCATATCTTAACAATTTTAGGTGATCAAATACTAAAATTAGTTATGGACACCATGACTTTGGTTCTGCCAAATTAACCCACCCCAATCATGAAATTTTAGTGTTCGTTCATGTACTTATGCCCTATAAAAGCCTATACTCAAGACGTCATTATTATTTATCCACGAACGGAAACAAAAGGTAGTAACTAGGTTCAGCTCATCACTTCCCTCTTTCACCTTCTCTAGGAATGGATGTATTTTTTCAAAGTAAACCATTACACATATATGTTATTGTTATGTCATTAGATATAACTCCTCAATGTTATCTCGTTACATGAGTATGATTAATTAACCATGCGTTATTGCAATGAACCAGATTTAAGCAAAACGTCATCTCTTTATTTTAATCCACAGACGAAAACAAGGGGTACCAACTAGGTCCAAAACAACCTAATCTCGTCTCTTTTTTCCTTCTCAAAGAATTAATATATCTTTTCAAAGTAAACCATTACACACTATTTGACAATTAAACACCGTACTTGTTCAAACAAACAATGCCAACGATACTGTGACAACGAATACGTAAGCATATGTGACACGATATAGTTGACGATTCTTTTTCAACATATGATTATAAGTCAATACACAAAGAAGCTTTTTAAATCTTTCCAACAGTTTCATTTAATCCACAAACGAATACAATAAAAATTATTATTATTAACTAAGTCCGGGATCGCCCCTCTCCCTCTTTTATGCGTCTCAAATAAATGTATGCTATCCTGGACACACTTTTTGACAATTGAATATCATGGTTCGAGTTCCATAAGTACCGTGAATGAAAACTATACCTTAACCAAAAATCAAGTATTCCTCCCAAAGTTTTCGAGTTAAGTTGATTTTGAGTTTAACGTCCCGTTCAGCAGCGAGGATAGAACCTACTAGTTAACGTGAAATTCAAACCGCATGAACTCCTTCCGGGAATCAAACCCTGGTCTCCCACGTTAAAGGCGCATACGCTAACCGGTTAGCCACGGAGGAACTCCAAAGTTTTCGAGTTTCATATTAATACTAATACTAATTTATACTATTACTGGGGTCTACTAATTCATAATGTAATAGATCATCAAGAAAGAGATCAAACCTTGTTTTAGTAATTTTATACCCATAAAACGAAACGAAAAAGCCATCATAACCTCCAAGCTAAAAATCCCAGTTCAATGACGTCATACCAACACATTAGCTCGAACCAAATACCTCTAATTCATTCGCATCAATAGAGAGGGCGGTAGCTCAGTGGTAGAGCGTTCACCTCTGCTGTATGGGGTCCCTGGTTCAAACCCCGCGAAAGTAGTTTTGTGGTGGGCAACATTAGGCTCGGGATACTCCAATTTTCTCCCACACTTTCATTCATTTCTCATCGTCACCGTCTCCTTTAGCCTAACCGTCATAACCGTGGGACGTAAACTAAAGATTTCATTTGCACCAGTGTTAGTCCATCTCATCAAAGGGATAACAATCTCCAAATTTTATGCCATAAAAGGGAACGAAAAATAAAAAGCATTCGTAAACCTGTACTATTTCATAACGTAATAAAATCATCAAGATCATATTTTTAGTAATTTTATACGCATGAAAAAAAAATCATCATAACATCTGATCCAAAACTCCCAATTCTATGACGTCATAGCAGGGCCAAGGTACCTCTGACTCATTCGCACCAGCGTGCATGGCCCCTGAATAAGCATAAGCAAAATTTCAATAGGTGATGCAATCCCGGGCCAAAGCATCCCTAATTCATTCGCATTAACGCTATGATCCATGAGGCCCCAAATTGAATAATCAATAGTTCGATAGGGTCACGCCCTTACTACTGTATGAAACTAGAATACCTCACATTACCCCATATTACTTCACCGAAAGATTTCTGTTTTATGATCAGTTAAAATGGTATTTTAGGACACCGTAGCGAAAAATGTATTTGCTTTCTCAAGCACTGTACGAAAAATACAAAGAATAAACACAGTAAAAACGAAAGAAGGAAAATGATTCAAAATAAAGTGCTTTGCCACTCTCGAATAAATGACTCAAGGTATTACAAGTGCATATCTCGAGCATTTCCAGTAGAACTATTAAATCGCGCTGGCTTTATAACTTTCCTATTTGGTCTAGCCGGTGACAATAGCCGAGTGGTCTCGAGCGTTCGGCTTCGGATCATGAGGCGCAATCCACTAGGTTTCGAATAGCCCTGAAGAGCAAGATCGGAATTTTAACTGTCCTGGATCTTTCTGTGTTTATGTCCCTGTCGTGTTTGGATTACGCGAATTGCCAATGGCGAACAGTATCCCGGTTGGGACGAACTTTAAAAAATATTAAAAAAATAAAAAATAGTGGCTAGTATATGCGTTTTTGGTGTATAGGGTCCCGGGTTCGATTCCCGGTGGTAGAACTTTTGGAATTTTAAATGTTCTCCAAGTGTCTGTGTTCGTGTCCCTGTCATTCAAGGTTACTGGAAATAACTGCAAAACGTGTATAATCGAGTAGGAAAATACACAAGTTACTGACAAGGGGAAAGCATACTTTGGTAAGTGATTTTTAGGTCCGCCTTTCGCGACGTAACTTAAAAAGAAAATAAGTGGGATTAGCAAGGCGTTTGAAATTACAGTAATGATGATTGACGGTTCGATTCCCAGTCTGGTTTCTTTCAATATAAGGATATTTAATTTTATAAATATAACGTTATATTTTGAACATTTGAACTGGTTATAAAAACAAAATTAGATAAACTGTCAGCTTTCAAACCTCTGTCACTTTTATTCACCATCTGTTTGTATACGAAGATAACGCTATGGAAATGCTAGCACTACCAAAGTTCAAATAGATTTCTAAGTTATTATCAAATTGAAATCACACGCCCAAAATGAGAATACATTTCAATGATACCAAACACAACCCCTATGCCCACCTCTTCGGCGGTAGGGAGTAACTTTAAAATTTTCAAGTGGGACTCCCATTTCTTATTGCACATTTGGATTCTCCAGAAAAAAGTGACTGATTTCACCCAGAATTGAGAACAATTCGTTCACGGATGGCACTTAAATCGATACGGGAAAAAAAGGGGTACCAAATCGTTATGAAAATGTGGTTTTCCAGACCCGTGCTCTGTGGTCAGTTAGCATACTGGACTGCGGTGTCAGAGATCCTGATTTCAATTCCTAGTAGCCCTAGAGGGAACACCAAATGAGTACATAACAAGTAGTGACTATTTTCATGAATATATGTATCATATGAAAATCCCTTAAAGGCTGATACTAAGATATTATTATTATTATTATTAATAATAATAATAATAATAATAATAATAATAATAATAATAATAATAATAATAATAATAATAATAATAATAACCATATACACCAGCTACCTAGATTTTGCTCCACATCTGTTACACATCCAGCGCACGTATACACTCCCTTGCTACTTGCCAGTTTTTTCCCCAATCTTTTTCTATCATTTTTCCCCAATACGCTCACCTTTTCACTCCCGTCTCTTACCAACATTCTTTCTCCTCATCCATTCCTCCTCTCCTTCAGCACACTGTGCATTTGTACTGCGACGGTTCTGGCCAGTGTTTGCATTTGGAATCAGCCTTTTACGATTCCTCTCTTCAGCAATGTTCCAGCTTTAAACTGCCCCATTATGTCTCTACCTTTCTCACTGAAGCTTATGCCTTGTTTGCGACTCTTCTTCATTCTCTTCAGCATCAGTATACATCTATCTGTATCGCTACTGATTCTAAATCCCTCCTCCAATCTCTACAATCATCCCCCTGGACTTCGAAATCCTCCTGGGTTCTTTATGAAATTCGCCTTCTTCTATACCGCCGGACTTCTTTCAACTATAGTACTTGTTTAATTTGGTCCAAAGGTCATGTTGGCGGTCAGGTCCTCGGGAATTCTCTAGCTAATGATGCAGCCCGTTTCGGAGCCCTGCACGGCACTCCCATATATCTTTCAGTCTCGCCTATTGACCGTTTTCCACTACTTATTACACTTCATTATCAACGCTGGACTGCTTATAATGCCTCATGTACAAAGGCACGTTGGTACTTGCATCATCCTTGTTCTCTCCGCTCTCCATCTTCGTTCATTCAACATACTTTCTCTCCTTCCTACCTCCATTTTCTGCTCCGTAACAGACTTCACATTCTGTATACTCCCCAATGCTTATATCTTCTCCGAAAACGCACTACTCCACTTTGTAACTGTGGTCTCGATACTGGCTTCATAAATCATCTCATTTTCTCTTGTCCTCTATACCAACAATATCACCAGCCATTTCTCTCTATTCTTCATAAATTTCACGGTTCTAGTCCATTTAATGTAGATTCGTTAATTTTCACCTTATCCCCACCTGTTCTTACTGCCTATTATCTTTACTTACAAAGATCTACGTTATTTAGCATCTTATAAGCTTCTCTAAAGATTCATCTCATTTCATCATCTGTTTCTTTTGAAAACACCGTCTATAATTTCCGGGAGAGTGATCTATGCTAAGGCAACTAGCAACCGCAGAAGAAGAAGAAGAACCAAATGCAGGGGAATTTTAAGATAGATATAGGGGAAAAAATTCTCTCGGCCTGCCATCACTATCACTAGAAAGAATAACAAAATTGCATGTTTTGGGTAGGACAGATTTATCTAATTCTCTTCAATTGGGAGTTCAGTTAATACATGTAAGTCACAAATATTGTATATTGATATTGAGGGATGATGTTGACAATGCTTTAATTAAGGAATAAGCTCTGTTTTGTTTAAATGCCAAAATTTGTACCGTACCGCATGAGCATCATTCAGTACATTTGAAAAATTGATTCCAGTAAACAATTGTAGGTGACCAGAGATATTCTTCGACATTATGTAAGTAAGAATCTCCTTTTAAAATTCTATATAATAATAGAAACACATCAATATGCTAGTGACCTTTCAAAAACGAACGGGTAATGCAAGAGGTGTAGTTCGTTAATTGGTGTTCTCAGATGGATTGTTATGAGAGTATTCGGTGACGGTGTGTTATTTTATTATTTTAAAATTGTTAAATATAGTCAGATATGTAGGCAAGAACGCGCTTTGTGTAAAACATTTCGTGCAGTTTTATTATACGGATCCATAGTATAAGTAGTGGTACTAATAGGAGTAGTAGTAGGAACGGGATAGAAGCCCCGCAGGGGTTGGTTGGTTTCTGTTCTTGACATAAAATGGGCAAATTAAAGATTTTCCAAAATGTTCTGTACATTTTACAACATGTGGACCCACCCGTATAATAAAACTGCACCAAACATTCTAGGAAACTTAAACGGGCCCTGCGGGGATTCTAACCCCTTCGCTCGCTTAGCTATGTTTTGTGAAATAACACTGGAGATCTTAGATTTGCAAGATTGGGGGACAAAGTAAAAAATACACAAAATCACTTGTTCTGCACGACGTGTACTCGATCCGATATGTATTTTAATAGTAGTACTATTGTTATTTAGTCTGTGATGTGGTTAGAAGGCGTGCCCCTACTCGATATCTAAACTACTTTCTTTATATTAAGCCTTATCTTACCTTTAATCAATATGTATTGTTTCACTTGCTCCTCGTATTTTGTGGAATGTTTTGTTGCCCAGTGAATACACACTTCACAAGAGTAACTTTTTTTCTTTCTTTCCGTGATCTACGTTTATGTATGCTATTACAACTTCTACATGAAATACCATCACGTTTGTACGTAATGCAACAGGAAGAACTATCCACGAGCACGAGACATGCAATATGCGTCCAAGTCCCCCCCCACACACACACACATAGTGAAATATAAAGTACAAGGGCACTACAGAGGCGCACATAAAGTGCACCGTACTCGAGGATAGTTCTAATTCTTGCACCACGTACAGAAATGGTGGTATGCCATGTACAAGTTTCAGTCGATAAGTAAATGAAAGTCGCTTTGTTAGGCTTAAGTTTAGAGTTGCCCCTCCAGTCCAGAGTTGCCCTTGGACTTTGCAACATACAAAAAACAGTGCTTAAAGTATTAAAAATTGTTACATTTCACTTAACTTCAGTACTCCGTGGGCTTCACAAAAATTTAAAAGGTTTTCTTCATTATTTTTGCGCATCTGTTACACCTGTTCGCCATATTCGCCATATTTTACAACTACCATGCTGCTGAAACCTTCCGCGAATGCTTCCGCATCCGGCAAATAGTACTAACTTCCATATATCTTTCCTCGTATTAAACATAACTCTCCTGCCGAATTTACATTCCTAAACATCAAATAAAAACTTCAAATTATCATTTCTTACCTCATTTCTCCTGTAAATTTTCCTGATTTTTATAAAAAGCGGAGGGGTAACTCTAAACTTAACCCCTTTGTTACCCCATTTTCAAGTTCCTAGATCCTCAATGAATAATCCGTAAAAGACTGAACTTCGTGAGTCCTCAGGAAATGATGAGGAACTGTTGTATACTATATCCAAAAGAAGTTCAATATAAAGGTGTGTTTAGTGTTTATTCATTCACATTTATTATTTCAGTCACTCCACAGAGAATGTTTTGGTACCAAGTTAATACGTGCTTCGTGTGTTTTTTTCTTCTGTGATGGTTCATGGTTTTAAGCATTGTGATTGGTTCGAATTTCAATGTTGGTGTACGATGTTTATGACGTGTTGCCTGTGTAGTGATTGTGAGAGCAACTCCGTCACGGTATATGGTTAGCAGGGAAGGTTCTAGAACACAGGTCCCCCATATAAGTTAGTAGCTAGGTTGTTTCATTTCTTCCCAGAATTTAATATATAATTCATATAGTATAGCCGAGCGAGCGTTAGCGAGTGAAGGCGGATTAGAACCCCGCAGGATATGTTGTTTTCTGTCTTTATTACAGCTATGTGGGAAGTGGGACCTGTACTCTAGGACCTTGCCCGGTTAGCACGTGGTTTTTCTTTTAATGTTTGTCTGAAATAATGTTATAATATTGTGAGTCATTTTTCAACATGCGTATTGTTTAATTCATAATGTGCATGAGTTGCAGTTGGTTATTTGAATATTGAAATACTGGCTGGTATTTTAATTGGAAAGAGATCGATGAAAATGAAAGTAGAAAGGATTACATCATTGCCGAATTAGGGGCCGTTCACGTATTACGTAATGCTATTTTTTACCTATTTTTACCCCCTCTTCCAATTGTCATGTAACACTTTTTTATTTTTGTTTTTTCACCAATTTTGCTTATTTGGGGAGTTATTACAATAATACTCATCTTAATGACAACTTTTTAGTATAAAATGTTTGTTTTCTGAATACATTGTGTAGTATTTTTTCGGCAGCGAATCAAAGTATTGGAAAATGGCAGTACCGTAATAATATTTTAACCCAGAAGATTGTTTAATTAACCACTCTAAATTCTTCGATATTACATATTGTCTTTCTCCCAAGGAGATCGCACCCATTCTTTTAGGAGGCCACCGATGATTGGCAAGGAGGAAGTACTGGTGAAGATGCAGGTAAAACACGATCTAAAGAACTGACATCAACGGGATCCATGATGTTTTTTGTGTTTGAAGTTCGCTAGTATCGGCGATGCAAATAAGTTTTCTTCCTTGTTGACCACAGATTCGACGTGGCTGCATACGTGGAGGAGCAGAGGCACCTCATTTGTGAACAAACTTTCGAGCATCTTCGATTAGACTTTGGACTTCAATTTATCTCTTCAAATTCTTCTTGTCCTAAATCAATTCGAATAAACTCGATTTCTCTAGGAAAATTCAAATCCAAAGAGCAAAAAATTCAGCACATGATGAATATTTAGCGAATTCGGTTTTTTATTATCTTTCTTTGCTCTGCAAGTCGTGGTTCGTTCCTTAACGGAAAATATCATTTCACGAGGAGGAGTTTCTTCTATTTCACACGCGAAATTCCTTAGAATAATAGAGTGGGTAATGATGCAAATCAAAAGTTTTGAACTCGAGGACATGTTTAAGCGCTGGTTATCATTGGTACCAACTCAAAAAAAAAACTTCCTGTGACTAAATGCAATGCAGTGATGGCTTCAAAATAGAATTTTATTGTGTTGTAATACGCACAAGATTCATTACCAGTCATGCTGGTGTCTAGTAGCGTCTTCGAGTCCCTTCTGCATGATTCATTTTATATATGCTATATATTCCCAATTTCTCAAAACAAAAGAAATATTTATTTATATATAAAATGAGAACGGAATAAAATTATTTCTTTAAAAGATTGCATACAAACCTGAGAATAAAAATAAAGATTACAGAAAAAAAAAAAACATGCGTTACTTAATGAAGGCCTCAACTTCCTCTTCCACCATGTCACACTTCGTAACGCAATCCCGAACCCCTTCCCTCCCCTTGCAGCGTTACATAATACTTGGACGACCCCTAACACGATTTTGCATTGAAAAGTGTATGCCGGCTTTTGGGTGGGCAGCATTTTTTTTTTTTTTTTTGGTAAAAATTGCTACTATTTTGTTAAATGTTGGCTAATTTTAGGTAGAGTAGGTTAGTTTAGTTTAGCTTAGGTTCGTTTAAGTTAGGTTTGGTTTGGTATTTCACGATAACTTAAATTTGTATGGTTTGTATAGATCTGCCACGGCTTTCAAAACCGTGTGCACTATTTTTCTCCTTCACTGTACATCTGAATAAATTTTCGGCCAAACCGTCATTATCATGAACTTATTCCTTCTGTAAACGTTTTTTTTTATCTAGTTTTGGGCCCTCAAAAGCCGACACAGCCCCTTGGAAATAGTTCATTTCTTGCTTTTTTTTTATTATTATTATTTTGTTCTTTTCTGTTTTTCATTTTGGAGATTTTCTTTCAAAGTCTATTAAAATGCAATAACAGCAATAAAAACACCTGAGCTCCAACCTCTAACTTTTGATTTCAACCGTTGATTTACGGTTATTTGTGATTTCACGTTTAGCAAAGACAAATATTTTAAAGTGTGTGTACTGTTATATGATTTAAATAGATCTTTTTCATAAAGTTTATTTTTTATATTATTGTTCAAAGTCTGTATTTTAATAAGCCTTCTCCAGAATCAATGCAAATGAATTGTGCTTCCATCTTTGAAGTTTTTTAAAACTAGTAGCTGAAGCTGGGCTCTCTACACAGCGCATCATTCGCATATGAGCATAAATCTCCTTCTCATTTCTCACAACATATGTACATGTCTCTTTACAAACACAAATGAAAGACGTCTTGATTTTAAAAAATCGGCAAAGGGTATCATAAAGGGGAGATTTTTTCTCAATATCTCGCACCGTTTGCAAGATTTGAGTCTACTTCCGGTTGGAGTTTCTAATTCATATATGACCAGTGTTTTCTTTCTTCTTGCATGCAGTATGTAATAAGCAAATACATTGCATATACAGTTATTTGTAATGCCAATTATATATGGTGTTCATTGGGCAAAATACTAAAAAACATAAGATTTATCTTAGACTCGAGAAATGGTTATCCTTCCTTTTTCATTATTATTTGGCCATGAAACAAACACCTGAGACATATACAACCCCAATATACAACAATGTTCTGTTGGAATGTATAACGCATAGGGTATAATGCTTTAGTTTTTTTTTTTTTTTTAATTTCAACGCTTCCAGTGTAAACTAAAAAATGTAATAAAGAAATAATGGCCATGATTTTTCAAATATTCAATTAGAACTGGACAATCTACGCAAAATTTCCAATCGAGCCTGTAGTTTCCGAGATCTCATTGTCGAAAGGATTGGCCACAAACAAAGAACTCGTAAGATGGAAGCACAATTCACATGCATTGATTTTAGAGAAGGCTTATTAAAATACAAAGGCTTTGAACAATAATTTTATATCATAAACTTTATGAAGAAGATGTAGTTAACTAATTTAGACTGTTTAAAGTACAAATACTGAAAATGTTTGTCTCTGTTAAACGTGAAATCACACATAACCGTAAATGAAAGATTTGAAAGCCAAAGTTATAGGTTAGAGCTCAGGCGCTTTTAATTGCTATTGTAGCATTTTAATAGATAGATATATTTGTGGGCGTTTATATGTTTATGGCCCATCCTTTCGACAATGAGATCTCGGAAACTACAGACTAGAAAAATGACTTTTTCACTGATCGATTGCAAATTTTGCATAGATTGTCCAGTTGTAATTGAATATTTAAAAAAATATGACCGATATTTCTTTATTACATTTTTACGGGGACAATGGAAGTGTTGAAATTAAAAACAAAATTAAATAATCTTATCCTACGCATTATACATTCCAACACCACATTGTTTTATATAGAGGTCTGTCCTGTGAGTTTGTTTCATGGCCAAATAATAATGAAAAAGGAAGGATAAGCATTTCTCCAGTCTAAGATGAGTTTTTATTTTTGGAGTGTTTTGCCCAGTGAACACCATATATAACTGACAATAATTAATTGTGTGTGTAATGTATTTGCTTATTATATACTGCATGCAAGAGCAAAGAAAACACTGGTCATACATGAATTACGAACTCCAACCGGAAGTAGGTTCAAATCTTGCAAATGGTGCGAGATATTGAGAAAAAATAATCGAAAACATTTTCCCTTTATGGTACCCCTTGCCGACCTTTTTTTATCAAGACTTCTTTCACTTGTGTCTCTAAAGGGCATGTACAGATGTGAGAAATGAGGAGATTTATGCGAATGATGCGCTATATATTGAGCGCAGGTTCAGCTAGTATAATTAAATCATCATTGTTTCACTATTCAGACAAACGTTTCAAATTTTATTTATTTCAGCGAGATACCAACTAACGACTTAAAGTACCATCGAAGGGAGTATTGTAAATCTTGAATAACAAGTTTGGAATTTCGTATGTGAGTTGCCAATGCTAGAGAATGGTAACGTAGATAGGAGAATGATAACGTACAGTTCATGCACTTCTACGCTCTGCGTGAAGTGTACGCTGTAATCGCTAATTTGTACCCTTACGGAGAAAGTAACGTTGCAAACATATCTTTCGAAATCCACCGTCGCTGACACAACCTCGTCTTGCCCCGAACAGGAATTGATGTAAAGCTTGTAGTGACCATCCAGGATGGGTTGGTTTGTGTTTTCCGCATGAATAGTCGCTTTTATGGCATATTATGAAATTGTACGTAATTAATAGGCATGCAGCAGGAAAATAGGACTTAAGAATGCGTAAAGGTGTTATTTAACTAAGGAAAATGATGTAATAGCATTTTATAAAATATAGCGCGCATGTTCTTAATCTTCATCACGTCCTGATTAAGAATTTGAAAGTTACTTTTTGGAAAAAATTGTTACGTAATTCAGAATGGGAGAGTAATGTTTATGTAGACGGCAAAGAGGTAAGTCATGTGTCCACTACAGATATAACATTAAAAATTGCACTTCATGAACATGCAATGGGATTATATATATTTATAGCAACAGTACAAAGTAGACGATGGGAAGATGGCTTTATAGTATATGGCGGATACTGACTGTTGTTAATATGTCCATCCTTAAGTAAACCTCCCTCGTTGGCCCACCAGATTCGCCCTGTGGAGAACCAGAGTAGATGCAAAGCATGCCTCTACACATAAGTAAATTAAGTTAATGGAGACTTTCGATGGCATGCTTTTAGTTCGATCACGCTTAGGTGAGTTTCTGGTGAGCAGCATCGTGTCCTTGAATTTTCTCTGGGTCCTGTTTACTTCCACATTGTCATTTCACCATTTCTTTCATACTCATTCACTTGCATTAATTATCAGATTCACTTAACGTAAAAGGCATAAATTTGGAGTGTAAAACAAGATATTTCATTCACTTTTGATTTCATGTATGTTTTGCAAATTGGTTCCTGCCCTTCTGTTATTAGCCATTAATATCAGATATTGCTTAAAGTGAAAAATAAGACTTTATATAAAGAAATAAATAAATAAAAATAGAAACTAAGTAAATAAAGATTGCAAACTTCTATGCATTCTTAAATTCGTTTCAACTTATTTTCAGTTGGGTTTAGAATTCCATGGGACTGCTTGATGATGAATTGCGAGAAGTTCGAAAACTCTGTGAGCATGTCATTGAAGGTACCAAACTCGTCTCTTGTGTGCAAACTATGGTGCGCGTCGAAATAAGGTAAGTGAGAGTTCTTCATTGTATAACGTTTTGTAGCAGTATATTAGTTTATATCGTGTATCACAAGATTGGAACAAATTCTTTTTCAAACTCGTGTGAGAGAAGACATTGGATACGTACGACAATTGGTTTAGTTACATATTTTTCAAAAGAAAGCGAATGAATAAAGAAGAGGTTTTCCTCTCCTGTCCTTGTATTATCTTCAAGTACCGGTAGAGACGTAATACAAACAACAATTTATTATTATTATCTGTTGACATTATTGGATAATACTCTAGTAAATGTAAGGTTTTCTCGGGGTTCTCCCGTTTCCTCCCACTTTCTTTATTCCACCATTTCATTCATTTCTCATCTTCACCGTCTCCTTTAGCCTAACCGGCATAATCGTGGGACGTAAAACTCAAAGATTTCATTTTTTCTAGTAAATGTACAAGTTGGTTATATAAACTTGCTAGCTCCGAGTTCAATAGGCATCAAGGGTATCCTCCAGTTTCCTCCAACCGAAGGATTGGAATCCAAGTTTGCAGTAGGAATTCCTTCGAGATATTTGTCATAATATTTTGAATTCGTGCCTCAAAATGTTCATTAGTGCTCCGTTGTCCTACCCATGTCTTCTTGTGATCCATCCAGAACCATACAGTCAGCCCCGTATTTAGGTAAGGGGTATTCTGTGCTCGAGCACAGGGCAGCAGAATTTAGGGGGTGGCAAAATTCTGGACTTTTTTAAAAACTCACAATAAAGTAATATTTAAAATAAGCAAGTCGCAGAATCCCACGCAAGCACGAGTAACTATGTTAATGTGTTTAATTCGGTCTAATTAGAGTAGTAACTAATTAGCTTATTTATCCGATAATTCTTAAAAAGTTATCCTCTACCACCCCCACTCGAAGGGTGAGGATGAACTTAACCCTTTTAAGTTTTTGCGGTCGTTTTCGACCGATATTGTAGTGTCTTAAAGATTCGATTAAAAGAGAACTAAGAATGCTATTTAGTTCCGTTTTTTTTTTTTTAATTTTCCAAGAGAGGAGGCATTCAAGAAAGCCTTGGAAGGGTATATATGCTTCCGAGCTTCAGAGCATAGGGGGATATGACGTCATCAATTTACAAATTCCCTTTTTTTAGGGAGGTCTAACTTCAGCATATTTTGGTGAGCTTCTCTTTAATACTAGAATCCTAATATCTTCCATAAACAATCAGTGGACCCATTAGTTTTTATGAGAATTTTTTCGGATCTCTTCGTCAACATAAAAGGGGGGTTCAGAGGGACAAAATGGGAAAAAAGGGATATTTTTGACCAAAAATCCCACTTTCGCGATTCTTGCTCCACTCGGCTACATGATAGGGACATTTGAGTGGTACTTTCTGAAAGCCTACTCGATTCTGAAGAAAACGACGTATGAATCATTATCCTACGATAATTAGGGACGTGTCAGGAAATTTTTGAAGTTTGTATAGATCCTTGGGAAATTTCGGAAATATTTGCAGAAGAGGAAATATTTTTTCCGCCCTTAGTATTTAAGATAGGAGATTGGTATTTGGCACACGTATTTAGTACCATAAGTAACATTTTTTAAAGTGATTTCCAGATCTCTATGTTAACCCAGGGCCGCGCCAGAGGGCCCCAAAACGGGGAAAAAGGGAGTTTTCTCCAAAAATCCCTATTTTCCTCACTTGTAACCCCCTTAGGAACGTCCTAGGGACATGCTGGTGATACCATCTAAAGGCCTACTCTATTCTAAAGAGAACGACGTATGTATCATCATCCTACGATAATTAGGGACGTGTCAGGAAATTTTTGAAGTTTGTATAGTATCCTTGGGAAATTTCGGAAATATTCGCAGAAGAGGAAAATATCCTGAATTTTTCCCGTCCTTAGTATTGAAGATAGGAAATTGGTATTTGGCACAAGTAATTAGTACACTACGTAGTATTTTTGAAAGTAATTTCCATATCTCTATGTTTACCCAGGGCTGCACCAGAGGGCCCCAAAACGGGAAAAAAGGGATTTTTAAGCAAAAATCCTTATTTTACTCAATTTTTCCCTCCTTAGGGACGTCCGAGGGACATGAGGGTAATACAATTTGGAAGCCTACTCTATTCTGAAGAAAATGGCGTATGAATCGTGATCCTACGATAATTAGGGACGTATCAAGAAATTTTTGAAATTTATATAGGGTATCCTGGGACATTCTGGGAATATTCGCAGAAGAGGAAAATATTTTTCCCGTCCTTAGTGTTGAAGATAGGAGATTGGTATTTGGCACAAGCAATTAGTACACTACGTAGTATTTTTGAAAGTGATTTCTGGATCTCTATGTTTACCCAGGGCCGCGCCAAAGGGCTCCAAATCGGGGAAAAAGGAATTTTTTCAACAAAAATCCATATTTTCCTCAATTTTTCTATCCGTAGGGATGTCCGAGGGACATGCGGGTGATACCATCTGAAAGGCTACTCCATTCTGAACAAACCGACGTATGAACTACAATTTTATGATCATTAGGGACGTGTCAGATTTTTTTTTTTTAAATTTGTAGGGAATTTTTGGGCGTTTTTTTATGCTCTCTCAACATGGGCAAAAACTTTTCCCGCCCTTACTATTCAAGACAGGAAATTTGAATTTGTCACAAGTAATTAGTACACTACGTAGTATTTTTCCAAATGTTTGGAGGTTCGGGCGCAGACCCGGTAGAGCCTCAGGGGGCCCCAAACTTTGAAGAAGTTTTTTTTGGGCAAAAAAATCCTGATTTTCCCTCAAATAATTGCCTTCTGATACATCATAGGGACATGTAAGTGGTACCATTTGAAAGGCTGTTCCATTCTGAGAAAAACGAGGTATGAACCATGATCCTAGGGTAAATAGGGATGACACTGTCGCTGCTTATCTGAGACTCAAGAAAAACGCCGAAAAAGACAAGAATGTAAAAGGGTTAAACATCATGAAAACTGATACTGTTAAGCTCAGCGACCTCGAAAACTATGAATTCAACACTAATATTTGTCGTTTTCGATTACTTTTAAAATCCTGCCCCCTCGCTGGAGAGTGGAGTATGATCTTGAATTTGAATTGGATTAAAACTGTCCCTGTACATCATCGACCCAAAAACTATGAATTCAACTAATATCGGTCGTTTTCGATTATTTTTCAAATGCCCCCCATGTAATTGTGAGGACTTTTCACCCCATGGCTCAGCTCAGATGTGACCTGGGGACCTGGAACAGATCATTTCGTTCATTTCTCCGAGAGCTTTAAAACATATTAAAATTTCATATTTCTATCTAGTATGGTTCTCGAGTTGAAAAGTGCTACGACAGACATCTTATTGTGTTATTAATATAGATGCTATTAAAGCATTGCTGACGGTGAATAATGTAAACAATTATTTTTCTTATCACATATTAGGCCGTATAAATTCAGAGAAGTAGGTCACTTAAAATTACGTTTTAACTTTTGTAACTTATAAAATCTAAACTGCTACTCAACAAGAGCTGGTATGTTTGCAAAATACATTATTCACCGTCAGCTTGTTTCCTTGTTTAAGACATAAGTTTATGAGGAGGGGCGGCAAATTGTTTACAGCACAGGGGAGCACAATATATAAATACGGGTCTGCGTACAGTACGTGCGGAGTATAGCAGTGCGGCGTCTTTTCTTCTTTGATTTTCATTTTTAAACCTTCCTTGTTGTCCCAACGAGTTACGCAGCACCCTTTCCCAGGTAGTCAGGTAGCTTTCGCCATTCATGGTGTCATGAATACCACATTCTCTTCCTAATATGATGGTCGAAGGTAGTCCATTTCTCGTTACGTTCATAACCAAGTTTGTGGTCATAAGCTTCCTACGGTTCCTAATGTATTTGGCCTGATGGTTGCATTTCTACCATTTACTGCCCTACTACCTCTGCAGAGGAAGTATGGAATTCCACACCTCGAATCCTCTCGTAGTCTTTGCGTGCTCTTGAGTCAGTCAGCCTATTGCTCATCATATTAAAGAGATCACATCATCATATTGTAAAATTCGTATGTAATTATAGAGTCTTATTGCAATACGTATATGTACAGTACATGAAGTTTCATTGAGCTCATGTATGTGAATATATATATATATATATATATATATACAGATGGTGATCAGAAAAATGGAAACACCTGAACGAAATTGCAACTTACCAGATTAATATGGTGTCGGGCCACCTTTCGTCTTCAGAACAGCCTTGATGCGACGTGGGATGGAGGCATAGAGGTCGTGAATGGTAGCAAGTGGAATTTTACACCATTCCTCGTGCAGGGCATCGGCCAGTTCTGTGAGACAGGATGGAGTTGGAAATCGTCACCGGAGTCGTGTTTCCAAGACGGACCACAGATGTTCAATTATGTTGAGATCTGGGGATTGGGCGGGCCAGGGGAGGTGTTGAACTTCATCCCGATGTTCCTCAAACCACGCTGCAACAACGCCAGCTGTGTGAATGGGTGCATTATCATCCTGAAAGGTGGCGTCATTGTCCGGGAACAACATCCGGACCATAGGATGCAAGTGGTCTCCTAAAACTGCGACATAATCGTTGGCAGTGATTCGTTCGCTAAGTGTGACCACAGGACCCAATGAAAACCATGATATGGCGGCCCACAGCATCATCGAGCTGCCGCCATGTTTCACAGTTGGGCGGAGACACTGCAGATCATAAGCTTCTTTGGGCGTTCTTCACACATAAACACGGCCCGTGGTTGGGAATAGGGTGGAGGATGACTCATCCGACCATATCACACGTTTCCAGTCCTCAACGGTCCAAGTTGCATGGTAGCGCCACGATTTGCGGCGTGCGAAAGCGTTATGGTCCCTGATGAGCGGTTTGGCGCGTGCAACACGACCCCGTAAGTTCATGTCATGTAATTCGCGGCGGACTGTGATTGTCGAAACAGGGTGGGGGAGATGCTGATTGAGTTCCTTCGTCACTTGCTCCGAAATGGCACGACGGTTCTGCGTGACAATGCACTTTAATACCCGGCGTGACCCGTCAGTCATGATTTTCTTCCGCCCACTATTCCGCTTCCCCGATGTGGTTTTCCCGTGTGTTGTGTAGGCCGTCACTGTCCCACGCGACACACCTAACACAGTAGCTACTGCCGTCAAACTCACTCCACATAACCGCGCACCAACAATTTGCCCTCTTTGAAAATCTGAGAGGGCTCCCATTTTACACTACCTTCGTCTGCTGCAGCCACTGGACACTGCTGTTTCACTGCGCCTGACGTAGTATGGAGACCGACCTAAAACACCACCACCAGCAGTCCGGCGCTGCGGGCGCCACGACAGCACTGCCAACCCATACATCTGACGTGTTGCCAATTACAGGTGTTTCCATTTTTCTGATCACCATCTGTATATATATATATATATTCGATTACAACAAATTTTCAATGTCTAAATACTTGTCATTAACCCTGTACATAGGTACTTTTTTTGTATCTATAGACATAATTTGCTGGTATCTAAGTGTCTAATTTTTTTTAAAAAATAGTTACACTCATGTCCAAATTATTGTCGCATGTCTATAAATATGCTGTTGTAGAAATATAATTTGATAATGAATTCACCCGGTTTTTCTTGTATGTGGCAAATTTCACGTCAAAGAGCAGTAAATAAGAACAATAAAACGAAAGTAAAACTTTCTTGTTCATTTAGCAATATTTTGTTTTACTCATTCTAATTTTCGTATTTATAATTCTTTTCCTATGAAATTTACCACAAATATACATTTCCCGATTATGCACATAGTATCAATATTAAAAGTACCCTGCAAAATGATTATCAAATTATATGCTTACAAGAAGACAGTTATAGATATGTGACAATCATTTTGGACATGAGTGTACATTTTTTTTTTTTTTTTTTTTTGAAAGTAATCAACAGAAATCTCTATGGATCATTAAGTCATTGATTTAAGTTCTTGGCACAATTTCTTTGTCGTCAGATTTCGTTTAAATGGTTAATCTATGCAAAGAGAACTTAAGGGGGGCTCAGTGCTAGAGCTCTTACCTCGTGTGCTTGACTTCCTTGATTCAGTTCCCGGCCAAATATGTTTGTGGTGGTTAGTGTTTTCTGGTAATTAATTTCTCTTCTCGGGATTCCTTTGTCCCAAATGTATACATATTTTCTACCGAACTCTGAATGTGTTTGTTACATTATAGGCGTACCAGATATAAACATTTGATTGTGTGCATTCAGTTCCCAAGAAACTATCCTGATTCTCCGCTGCTTCTTGAGTTGAAAAGTAAGACCCTGTCTGAGAAATTGTTGGATGGATTAACGAAAGTGTGTGAAGAAGAAGCAAAGAAGAGTCTTGGAAGACCACAGGTTAGTCACAGTAATTAACTGTTCGTATTACGGTGGTTGATGATAATAATTATTTTTCAGGTGTAATCAAATTGTTAGCGCACAAGCCTTGAAGAGTGATGTTGAAGTGGTGTGGTTCCAAGTTTTTCTAGTGAGGACATAATTTTCATGATGACACAATAGGAAGGTGTTTGAAGAAAGAAATTCTGAATTTGGGTGGTTGGATTAGAGTTTAGCGACTTTTTAACATCGAGGAAATATGAGACGTGGACCTACAACTTAACATGAGATTCGAACCACATGAACTCCCATCGATAATCGAACCCGGGTCTACCGCATCATAAGTTGGAGATAAAGACAATGGGAGTCGTCTTGACTAGTTGAATGTGTTCTGTCTGGTCGACCGGAGCATTCTTGAGAAGAGAGAAAAAAAAGTTGATCATTGGTGACTGCAAGATTGCAAACTAATTATTGAAAGTTCTAGCTCATTTACCGTGTTTTTATATCTTTTTTTCTTTTCTTCGATGTCTCTGTCGAATTCTTTAGCAATGGATTTTGATTTTTCTGTGTGCAATATTTCTTAAACTGTGGTCTTCGACTTCTCTTATTGTCCTCTTAGATTGAACTTTTTCTTTCTTTTTTCTTGTTTATTCAGATAACGTATATAAAAGTATTATTATAAAATATTCTTGATAGCATTCAATATTGGTATCTCATAATAGAATATCAACATTCATTATTACAAATTATGACTAACAACAAGAACGTGGCATGTAAATATCTGCATCTCGTCATATGTAACTTCAATTGAAGTTGACAAAGAGGAAAAGTATTGATTCAAGTTCTTTCACCACAAGTTCAGCATCCACCTCTTGAATTTGAATGACAGATTGTCATTTCATTATTGAATCAGTTTGTCTGTAGGCGAAGTTCCAACTTCCATCTTGCCTGAATTTCAGTGATACATTATCCTTTGATTATTGTTTCAGTGTCTTTGAACTGAGTTTCAACATCCATCTCTTAAATTTCAATGACATATTCTCCTCTGACTACTGATTCAATTTATCTTTACGTAAAGTTTCAACATCCATCTCTTGGATGTGAATGACAGATTATCCTTTGATTATTCATTCAGTTTATCTTTGAATAAACTTTCAACATCCATCTCTTGACTTATTCTGAATGGTAAAGAACAACAGGTTACTACTTATTCGATATTCTCGATTATACCTTAATTAACTCTCATGTTTCGATTGTTAATCTGTCATCTTTGCCTTTATCGGTGTAGACATGAATTAGGTGATCGAAGACTAAAAATTAGTCACAGTTTATAACTGTCTTACAGTTCAATACGTGAGTGCTCAAGGACTTTAATTTAAGATAATTTGTTACTAACTAAAATGTGATTAATTTCTATCTTCAGACATTTCTTATTTTTACGTCGATTTGACGAAGATGGTTGATTAACTATTGAAATGTCGTTTATTATTGAATAATATAGCATATCAATTAGAGAGTTAATTTTTTATTCTTTTAAAAACGTGTCAAATGATAAACATATACTATTATTCCGAAATGTCGTTTGTTTCCTGAAAGGACATCGGAAAGACAGGAGAAACGTGGTTACGGGTATTGGCGTGCCTGTACACGTAGAGTAACATAACTCACTCTTTCATTATATAAACGTTGTGTAGTTTTGTTTATTTCTGTCGAGATAGAAAGGTTAAGAACCACTGGTATAGTGTATGGTTAACTCATCTATAATTGTACATACATTTTCCGAGGGTTCCGCTTCCTCGGTGTTCCTAAGGAACTCATCAGAACACACTGCGCTTACCTCCGGTGCCTGTGGTCCCTGATTCGATCCCAGCTCGCGCCGTGTGGACTTTGTGGTGGACAAACATCGTGCTCGTGGGTTTTCTCGGGGATCTTCCGTTTCCTCCCACTTTCTTCATTTCACTCATTTCTCATTATCACCGTCTCCTTTGGCCTAACCGGCATAACCGTGGGACGTTAAACTTAAATATTTCATTTCATTTTCGTCAGAACGCGCTGTTGGTGGCCGCAGGGCTCATTTTAGAATGTTGTTTTACCAGCACGAAATTTTACAAGCAGCAGGGATATGGTGCGTTCATTTGTCACTCGTGGCTGAAATGCACGGTTGATGGTTTTCGCGGTAAGATGTACAGAATGTTCCAGTTTGAACTCCGAAAGGAAAATCATTCGCACTTGTGTGTTCTTGATGGTGCACTTTGACACGACCATCTTTAACAATGCATAGCCTCCTGACTGCATATCCCAACCTGTTTTCTGAACATGTACGGAGTTTGTGATGTTGTACGTGTGACATCGGTCCTTCATCGATTAGTTGCGTTACAGAGATTTTATTTCATTCACCAGACGTCAAATCAGACATTTCAGTCACATCAACATACTAACTTTTTTTCTTGTAAAATATATGTTAAAAATTTGTCACGTAACCCTGGATAGGTATACGTCTGTGATGTCACACGGTTGGTATACGTGTGAACGCCACGCTTATATCTGTTTTCTTTGTTTTTTGGTATTGTTAATTTCTGCCAACCATAGTGTTTACAGAAAGATATGACCATTAATGATGCAAGAAAAATGTATTTTAATAATATTACTTTGTTTTATAATGTTTTAATGAGAAGTGGTACTACCATATACTTAGAATTTCAAAAAGTCACGTATTTTTTTCAAACGTATGAGCTGTTGTATATTAACTTAACAGCTCATATTCAATCAAACAAATTAGTCAACGTAACGCACGGTAGTCCTACATATTTGATAAAACCAAATTATTGTTTTCGTCGTTAAATACACTCAGGTTCATATATATATATATATAACTTTGTTTTTAGATGCTACAAACACAAGTAGTTTTAATACTATAGAAAATATTACTTGCGTTATATTGACCAAATGGTATGGTCTGCATCAAGAGTTAAACATATTTGCTTTTAAACACAGTAAATATATATATAATGCTAACAAACTCTGTGTTGCTTCATAGAGGAAAACAGAATAATTACTCACTTACGCGCAATTACATATAGAAATCTTAGTGTAAGCACGTTATCTAGATCCGTTGAAAATGATACATTATAATTCACTCACTCCATCTAGCCATGCTAGAACTTCCTTTTGATTACTCGTATCACAAGAAAGTGCAAAATCACACAAATGTAAAAAGAATAATAAAATGTGAGTCTAGCAAAATATATTTATCGCTGTTGGTATACGTGTGAGTACCACTCTCACATTCACGACATGCTAATTTTTAACAATGCTTTAACTTCAACTGGCTAGGCTGCGCCACCATAATAGCTACATCCATTGACTACAGAAAGTAGAAAAGGCAGCTAGAAATAGTTTTACAATGCTGCTTTTCGTAATAGATGAGATGTGTTTTCCCGCAAGTGAGCACCGCGCTCACATGTATACCAATCCAGGGTTTAAAAAAAAATGTAGAAATGGAACATTCAGAACTTTTTATGGTAAGTAAAAACAAACCACTTTCATGAATCCACTTTAATATTTTCAAAATAAACAAATAGATGCAACTGAATATAGAATTTGTCATTTATTTTAAGTCTTAAATCTTATTACTTACAGGTCTTAAAAATTTTGAAATTTATTCGGGCGTTTGTTGATGAGAATCCTTTGTCTTGCTGCTACAATGAAATTAATCATGTCAAGAAAACCTTAAATCCCGATTTGGATGAATTGAAATTAAAACAGAAGACATCTGCTGTAGGATTAAAAGTTGTACAAGGAGAATATTTCTTGAAAACTAAAGTTGCAGTACCAGATGAATACCCTGATAAGAGTGTATAGTAAGTATAACTCTGATCTTCATATTGGTAGGTGGTAGGAGTTATTCAAACTAGAGAAGTAATAGTAGAGAAGTGGACTATAAACATTTTAATAATCGTTTGTTTTCATTATAATCGAGACCTCGCTCGATTGCATAGTTATCATTCCCATCTTCGGTTCAGGAAGCCCTATTTCAACTCCGAGTGGAAATACATATAATTTGGATTCTACGTCAGATCTACTATGCGGTGTAGAAAAGCTGGCATCTGACAGTTGGACAGGTGTTGGAGGCGCTGTTGCCAAAGACTGCAACAATAGAGACAGCAGTTCTGGCGATAAACCTACAACGGTTAACAAGGCATAACTGTATAATCACAATACAATGAGAGGATAATTTATGACATATAATTAATAAATAACCAAGATAATAGTGCTTGGATTATTGACAGAAGATTCAAGTTCCTGCAGAGGGGACGCGGTGGCTCAGTGGTAGAGCGTTCACCTCCGGTGCTTGGGGTCCCTGGTTCGATCCCAGCTCGCGCCGTGTGGACTTTGTGGTGGACAAACACCGTGCTCGTGAGTTTTCTGCCGGGGTTCTCCCGTTTCCTCCCACTTTCTTCATTCCACCATTTCATTCATTTCTCATTATCACCGTCTTCTTTAGCCTAACTAGCATAACCGTGGGACGTAAAACCAAAAGATTTCATTTCAAAGATTTTCAAGTTCCTGCAGCAGCGTGGTCAGTGCCCTTGAGTACCTAGAAACAACGTGAAAAATTCTGCAATGACGCAAAAAAACCTTCCCTTTTCTTTTGTTTGCGTACGTGCAGCATTTAGGGGGCAGATGGCTCAGTAGAGCGCTTACCTCCCTCTGGTGCGTGGGTTTCCTGGTTCTATCCCCAGCTAAGTAAGCATGTAGTGGACAAGATAATGTCCATTGGTTTTCTCAGGGCCTCCTGTTTCCTTTCACATTATCACTCTGTCAATTTTTCCATCATTCACTTACCATAATTATCCGTCTCCGTTAGCCTAACGGGCATAATCGTGGGACGTTAAACTAAAAATATTTCATTTAATTTTACGTGCAACGTCTGTTAGATGGTAGCTTTCCTTAACAACACATTAGATCTATGCCTTCTAATCTTTTCGCTGAAAGTGATGTCAAACTCAAATCGGTCAATGAATCCATTTATTTTGTAATCGTTCAAAAATCATTCATTTGAATTAGGCGGTCTATAAACATTAATAATTAAAATCCGTTTAGCCGAGTAGTTAGTGCGCTTAGTTCCGAGTTGGATTGATGATAGTGCACCAATTTTTCGGTGATGTAAGAAGTAGTAAACTTTAGTATAGAAAGCAAGAAATGAAATCTTTGGGTTTAACGTCCACGCTTACCCTTGTTAGGATAAAGGAGACGATGATTAAATGATTAAAGCAAGTAAATGATGATGGAAGAATTAGTAATGAGAAAGTGGGAGGAAACGGGAGTACCCCGAGAAAACCCACGAGCACGATGTTATCCACCACAATCTTACTTGGCCAGGGATAGAACCAAGAACCTCACGCACCAAAAGTAAGCACTCTACCACTGAGTCACCATGCTCCCTAGAAAGCAAGAAATGCTGGCGATTATATTGAATGTGTTGACTAGCAAGAAACAACAGCGATTGTATCTAATGTGTTGACTGCACAAAACTCAAACACATTACACCTGGACACATCGTCGGTGTCTTTTAGCGTCAGAGAGTGTAGTACTTGAATGAAAAGTGCGGTATCTCACGGGTAGAATATCTTTTTCTGTAGTAAAATTTTATGCTTCCGAGTTCTGCTTGCGCTGAACAAGTTTCACCTGAATAAATACCGTGTAAAATACTTCACTCTATATATACTGTATGTATATATATAATTTAATGAATTATGCCATACTCACTATGGAAAATGAAATATGGAAATATCTTACATAACACAGTTCATTAGTTTCAAGGAACGTCTACGCTATGCAAATCCGTGCTGTTCAAAGTCTTACATTTAATTTAATTTATTCATCACAAAAGTTTAGGGCAATAAACAAGCTTTACGGAAATATTTTAAATAAATAAGTAAATAATACATAAAATCCTTGTAAACATATATGCTGTGTAAAAAAATTGTTCAATTGCAAATGAAAAAGAAATATTTCAGTTTTCTGTCCCATGGTTGTGCCAAGTATTCGAAATAAGAAAGATAATTAATGCAAAAGAATGAATAAGAATGGAGTTGGGGCACGGTGGCTCAGTAATCGAGCGCTCACCTTTGGTGCGTGGGATTCCAAGCCACGCAATTTTGTGGTAGACAACGTCTTGTTCGTTCAGTTTCTTGAGTTATGCCGTTTCCTTCTACATTTTCATTCCACTATTATTTCATAATCACTTACTTTCATTCATCATTTGTCTCCTTTAGCCTCCTAAACTGCATAACCGTTGGATGTCAGGTTGAAAATTTCCATTTCAAGAATTGGTAAAATAAATAATGGATTGAGAATGTGGGAAGAAATGGGAGAAGCTACGGACACGATGTTGTCTACCATAAACTAAACCCACGTGGCCTAGGTTGGAACCAGGAACTCTTCGCAGATAAGTTCGCAATAAGAGATAAGCGCTCTGCTGCTGGGCCAACGCGCCCCCAGTCTTCAATTGTTATTAACATCTTCATATTATAACCCAGTACACACTCGACTTGACTTTCCATCTATATGTATACATGCTACTTACTGCTTTTATTTGGTTATTTTTAACACGTAGACTTGCCATGTGTATGGAATTTCATACACACGGCTCCCGTGCAGCGCCGCGTGTATGGTTTTTCATACACAACCAATATATTGCACTTCTGTCGCGTTTGTTTTACAGGTATGAATGCAATTACATACCTATGTCGTAGAAGGCAAAATTTAATGACTACGCCACGTATATGCAAAACCATACACAAAGATAATCATACATTTATGCACCTAAAACAAAGACAAAAACAAAATATTACTGGCGAACTGTTGCCAGTGGCGCACAGATGATAACAGTCAAAAGATATGGTGACAGACAAGGTGTTAAAAATTTGAATTTGACAAGCCATATGTAATTTCGTAAGTATGTAATAATTAAAACCTTCTTAACAATATCCACTTTTTTCAGAGTGACGTTATGCAAGGTATTCCGTATTCAATTTATATTGCATGCTTGGTAGTAAAAAGCAGGGTCGGGCTCGTGTCCTATGAAGCTCCACTCAACACATTTTCTCATTGTCCTATATTGACCCGATGGCCTGATCGCTGGGGCAAATATAGAATGAGAAATATTCATTCCCTACTGTAATGCACACTTTCAAAGAAACAATGATAAATTTACTTAAAAATAATTATAACTTAAATGTCAACAACGTTACAAATTATACCGTAACTTCCATAGCCCTCCTGCTTGTCTGGTGGCTAGTGTCCTTGGTGCGCGTGATCCCGGGTTCGATGCCCGGTGGGAACATAGAAATTTGAACACATTACTAAGGTTCAGATTCCATCTTAAACTATAGTTCATTTCGTACTAATCTTCCCAAAATTTTGCGGACCGCAGCACAGCACAACAGCTGGAACAAGCCATTACAAATGCTATACCGATTATTGCAAACTTAAGCTCATATTTTCCGTTACGTTGTCTCAAACCCGTACTTAATGAGAGCTTACGATTTGATATAGCCTTTGTTGCTCAAAAGGGACGCTAAACTTCAATAAACAAGCAAATATACAATTCACCTTAGCCTTGTAAATCAGAATTCGTCCCTTCAACTTCTTTGTATGGAAACCGAGTGCGACCACATCTCCGCAGCAAAGATGGATTTAAGTTCATGATGTTGTGGACAAAACTCATAAGATTGTTTTGCTTCGTGGGAGCTCAGAATTTATTTCAAAACTGGTGTTCCACCCGAACCTGTAGCGTGATATATACTGTGGATTAAAATCGTGCTTAATTGAAAGCTTTTATTGTTTACAGGTTTTCTTGTATATTTAGGTGGCCTTGAGTATGTGTGCAGTTATTCAAGGATTTCGATATACAGGTAGACGATAACGCAGGTAACGACTTCTATCGGGTCAGGATGTATTAGCGTGACGCACAGACTGAGACATTTGCTGTTTATTATTAGGATTAGATAAGCAAATACACTTTAAACAGTACTCTTCCCTTTTTTATAGGTCTGGTTTTGCTACTATACCACCACTTCATTTGCATCTCGCTAAGTCTGATTACTTCATTATGTCCTTAAGTCTACAAGAGGTTAGCACAAGTGAATGATCATTAACTGGTTGGTGGATTGGAAAAAAGTAAGAGGAAAAATGTAGTACCCAAGAAAACCCAGGCATATAATCTAATGTCATCATAGCCATTTTAGATATACTTATGTCCTGTTTAGCGTGAATGGAATAGTTGTGAGGCGTTTAATTTGAAGACATATGCCATTTATATATTATTTATTTATTTATTTAATTTACGTAACAGACTTTCAAATACAGTCTGCTACGCCAATTTACACTAGAATCATTAAGTATCAGCAGTTATAGCAGCAGCAATAGGTGGGGATACTGTAGTTCAGTAGCAGAGCGCTCGCCTGGTTAAATACGACCCGATTCGATCCCATGCCGTGAGAGTTTGTGGTGGACCACAACCTGTCCGTAGGTTTTCACGGGGTTCTCTCGTTTTCTATCGCATTCTCATAAGTCTCTCATAATCATTCATTAATCATTTCTCATTCTAGCCTTAAGGGCATAATTGTAGAACGTTAAAAATTTGAATTCAACAACAATGGGTAAGAAATTGATCAGGACCTATATTAAGTTACCATTTCGGCATTTGAGTAGTGGAACTGAGGAAAAAGCTAAGTCACAGTAACCGGCCACTAGGTTCGAATTCGAGACGATCTGATTGCGAAGCATGACTACCAACCACGAACTTAATCCCTACTAGAATTTTAATCGGACGCTTATCTTTGGTGCAACTGAATGGGGCGACCTCTATTATCAAATTAATCCGTTTGGAATTAATGGCAAGTTTGTGCTAGTTTTTTAAACTCCATTTTTGCATTGTGTCATCGCTTTTATTGGTGTCTTAGGATGTAACTGCCGGAAGTTAAAATTAAAATTGAGCATATGTGGGCAAGGCCAAAAGCTCTTGGCGTGAGAGTGAAAGACTGCTATTTTGCGTAGTCCCCTTTTAGTTCAGTGCACTTGGTCCAACGTTTCTCCAGTGAGTAAATTCCATTCCTGAGGTGCAAATTTTGGAAGGTCTGCAGAATACGCATATGCAGCTTCCATATCCTCTTCATTGGCTCAAAACGTTTTCAAGTTGGTTTTTTTTTTTTTTTTTTTTTGTTTTGTTTTTTTAAATGTGGGAGTAGGTAGGCGTAAGTGTGTGGTAAATATGGTGAATAGGGTATGTGTTCCAACAATTCTTGCTCCAAATTCAGTTTTTAATTTAATTTTATTTATTTATTTATTTATTTATTTATTTTTTTTTTTTTTTTTATTCCTAACGCACGTTGTTCTATTCTGATAAACAATAATTCTCATGTATTCTTTTTTCATTCAGTTGGTCCAGGAGAGTTGCGTGGTTCGCCAGTTATTGTTTTACCTAATGGGAATAATCAATAAGAAAATCGTGCATCCCAGTAAAACGAGCCGACTTTCCGGCTGATGAAATAGATTTCCCCTTTCTGATTTAGGATCATTGACTTCCACCCACTGCTTTGGTTGCTATTCCATTTCTGAGATGGATGCATGTTTTATCCACAGTAACAAATTGGCGACAAAATCAGTTCTCAATGGTCCAGCATTGCCGAGAAATCCGTTACTTTTGGCATGTACAAACATTCAACAAGTGCAGCACCCATCTTTTACATAGCTTTTTCGTATTTAATTCTTCATGTAAAATGTACCGTGATCTTTCTTGCAATATGTCTATGGCATCAGCTATTTCATACGCCTTCAATCGCCGATCGTCAAATATCTTATTGTGCATTTTTTCTATGCTTTCATCTGTGGTTGCACAGAGTGGCGACAAACCTGGAAAACCAGGAAAAGTCAGGGAATTTGGAAGACCGGAAATAGTCAGGAAATTCTGCAAGTATCAGGAACTTTCTGTTTGCTAAGGATGAAATTTTAAAATCATTTGGACTGAAAATTTTAAGACAATTTCAGACGTTGTTTTTTAGCAACTTGAAACTTAAAAATTTATCTATGTTTTCCATTATGGATTTGTAGCAAACTTATGTTCCCTAGTTGTGTGCATTATCTTTTGCTTTCGCGTGTGCAGTGGAATATCATATTGATGAATCATCCTTAAATGCAGTTGGATTAACGATGCAGTGGGAAATCAGTTTTCGACGCTCGTTCAATTCCAACCTTTTTTCGTTTCCACTAGCTTCGATCTTATTTAGAGTTCCCTGTCCTGCATAAAGTTAATGGTAGCTTATCTCATGAAAAGCTTTTGGAATACGGATACTCGTATGTCAGCTTCCGTGTTTTCATTGTAATGTATTTTAATTTGCAAAGAAGTTCGTTTCAGAAATGTTATGAGTTTACGAAAATGGCTGATAGAGTTGCATATCAGCGTATGCATTTTGTCAATACTCAGTGAATAGCCGGACTAATTTCATCGGACTCTTGATTTTTAAAAATGGGGTATGTCTCGAGCTACCAAAGTGTACGAGAGGGGGCTAAGTTCTCGGCCCAACCCAGAAGGACTTTAGCTACAGGCACGAAAGTTTCAGGCTATTCAACACTGGGCGTATCATTGCTCCAATTATTCTAAACCTCTAAATAAGTCAAATAAAATAAAAGTGTGCAAAAAAACTGTTCAGCAGCTGCTATAATCTCGTTATCACTACTAAATTTCTGTCTTTTTAAAATTCTTCTAGTCTAGGGAAAAGGTAATAATCAGAGAGAGCAAGGCTTGGCGAGTAAGGTGGGTAGTCAATGCACTGAAACCCTAGATCCTTCAGAAAATCCATTGTTCGTCCAGCCTTGTGAACGGGAGCATTGTCCTGAAGAAACAAACTTCCCCCTGCTCTTTTCTTTAATACCGGTAACTAGAATACTGCAGTAATACTCTCTTACGGTCTGATAACAGAACACCATCCTTATCCCAGAATATTGAGACAAGCACTTTGCCTGCAGACCTCTGTGCTTCGAATTTCTTTGGGCTTTGAGATCGTGAGTGGTGCCACTCGCAAGACTTCTGTTTGGTCCTAGGATCAAAATAGTGGAACTGATTTTCATTCTAGGTAACAAGCCGATTCAAAATCTCCTTTAGAATTCGAAGAGTACAGCAAAATTAACAGAGGGGGGACGCATTTCGCGGAAAACAATTTCTAATTGCGCTTTTTATACTAATTTGAGGATGCCGAATCCACTGAAACTAGTTTTAAATGAGTTGAGTTGACTTTGAGTTTAACGACCCTTTCAGCAGCGAGGTTATATGAGACGAGGCCTACTGGTTAACGTGGAGTCGAAAAACATAAGCTTCCGCCGGGAATCGAACCCGAGTCTCCCATGCCAAAGGCGCGTACGCTAACCGCTTAGCCACGAAGGAGCTCAGCTAGTTTTAAGCATACCCGTTCCTGGGGTTAGAAGTTGGAATCTTTGAAGTACCACTTATGGCATTAGTAAAAGTGCCAAAGCTTAGACACATTTTTAGTTGCGCTTTCTATACTACTTGAGGATGCTGAATCCAATCAAATTATTTGTAAATGTATCTGTGCATAGGTCAGGAGAAAATGACCTCAAAGTTGGTATATTTGAAATACCGTTTATGTCAGTGGTAAAAGTACTCATGCCTGGATACATTTCTAATCGCGCGTTTAATACTAAATTGAGGTCACTGAATCCAATTGAACTATTTTGAAACATACACGTCAATGGAGTACCTAGAAAAGTAATCTCAAATTTGGGATGGGGTACTTTTTCTCGTGACTCCATGGACAGATATGTTTGAAAATAGTTCCATTGAATTCAGGATCCTGAAATTAGTATAAAAACCCAATTAGAAATGTATCGAAGCCTGGATATTTTTATTGTTGGCATAAGTGTTACCTGAAAAGAACTCAGCTTTGAGGTCATATTCTTCGTGATCCTATGGATGAATATGTTTAAAAATAGTTCCATTTTATTCATCATTCTCTAATTAGTATGAAAAGCACAATTAGAAATTTAATTAAGCGTGGCTACTTTTTACTAGTGGCATGATCGTTAGTTTTTTTTTTTTAAAAAAGGGGGGGGGGGAAAGGTATAAAAGAAGTACTTGTGTCAGTGGTGGTACGCTGGAAGTAATATTAAAAGGAAAAGAAACTCAGTCAAAAGGAAAAAAAGTGCCACAGGTTAAGGTAACTGCCACTTATTCAAATTTTAATTTTCCAATTTTTAAAACATTTTATTATTACGAAGCTTTATGAAGTTGTAAAAAAAAAAAAAAAAAAAAAAAAAAAAAAAAAAAAAAAAAAAAAAAAAAAAAAAAAAAGATAAAAGAAAGTTGTGCAGATGTCCAAGCTTGCGTCTCAGCAAGAACATATAACTGAAGAAACCGACACTTAATTTTGGAAATTTCGAATTAGCAAAGCCCAACGAGTAACAGAGTTGTACAACTTCTTATTTTTCAGTCTCTTTAGGGCATCTATAAGTAACAAGAAATGCTTATATGTCAGTTAGGGTATGTAACTAGCTCTAGATAGGTACCTTGTTGTATCTGATCATTTCAGGGCAATTGGATAAGACTTTGCGTAAATGTAAATCCTAGTGCCCGTCAAGTGCCTCTTAAAATATTCAAAAACTTGATTCACAAAAGTTAGTACAGGAACCCAGGGGAAAAGTTTGTAAATCAACTTGTGTAGAGTGTGTTTCAATAGCTTTTAACAAATAACTTCGGTGTATGTGTTTGGTATAACTGAATGTTAACACATTCTGCTTCAATAGACTAATTGAAATTGTATTTCTATTACAAACATACTTTAGTACAGTTCTTTTCTTTCTTTCAGTTTGGAGGAAACAGAAACCAACTTTCCTCCCCTGTTCCAAAGATGGCTCGTTGGTCAGTCAAAAGAAATCTCCAGACAGTGCGTGGAACCACCTCTCAGAAAGATTAAGAATCAGCCTCCTTTCCAACCAAAACCTTCACTGCAACCAGTGCTTAGCTTTCTTGTGGAAAATATCAAACGTTTGCCTAAGGAAAACTGTCAGTTATGCAAAGGGCAGTGCCTTCCATCAGATCCAAAGGTATTTATTCATTGGCTAAAGATTTGTAAATTACAGTGATCCTGAGTGCGTTATTTCTGGGGTGGAAAGGAATGAGAATTTGTTGGTACACCTTTCCGTAATGCCTAGTATCCCATTACGTTTTCCATTAATTGAGGAGTAAAAATATATCTTGCGGAAGAATGAATTAAAGAAAGAAAACTAAGTTCCAGTGTAAAATTTAGTAAGTACATAGAAGTAATATGAAAAAAGAAAAATAGGAAAAATTGTTCTACGATTGTTCCTCCACTTCAATAAATTCATTCGTGGTTTTTACGTCGTTTTTATTTAACTATTGCGACGAATACTTAAAAGAAATGAGTAAAATCCTTATTTCGTTGATTGCATCCGTAAGAGTTTTCCTGTACTACGGTTTCGACTACATAACTCTTATGTTGTTATTATATGCAGAAAAACTCAAATCTTCAGTTCTTTCAGAAAGAAACCTCATCAAATTTTTCTACACAAGCAATCAGTTTATTAAGGGGTCTTATTTCCATTATTTTAGAATCCTTGCACGAAAAGTGCAAATATGCATAAAGTGATTCTATTTTCTTGTAACCTGAGAACAAGGCCATAGAATAGGTGGTTGAAATCGTAAAGAAAAGATCCTACAGACGTAATCATCCAAAATATTTCATGTATTTCCTTAATAATAAAAATAGGCGAATAATTGTCTTAAATGAAATAATAAACATTGTTTCATTGACTTTTCTGCTACCATTGTCAAGAGAACACAAAACGCGCAGTCTTAATAGTACAGGGCTGTTATAAAATTCTTGCTATAAAACAAATGCTTTTATATATATATATATATATATATATATATATATATATATATATATATATATATATATATATATATATATATATATTAGTACTGCATTGAAATAAATATTAAGATATTTGTATCATCATCCATAGATACACTGTTGCAATCATCGCCACACCTTCAGCTGGGCTCCGTTGATATCTATACATTCCTGCAACCTCCGGCGAAATTCATGAATGCTACTCCGTGTGGTGTCGTCAGAAATGTCATTGATTACTTCACTAATCTTAGCTTTCAGGTCCAGCGAGTCCTTTCGTTTTTCCACATACATCTGTGTCTTAACGTAACCGCATAAGCAAAAATTACATAGTGTCAAATCGGGAACCTGGGGGTCAAAGAGTATGGCCTCTGCGCCCAATCCATCTGCCTGGTATCTTACGGTCTGCAGAATTTCCCTGTCATCATCCAGTCGTTTCAACATCAGTTTACAGAACTCCAATCTCGTGTCTTGATCATCTTCTGCACAAATTTAATCTTGTATGATTCGGCTTTCAAATGTTCACGCATTATCTTGCGTGTTGTTGACTGAGGGATTCCCAACTCCAGCGACCGCAGCGGAATCGATTTTTTTTTTTTTTTTACTTCTCTCCGGGCTGTCGGTAACTTTTCGCACCGTGTGTGGGCTCACTGGCGACCGACCACTTCTTTGCATATCACAAACACTCCCGGTAGTCAGAAGCTTGCTGTGCCAACTCTTTATACTCCTGACATCAGGAGGTACTTCTCTGTACACTTGTCTGAAGTTTCGCTGCACCAAGAGACCTGATTTCAGTTCTGTATACTACAGAACACACGCACATACACACTTTGCTTTTTCTTGACCGTTCCCATTTTCATGACCTTTGTTGTACCATTGTTGTCAACCAAAAATTCACAGATCATTGCACAATTTAAAATGTATTTTACATCAATATCGTTATTTTCAAAAAAAGTTATAAGCATTTGTTTTATAGCATGAACAGCCCTGTATTGTAATTTTTCGAAATGGAAGTTTTGGACAATTTTGTCAAGAGTGTAACTAAGCGAAGTGATGAAAAGATCTGTCCGAATTGATGGCTAGATTTTGCTCCATCCTTCATCTCCAGTATTTCCTCCTTCACTAAAGCGTCCTATCAGTGAGATCGTTCAAAAATATTCACATAATTAGATTTAGTTCCTCGTCATGGAAAGAGGTAACTTATATTTTCTTTCGGAAAAAGAAGTTTTAGATATTTATGCATAAAATTGCTAGTCGTGACAAGAACAAATAGCCTCGATGCTGACGTCAAAATTAAACTTCAATCAATCAGGTCTCTGTTATCGTACGATGTTGGCTTGTTTACTGAAATGTGATGACCTCTACCAAGAATAGATCTCGGAGTGTCGTGTATCAAAGACAAGCATGTTAACAATTGGTGCCCTTTTTTTCAGCAGGAAGGCTAATGCTTAAAGTGGAGTGCAAGTTACGTAGTACGCTGGTGGAGATTGAATCCGGTCGAGACCATTTGTACAGAAAGTCTCTTGGTTTCGAAGAGACACTATTAACCATAGAAACACCGGGCTCTCCGGCATTTCTGTGGTTAAGTGGCCAAGTTACTTATGTGAAATCTTTACAATTTAAGCATGTAGTTTTTCAGTAAAATATGTTAGGATATGGGAGTGTGTAGAGGCAAATTTTTATTGTCTTCTGATGCATGTTTTAAATGATTCAATTTCGATTTCCTATATACGAACAGCATATTTTTTTTTTAAATTACTTTTTCCGTGGGTTCTTATAAATATTTTAATGGATATCTTCTTCCGTTTTCGAAATAATAATACTTTACATTCGCAACTCTTCACCGGTACAGATTAAAGAAAAAAAATGTATATTCTGATATTTGTTTTCTTTTCTGGTTACTAGTAAGTTTCATATTTGTTACAAGCGTAGCATTACCTTACCAACTAATGATTAGGTGTCTTGTATTGTAAAACATGAGTTGTAGCTGTGAATATGAAACAGTGAATGATGATAATTGTTCTGTGTGCTATAACGTTTGTGCAACGTGTATGTTGTTGTCTCGTGTAAAATGTGTTACTTGCCTGCAAAAAGGATTATTGTTGTGACATAAGACATAGTGTCAAGACAGTTGCCTTCTTTTCTTGTGTGTCGAAAAGTATCCTATACAAGCCTATCACAAGTGGCGGTCATTTCGTTCATCAGTTACTCATCGACAGAGTTGAGGCTAAAAGTTCTGGATTGGAACCTCCCCTTATAAAGTGCATTGTGGCTGGAAGTTGCCTTGCAACTTACATTATAAAAGTGAATGTAAGTTTCTGTCTAATAACCACTGACCCAATTAAAATGATAGACCTCCCAAGAATCATATGATATTAAATTCATTAAAATGCCCTTTTTGGGTTATAATTTATGCATAAATTGAATATCTCTCGAGCCCGTCAAATTGGGAAGATAAAACTCTTAAACATAAATGGACACACATCTCAGCATTTTTTAAAAATTCCTATTTAAGGATGGGGGATCGGGGGTGTCATAATTTGTGTAACATGATAAAATAATCGAATATCACCGATATTAATGTCCAATCCGTAGTTCACGGGGTTACTAAGATGAATAGTTACACCTCCATTCCATTTTAAGTCCTAATTTATATTCAGTTAGCATAGGAGTAAGGGTAAATGGGAAGGGGCGACGTGTAAAAATAATCAAAAACGACCGATATTAGTGTACATTCCATTGTTTTCGGGGTCGTTGAGATGAATAGCGACACTCCCTATCAGTAGCGTATTTATAATTGTTTCGGGGGGCAATGCACAACACGGGAAGCAAGGGGGAAGCAAGTGCCCACCTAAGTTTGAGAATTAAATATATTTTAATCGATTGTCTACTTATGTACTAGGAGTAAACGTGAAACTCATATGTCGGTGGTGGGGGATCGTACCTTCCCCTTCTGCAGGCAAATCTGAAATAACACTTCTGAAACAGGGGCGTGACACTTCTGCAAACAGGGGCGGATCCAGGATGGACTTCTGGGGGGGGGGGGCGGTGAATTGTAATAATGCGATTTAGAGCTAGTTTTAAGAACTCCAAACTCTGGGATGGGTTTTATTTATATATAAAATAAGGAAGTTTCCTATTCTGGGGGGCGATTGCCCCGATCGCCCTTCCCCCTGGATCCGCCCCTGTCTGCAAACACATGTTGAATATTTGTAATCTCATTTCAACTTAACTGATTTGATTTTAGAAAAAAATGGAAATATTCAGTTTTATCTGATGTAGGCCTCTCAGTATTCATTTCTGAAAGAGAATAATTTAAGAAGACTGATGTTACAAAGCAGAATACCTCGGAAGAAGTCATTGTTATTTCTTGCAGCGCTGCGCATTCATAACGGCTCATTGAGACAGAAACAATGGACTGTACTAAACGACGGTTTGGAAGATATTATTCAAACAAGAGGCGATTCTGTTCTGAGGATATTTTAATTATTTGAAAATAGATATGAATTGTCGTCTTAGAAAATATGCCACGTCAGTCTAGTTTCCGTTTGTAGAGTTTGATCCAGAACAACAATTTCACAGGGGCCTCACATGTGCAAGATATTGTTCAAACAGGAGGCGAATCTGTTGTGTTCTAAGGATATTTTAATTATAAAGAAATAGAGATTATAGTGCATTTGAACCTTAAAATCTACAGTGAGTTGTAGGATAAGCACGTGTTGCATTTAAACTCAATGCATAAGAGGAATATAACATGGAATCCCAATGAGCCAAAACAAACTTATTCACTCAACGTTAAACTCTGCTTAAGAAGTATGTTTACATTTTGAAATGTTCGAAAATGAAATCTTTCAGTTTAACTTCTGCCCTTTCGGAGAAGGATTAAGGTGAGTGAATGATGATGGAAGAATTGGTACAAAGAGAATGTGGTAGGAAACGGTAGTACCCCGAGAAAACCTACGGACACAATATTGTCCACCACAAATTTACTTGTCCAGGAATCGAACCAGGGACGCCACGCACCAGAGGTAAGCGCTGTACTGCTAATCCACCATGCCTCTTGGAATGTTCACACATTACCATTAGTCCACAGAATCTCCAGATTTAACCTATATAGAAAATTGTATGACTTTTTATTTCGAGTAAAACATTTGTCAGTAATTAACAAAATTTATCTAATTTACGAGATCTTGATGGACAAAATCAAAAGAATATTGGCACTAGTTTAATGTGGAAAATTGTGGCTTCCATATCAGAATGAAATATAGTTGTTACTCAGTATATCGTAATGTCACGCTCCACTAATTACGTTTCAGTCTTAGGTGTCTTAGTTTTTGACTAGTGAGCTTAGTATGAACAGGCTCGCTTCACGTCAGAATATGAAATTGTATAATAGTAGTTCAGTATAAATATAAAAAGTGTTCATGTATATTTACCTAAGGATTTTTTCTTATAGGATGCTGAAACTGATGAGTCAGCAAATAGTCACGTGGAACGTGTCTACTGTGGACATTTATATCATTTGGGCTGCCTTATCACCTATATGAAAACGCCACCATTTCAAGGTAAGGTTATGTGTGAATTTACTGACCAAAATCTGTTTATTATTTTAGTATTTTCCATATATTCTCTTTTATGTAATTGAAATAAGGGGATCTCTTCCAAAACGGGAATAGAAATTAGAAAAAAATCGTAATCATAGCAGAGAAACAAATAAACAGACGTTATATGTGCTTTTGCTGAAACGTTTCATCAGATACAGAGAAGAAATAGGAAGAAGATGCGTGTTCACGTGTACGGTCACGTAACTTAGTAGACTATAAACAGATAAATTGATTTGCTTAATTGATTTTTTACGTCCTTTGTCAGCAATGGCGAGACCTATGGTTCAAAATGGGATCTTAAGCACTGTAATGTTGATACTCTTTCAAGTGAAATTGAATGTGTGACTTCGTGCAGCAAAGATACACATGCTAGCCATTAGGTCGGTAATGAGGACTAAAGAAGGTGGAGTTTAATGGAGGAAGATAGCACTAATGGAATAGATAAGTTGGCAAGAATGTTTGGAGAGCAACGAAATAATAAATGAAGAGAAATATTAGTATTGTTCCGGTACAGTTTGAATGTCGGGATTGTAATGAGGGACACCTTAGTGGTGCAGGATAACAATACCAAATTTGTTTAAAATAAAACACATGTTGAGTAGGGGTGACTCCACCACTAGTCTTAAGCGAGTAGAACCATGAGCAAAGTTAGATATGGGAAATACACATGAATTTAATGTTATAAATAATTTAAAAATAACTAATACATTTTCTTTGAGAATTGGTAGCAAAAGGGCGTTAAAGGAGTAGATGGTAGAGCAAAGTAATAGCAACTAATTTTGAACAGTCTCACCCTAATTCGAAGTAGTTCCAATCTCCTCCTTACTCATAGGTTATGTTTGACGCTGTACTCAAAGTTCCAGTGACTTTGAAGGTCGAGACGCTTGTAGAAATCCATAGTTGAAGACTTGTTCGACAATTGACCATGGCATCGAATGCCGGACCGAAGGCAGGGAGACTGATGTGTCCTGCGTCGTAGTTGAGGTCCAAAGACCAAGATCATGCTCTCAATTGCTTTTGACCCGACTGTCCCTCTGACATCAGAATGAGGAGATAGTGGTGAGGAGTGATTTCATGAGCGTGGTCAGTTACCCAAAAAATGACATTGACAAAGTCTGTGTTTCCACGTGTCATCGACTCAACACCAAGCTCCTAAATTTCCTCCTGCGCTTGTTAACGTTGATAGGTAAACATACCAAAAGGAAACTCATCAGAATCAAAATACTTAATTCATGCCCATTACTTCTTGTTGTAACATCGTGTAGTGGGTAAACGAACGAAGCGGACAATGTCTTGTAGTAGCCAATAAGGTCGAACCAATTAAGAGAAGCAATTGATCTAACAAAGCAAACTAAAAGCGTCGAATGTGAGATTGTTCTAAAGGGTGGAGGTTCTTAAAGGTCGCTACCATTGTTTATTACAAATTACTTACAGGTACAAAGACTTCTTCAATAACAGCAAGCAATAGGTATTTATGTTTCAATGTAAAGTCAGCTAGCGACGTAAAACAGAATATCGGTATTAATAACATCAGGCAGTGAACTCTTTAAAGGCTGCTTGGCTTCCCATGATAACTGATTAAATTTCCACATGAATAAAGATGTCATAGCGGGTCCTGAGATCATGTTCCATAACATTATAATATCGGGGAAAATTTTATTTTCTTCTCCTTTCCGCTACTATTTGATGAAGCATTTTAGCGAAATGCTCATAATAGTCTGTTTTAGTGTATTCATACTTCATTCGATTGTCAGGTAAATTCGTTCATTTTTCGCAATCAGTGTTATTTGGAGCACGAAAAATACTTTGTAGTAACTTTTTTAGCTCGTATTTTTTCTAAACACGTTTTCTCTTTAAAATATGATTTGAACTATTTCTTTTAAACGGTATGACGATGCAGTGTCAAGTAGACAGATAAAAGCATTTTCGACATCTGTTTTCCTTCACTTTCAGTCAAGACTCCAATTCCGCAAAGGGTGCTCCGGACATTTGTGCTATGCATGTTGAAGGCGTTGTTACTGAAAAACTTGTATAGAAATGCGTTTTCCGCGCTTCCAGGAGGGAAAATTCTAACATACAGATTTTCCGCGTTCCACCGATTTACAGTTCAATAAAGAATGATTGAACGAGCTCACTCTCGAGAATCCGTGTCTGTTAATAGGAATTGGGCTATCAGATGGGATGCTGTCATTATATAATTGCCTGTCACCTGCACTCAATTGGTAAAATCCTAAAATCATTTGCATGTGGGTGCCGCATGGTTTGAATAAAAGATACAACCTCCAGCGCTCGATTATTGTAGCTAATTTGCTCGCTGATATCGACGCTTCTTACAAATGCTTGTTTCTTGATCGTGTTGTTACTAGGTAGGAAAATAATATATTTAGGTTAATAGGGATCAGAGGAATGAATGAATGAGTCTCAACATGCAAGCAATACCCCGAGCCATGACAAATCTGCATCCATGTAAGATAGTGGTCTGCATTTGTTGGACTTGAGAAAATTGTAATTCATTATAAAGTGCTTGCAAACAAGGTCAATGCAGAATTGTATATGCATCAAATGCAGCACCTCAGTGAGGTGTCTCACTGAAATAACTTGGCCGGCGACATATCGTGCTCAACTCTTGTTCTCCAAATGAAACATATATTTAAGAAACAAACTGAAAAGTTCTACTGCACCCTCCATATTATTCTGATCTAGTGACTCAGATTATCCCTTTTTCTGGTCGCTATCTGCAAGCATTTTGATCAACACATGGAACTGAAAACCTGGCTTGGTGAATTCTTTCAATTAAGACCGAATAATTTCTGCTGCTTAGGTATTGAGATGTTAGTGAAAATTTGACGATTGGAGAATGACTTATTTTTTAAAATTTAAAATTAGAGAACCTTTTCTCTGCAGTCCATATATATCTCTCTCCAAGAAGGGATTACAAAATTGTTTCCAAATCGCTCGTCGGTCTCAATGATGAGATGAGCATTAGGCGCCGAGAGGTTCGGATGTCTCGTCTCGAAAACCTCACGGACGATCAGACGGTCATCCAGACCACAACGCACACAAACATCATTCACACACACAACGAAAACACACTGGGTTAAATGACACTATACTTATTTATTAGAATACTATTAAAAAGAAAAATAACGAAGAGAAACGATTACAACACTTAACACTGGATATATATATAATTATTTCCATGATCAAAATCGCACTTTACTTTTCACTATACTGGAGCCCTTTATCACTTTGATTTATATATAGAAGATTATAACTGAAATTTCACTATAAATACTTTTCTCACACCATTGACGTATTTGGGAGATTAGCACTGGGGGAAAAGTTGCCGGGATAATCCCACGTAGTAATCTAGTTGCTGCTCCAAAAAGTCCTGAAGAGTCGACACGAATCTTCGGTAAAATAACACTCTCTAAAGTGGAAGGCTAATGTTGGAGGGCGCGTTTATAACTTTTTGGCGCACTAGGTATGTGAACCTGGGAATTATTGATTGGGGCTAGCCGTACGAAAACGTCCTTCACCGGCTAATAGCTTATGCCCCTTAGCACAATATTATACTTAATGTTTGACGCAACGTGCGTAGTTACTACCGCAAAACCTGGAGTCACACTCCCCGAACCAAAAGGTTCGTGATAGGAACAGCGTTGGTGGGTTCGTCAATATTGGCAGTTCATTCTCAAAAACACCCAGGACAAATCACCTGTAGATACATGCAAACGGAATATGGAAAATAATTGATGTTAATTTTAGTCCACTGGCCACGACGCACGAGACTGCGATAACACGGGCGTGTGAAAGTACAGATAACGAACTGGAAAAGCGGTGTGGCTGGCGACGATCAGACGCTTGGACACCTGTTCTGCTCTGGTTTGCTCTAATCTACTGCAGTATTTCCATAAACGATTAAAGAAAGCACTTAATTCAGTTCCAAATAACAGTAGAGTATATACGGTGCATATTAATAAGTCAGGGAGAATCACTGAAAAGGTTCGTCGCTCATTGAAACGTTCTCACCACAAAGCAATGTTTTAAATATATATATATGAAAAAACAATGAAAGACTTCTTTGTCCAGTTGCGTGGGAAGGAAGCAATTCCCACCGAAGAAAACTTATTTGCGTCGCAGAATAAAGTATAAATCGAAAAAATAATCACTGTCTTTATGAAATATATAGAGCGTCCACAAAAAATACTTCTATAACATGGTGGCGGTTATAATACTTTAGCACCTAGTAGAATTATGGATGTAAATATAACTAGAATCAGTAGTGATACTTAAATTATGATGGTCAGACAATGTTATTATGAGAATTCGGTTACATTGAACGAAAACGCATCAATTTTAAATCCTAGGAACTAGTTGTGTATATATTTATCGTGTGTAAGTGATTTTGTCGGAGGCAGGTTTTAACCCAGTTATAGCCAATAGAGCAGTGGCGGCGATTGGACATTGAAAGTAAGGGGGGGGCAAGACATGATTTGAATATTTGTATATCAATGTTAGTTTCCCTGGTTGCTTCTAACACTTTGTTTAACGAAAGGTTGTATAACTAATAGGATACTATCTTTTTCAGTTAAAATACTGTATATCGTATTTCATATTTTATTAAGTAAATTGACAAGAGCAACGCAAGTAGGTACTAGCCCTTTGTAATCTTAAACAACGAAACTGTAAGAAGATATTTGATTCCTTACTCATGAACATCTTAAAATTCTGTCTGGAAAATTTTGTGATCAGATTATTTAATGACAAATTTGCAAAACAAATAAATAGAAAGGATTATATTAAATCACAGTAATGAATAATGAGGCCTGTTTTGTAGAAGTTATAATGGAACTGGGGATTAATGAACACTTATATTTTTAATTCCACACATACCATTAAATATATATTATTACTTTTAGGAAACGAAAGACAGCAAATACTACAAGCACATGCTACGACACTTAAAGAAATATTTACTTTTGCACTTCCCGAAACGTGCTCGTTGCCATTAGGTACAGTTTTCATTTTCTTGGAACTCATCAAAACACAACAATACTTAGAATCACTCCACACTTCAGTTATACAAAATACAGAGGTTGTTCAGCCTACGTTTGGCCGATTTCGTTCCTTCCCCCTCCCAGGCAGAATGGACTCACCCGACCTGGCTCGTGGCGTCCTGCAGTGTTGCGCAGTGGCTTCCTGGGAACGGAGTTGTTTTTCCGCGCGGACAACAATAACGCACAAAACAGAACCATTGTTGTGAGTGTTGTGTTAAATTTGTTTCCAAGTGTGTGGGTTTCTGCTCTGTGAACAAAATGCCGCCCAAACTAAGCCGGTTTTGGGAAGGCTATGTTGCGGCTCTTTATGACGCCCACTTTAGTATTTCTGTCATTAGAAAACAGTGCAACAAGAATGGTTGCAACTGGAATGGAATGCAGTTTAACTGGAATAAAAAATGTTATTAAAAAGTACAAGGGCAACGAAGCTCCACCATTTGGATCACCAACGAAGTTGCCTAGGGAGCGAGAATGCACCAAGGCCATCTCCACCATGCAGAGGAAACTTCGCAAAATGGCAATGCAAGAAAATCCGCCAACACAAAGGTGTATGGCTAATCGTCTTGACGTGTCTTTGGGGACAGTGAGCCGGACGTTACACCATCAACTCAAGCTGGAAAAAGTCATGAAAGCTCGCGGTTATCTTCTTATGAATGTCCACCAAAAGGAACGAAAGTGTAACGCCCAGAAGCTGTACGAACGGCATCTGGCAAAACAAAGGTGGATGTACGTCGTAACGCTCGATGAAGCATGGATTTACCTTTCCGACTGCGGCAAACCGAGAGCCATCATGTACTGAGAGAAAGGCGCCAAGAACTTCAGAAGGTGGGTCCGTGTCTGTAAAGAATCCTTTCCAAAAGGGCTCATGGTCGTTACTGGTTACTGTTACCGAGGTAAAGTGAGGATTCGTAGGGTGGCGAAGAACTGCAAAATAAATTCGCAGTATTTTCAGGAGCAGATCATGCGACCGATCTACGAGCATGAGATTTCAACAATGTACGGAAATGACGCCAATCTGGTGCGCATTCACATGAATAAGGCCTCATCACCTACCTCACGATCGTCCCTTGCATTCTACAGGGGGATGGATAAGGCAAGTGTTATACAGGTGATACCTTTCAATGAGGTACCTGTTAAATCTCCAGATGCAAGTCCTATGGACTATTGTGGATTTGGATTGCTGAAGCGGGCTTTGGGAAAACTGCGTGTGACAACTGTGGAAGGACTTTAGAAAGCTGTGCAAAGGGAATGGGACAAGATTCCCCTCCCAGTTCTTCAGAGAAGCCTATTGCCACAATTACGCTATCGGGCTATTGTTAGGAACCAAGGGAAACACATTGAGCACTTAACGGACCTGGCGCCATGGATTCTTCGAAATTTTTAGGTAAGTCGAAATTGGCCAAATGTAGACTGAACAACCTCTGTAATCCCAAAACCTAGAATTATGTTGAATTCACTAAATTTAATTGTATATACAATGGCACACTCCTAAACACACCATTTCGCTCGCATATTACACAGCAAAACAGTGGAAAAGGTAGAGGTTCTTATTACTCTCTTTTTAATTAATATTCCTTACTAAGATCTTTCGTGGCTAAGCGGTTAGTGTACGCGCCTTTGGCGTGATAGACCCGGGTTCTATTCCGGCGGGAGCTCATGCGGTTCGGATTCCGCGTTGATCAGTAGGCTCACGTCTCATATAGCTTCGCTGCTGAGGGGATGTTAAACTCAAAGAAATCAAATCAAATCAAAATATTCCTTACTATTGGAAAGAAGAAAAGACATTTTAGGAACTCAATTATTGGGCAATTAATAACTTGGGAAAAGTTTTTTTTTTTTTTTTTTTCGAAGTGTTATATTAATAAGATTCAAAGCGGCTAATTAACATATCGAGTCCTTGTATGAAGAAATGAAAGTACACTGGAATTGTTGCGCTCCAGTAGGTTAATGTTTGGGCCATTTTTCGTGACAATTAAAGTGCAATTCCTGTAGCTCGCTTAACTCCACGGGAAGACAACCAAACATACTGACGCAAAATCAAATATTATATGTTACCATTTTTTCTATGAATACTAATAGATACAAAAACTTTATATTTGCAAATGAAACTATAAACATTAATGGGTCATTTCAAAAAAATGGGGGGGCAACAGCCCCCCTTTACCCCCTAATCGCCGCCCATACAATAGAGTATGGTAAGTTGTACAGTTCTTTTCCCGTAGTTCTAAATCATTTATAGAGAAGGGAAAAGCCAACCCCTAGTCGCACATGAATACCGCTTTTCGTGAGATCAGCAAAATTAAGCAGTGACGGAAAATTGGGTGACCGCTCGTACTCACCAAATGGTGTTAGCAGTGCGACATTCACCAGCGTTGTGGGAACAATTTAGAAGCTACTTAAAAAGAAAGAAGTAGCGAACTCTATCGAGAAAGCCAGCGTTAATGACGAGGATAGCCATTGTGCTGACCACACATTTCCCCAAAAGCATAAAAGTTAGTCCATATGAAGCGATACAATGAGAGTTGCTTGACTATTTCTAATTTTTAAATTGTGTAAAATATACTATTACTATATACATTGAGAGCACAAACTTTGTCTTTTATCATGAATAGTCTTAATTAAACCATGATAGGTGAAAATTACTCCCGAAGTTTAGTATCGCAAGTTTAAAAATTCCAGTTTATGGAGCAGAAGTTCGAAATAAAGGGGTGAAATATCATTGTTGATTTTCTATTATACGTTCATATATTACTATAACTAAAGTAACATTGAAAAGTGCTTCCTACAGTTTTTCAATTTTTTGAAAATTTGAAATTTTGTAACTTTTGCAAAGTTTGAAGTATGATATTGCTGATGAGAGAGAGAGAGAGAGAGAAAGCTAAACGTTTTACAGAATATACGTCTATATAAGATAAAGCTATAATAAAAATTTCAAATTTGATATTTGAAAGTCATAAATTTTTAAAACTTGCACGGAGAACGCATTCTTAGGATACTCTCAACCGTGGACCTCTTGTAGCTTAGTTACAGAGTGCATAATGACTGCAAACTTCCCCTTGTTCAGGATCACTTTTAAGAGAATTAAAGCTTGTTACTACTGTGTAAATTGAGTTATATTTGAAAGAACCATCTGATAAAGTAGTGCCAAATACTCAGACATAAATCATCTTTTGCGAAACTCGAATGGAAAATGAAACAAATCGTTGTAAACATGTTAACGTATGAAAATAAAAAAATAAATAAAAAAAAAAAAGCAATGGGAATGCTCATAGGAGTGTCACTTGGATGCGAAGCTATAACTTTAAAAAACAGCGCGTTTATGTCTGTATGTGTTAGATGAATGGTTATGTAGGGGACTCCTACGTGAATGATCTTAGGTTCGAATCCCTACCGTTCTTATATTTTTTTTTAGCTACGCTCATATTGTGCATTCCAGAAATTTAATTTTGAATTAAATGTAGTCGCAGCTAGTTTAAGCCAAAATTATTTTCAAATATGAGATTTGTTATTGTTTGCTTTTTTTTTTTTTTTTTTTTTTTTAATTGCGATGTTTCAACTTTAATATTAAATTTTACAACTCATTTCCCTACGTCATATCATGATGAAGTTTCGCACAACGACGACAGTCGGGCGCTAATACAATATTCCATTGTTACTGTAATATATTTGTATAGGCCTATCTTTAGAAATGTTTGACTCCAAAATAAACGTACAGTGAACCGTACGATGCAGTATTGACTCTTGGAGGAATTTCAAACGAATCTAGGCGAACTTACATCTGGAAAATATACTGTGAAGGGAAGGGGGTAAGACTAACCAACTAACGTCACAAACTCCATACGCAACCGGAAAACAAGCAGGAGTACCCAGGCAGGAGGCCCATATCCACAGGGGCACTGGGGGTCGAGCCCCCCATAATTTTTACTGTTCCCTAAAAGTTTCAAGGTAGGCTTGCAAATGAACTTTAATATGGTTGGATCGGCCACCCCTAACTTTTACCGCACCCCCTCTACATTTTTGGGTTGGTTACGTACCTACTAGACAGTAGAGAAGCAGTGAGTTGTTGAACACTTTCATACATTTGCGCCATAAGAACACAGAATTGCGAGTGATTTTTATTTACTATTGAAACTGGTACATTCTGCACACTAAATCGCAAAAATGTGTAACAGTGCATTTGGGTCAGGAATGGCGAATGAACGCACTATTTGTCGTTGTCTTATTAAATTTAATTTCAGTGACACGACATTACAAAGTTGGCACCGATCAACATCATGTTCGGATGAGCTCTTCATGAACACCTGTTAGCTCCTTATGAAGTAACTATTACTTAACTCTCTATTAAAATTACTAAAAGGTCTGAATCATTTTTCAGGTTGTGAATCTACGGTAAATTTCCAAATCATACGGACTCAATACTGAAGCCAGAAATAGATCTATTGTGGTAGTAGTAGAGTGATCATGTGAGAGATGCAACCTATTTACCGGAAACTAAATTCTAATCAAAAACAATTTTTTGCTATACCTAACAATTATTATGTGATTCAATATTGAAACGGGAAGTTGTGCTAGTTCTCACTTTAATAGAAGAATGAAGCTGAGATTAATTTTTTTCTTATGATTTGGAAACCATACCATAAACCATTTGTCGCTCCTATTACTTTTTCTCTACGGAAATCAAAATTAGAACCGGAGTAGTAGTTTATTTCTGACATTCTTAGTTGCAATAGAGGGATAAAGTCGAAAATTGAACTTATTCTTGCGATACTGAATTCCTTAATTAAAAGAAGAAAGCTGCTTATCTCTGTCCATTACCATTTTCAACTTAAAAAGTTCGTTACTGAATTCTCTATGTCTGTCTGTTATTTGCGATTTTTTTTTTTTTTTCGATTTTGAGCTCTCCATTCGATGGAGCATCAAAAACTATCTGAGAAAGTGATGGAATTTTTTGCGTCACACTTATCGCTCCCGAGATATTGGCCAAAAAATGGCCGATTTCCGAAGATTTAAAGATCCATATCTCTGGAACCATAAGTCATAGAGAGTGATGGTGTTGATAAATACCTAAGAGAATGGTGAACATTTTGGTACCAAATAGTAACCGGTGGCCACTGGACAACTGGCTACTGGCAAACTGGCCACTGTTCCCCAGATATTTTCCCCAAAAAAAAATTCGAATTTCGGGAGATTTGAGAAGCCTTTTCTCGGGAACCGTACATCATAGAGAGATGATATTTTTGCGAGAAACAGGAGGAGGTATGGATAAAAAGATTTACTTTTACATGTAGGAACAATCACCGTTATCCTTCCCGCTTCATCTCTTCATTCTTTTAAAGTTCGTTCTGGAATGCTCTTGGAGCATTTTTAACTGGTTAACTTTGGAAACCATAGATTTCTACCATTTTCGATTTGCATAGAGGAAGAAGTGTCGAGATAAAAGCTTATTCGTGAAACATTCAATTCATATTCAAAAATCCATTTCTCCCTATCTCTAACTATATTTGCTCTGTTATATTGAAAGCGGAAGTAGCATTAAATGTCTAAAATTTCCGGGTTTAACCCTACAACGGTCGGGCGGAAAAAAGTTTCGTAAACGGTCGGGCTGGGTCTGAGAGACCCAAGAAAATAAAACTGCATAATTAATTTGTAACCGAAATTTTCGTAATAGAAACATACTTTTATGTAATTAGAAGTATTTCTAAAGCAGGAAAAAGCATTTCAGCTCAAAACTGGTGTTTTCGCTTATTTTTAAAAACATATTTCTAATTGTTTACGTATATTTGTTAGTAAATTATATGAGCTTTTTTTTAGAAAATTATATAAAAAGGAATACTTGCTTACATGTTGCTATAGATAAGTAATATTGTAGAGGAAACTTATAAGTTTATTTAACATAAACTAAGGCTCCCCTAGGTTGAAATGTACTGAATGTAAGAGGGTAAAGTTTTTTAGTTTTCATTGTTGGCGAGATTGTTATCTAATGGCGCAGTGGGTGGAGTTTTCTCAGCAGCGGCAGTAGATAAAAATTCTTCACTCTTATCCTCTTCTTCACAACACTCACAGTTACTATAATGGTCACTAAATAATTCAAAATCGGGATCTGCATCGGAATCATTCAGTTGACTTTCACCATTATATAAAATTCTAAAGTTCATTCAACGAACCTTCTGCTCCTGATGTAAACATTGCAGAATTGTATTACTCCGCCAGTCATCGGATGATTGGCTATCGGTCAGCGCTTCTTTCGAGAAGCACGTGCTTGTACCCAGTCGATGTTTTACTTATTCCCTGCATGTGGCCATATTGTTAACTGTGATTCGCGCTAAAGTTGGGTCAAAACCACTTTCAATGCATGCGTATTCTCTTTTATTGCATTAATTCAATTTAGTTCTTAGATAAAGTGTTGTTTCTGTTGTCTAATTCTAAGGAATTCTGCTAATGAGCCTTATAAGCAAGGACTATTTTCTTTTACCGCATGGGCGTTCTAAGGCTCTCTAACCAATAAAATCAAACAATCACCACGTGTATTTGTTTACATGAGGTACTGAACGTTCCTTGAATAAACTTTATGAATTTTACTCGCAGAAACTGTTTCTCGTTCGATTATGTTCTAAAGTTGCTCAAAATACCAACTGAAATGTTGTTCGTATATACACACTCAAAAAATGTGGAATAGGTACTCTTAATAAAAAAGTAAACTTCCTACAAGATTCTTAACACTGGCAAAGAAAGTTACGTGAACGGACGGGCTTTGTCTGACAGACCCACGCGAGGTTTAGAGCTCTATTAAAAGCAAACTAACAATAAATCAAACTGGTTTGCAACACTATCGTCTCTTATCGGTCGTTTTAGAAAGGTATAAAAAGTTACAACTCAAACCGCTAACTTTAAGTAGAAAATTTTACTTAAAATATAAGTAGATGGGTCTCACATACCCAGCCCGACCGTTCTAGGGTTCAGGTGGACATGGTATCTTTTCTTTAGACACTGAATGAATTCTAAAATAAATACTTGTCGCTATCTATTTGTGCGATTTTGTTTTACGGTGATCAGTGTTGAAACCGAAAATTGTTTATTTCTATCATTTCACTTTGAATAGGAGGTTAAAGGAAGAGAGAATCTATTATTTGGGACAATTAATCTATTTAAAGAAAATTTATGGAGATCAATATTGAAACGGGAAGTAGTGTTACAGTCTACCGCTTCCGGTTTTTCTAAAGAGATGCGAGTGAAGATTGTATCTTTTCTTGAGATCCTGAATCGATTCCACAAAACCGCATGTAGGTGATAGTGATTTGATTCTATGATAAGCAACGTTGAAACCGGAAATGATTAATTTCTACTACTTCAGTTTGAATAAAGAGTTAACGAATAAGACGGAATCAATTCTGACACTAAATCTAATTTCGGGAAAAACAAATTATCGACATATGTTAGCTGTTTTGCTCCGATACCTATCGCAACACATACATACAAACGGACATAATCGTTTTATAGGACTTCCGATAGGATAATTTGGAAGTCTTGAAGGCAAATTGAAACTTAAATATTTTCTCTAATGTGGAAGTGATATTATCACAAACTCACAGGGTAAGACTTACAAATAGGGCAAAAAAAAAAAAAAAAAGATAAATTTAGGGCTACATTTGAACAAGTAGCAGTGAAACATGCATACCACAGGAAGGAATATTATTTTCTATGGCATTATCATTGAAACCGGAAATGTTAGTAGATTTATTTCATTTCCGGTTTTAATAGAGATATTAAGAGTAGAGACGGAATGTATTCTTGGGACACTTAATTGATTATAACTCTATTAACTATTGCCAGGTATCGGAGTTTCCATTGCAGGAGACTATGTTGCTGGGTCATGGGTATTGCTTCCAATTCTTTACAGGCTTTTCAGAGGTCGGAGACTGTGCGGACTCGGGGATAGGCTCCGCATGAGGAGTCCAAAAGTACAATAATCCATTGAGCTGACATCTGGACTCTTGATAAGAATGTCAAAGAAGGAAATTACCGAAATTCCAGTTCCCTGTTCTATAGGGCGCGGCGATAGAATTCGAGCGATATTTTTGACGTGTGGCTGGATACTTCGTCTTGATGCAGTTCAACCTCGTTCATATCATGTCTGTACGATGCTGAGATTTCATGCTGGTATATTTCAGTCAGGACATGAGTCTGGTAGTACGCAGCATTGATGTTGACGTTTCGGTCCATCTTTCGGTGACGCACTGTTCTCCTGTATGAGAAACCGACCCCAATCATGAACCCTTTGGAAAACTCTTTGGGAACGTACTCTGACCCTTGGCGTCAATAGGTCTGTATTTAATAGCACGAACGTTACCGTACGCTTCATCAAGGGTAATAACAAACTTCACCGATGACCCGCGAGATGACGTTCCTTTTTCGCACAGCCGCATGACATGGCTTCAAGGTGCGCATACGCTCTTGCAAACGACCATGAAGCGTAAGTATCTTTGAATGGCGCCGTTGATTGTCGCTTGGAATGTGCGGCATTTGCTGGCCATCGCACACTGTGTGTGGGGATTTTTGAAGGCCGCTATACGATGAACCACGCGCAATATCGGCGGGGTCCTCTTCACAGGAAGCAGATTTTTAGCTGCTTGCGTGGGTATAGTGGGCTCAGAACTCCGTGCCACATATATCTGTATAATAAGATTCACAGTGCCAAGACTTACACGAAAGTTACACACTTGACTTATTTCTCCGATGCGCGATGCCATGAACTCAGAGTCGGAAAAGGCCACAATGAACTCTTCCCAGAGTCTGTTCAGTTTCCACAGCATCAGACTACGCTCGATCGTTCTTCTACTGCATGACTAACGAGATACTATTGCTTACCTCGTGGCAATCTCATGGTGATGGGTTACGCATGCGAGGTACAGTTGCACATTGACTTCGGTCAATATAAATGTATCATCCTCTGTATTTGTCAGTATAATATATCCTTTTGTAAAAGGAGCTATATTTTCTTTACAAATTTCATAAATAATAAATTGTACAATATTGTTATTGTTAAATGAAAAAAAAATGCGTAAAGATGAGGCATATATCAATCAAAGACCTCATTAAACTACATAAAATGACACATGTCAGTGTAAAAGATGATGGGTAATTTTCGAGAAAATTGCGAAAAATAAATTATTTTGTGAATCTAGAAATTGATACTGAACGGAAACCACGTCGCCTATAAAGTGAGACCAATACTGAAGCATACCCTCCTGAAGCTCTTCATTGTGACACAAGCAAGACGATAGTATGTAGTATGATTAATGAGATATAGACCAGAATTATGATTAACTCTTGTACTTTGATTACTAGTTAACTAAAATATTCTCCAAAGGTTAACTCTTGTACTTTGATTACTATGTAACCAAAATATTCTCCAAAGGTTAACTTTTACTTTACTATTTAACTAAAATATTCTCCAAAGATTAACTCTTGTACTTTGATTATTATGTAACTAAAAATATTCTCCAAAGGTTAACCCTTTTACTTTGATTACTATAAAGTTAACCAAGAAAGTTCTGTCGCTTTTTGTGGAGGCCTGTGTTCAAATAGCCCCCACACCGTGAGTTGAATGGAGATAAGGCGAAGATCAGTTGTTGGTCTGCGTATATCCAACACATTACCTAGTTGTGGCAGTTCAGGTTCACCATGAACTTGCGTAAGGACAGATTGAACATGGGCCTGCCACAGAGGGTCATAAGGGCATGTACGAGTTCAAACTGGGGTCAAACGCCGCTGCAGCAAGGCAGAAGATATGACACACCTTTCATGAGGGTGTCGTGACTACGCGGACAGTGCAGCGGTGGTTTAACAAATTTAAAAACGGTGAGGAAATACTCGAAGACGCGCCACGTGCCGAAAGACCAACACATGTACAAAATGAAGATCTTCAGGCAGCAGTTGAGGCGAACAGTGGTCAAACATGTGAGGAACTGTGACTACAATTCGGTGTGAGTGGAGAAACGATTTGGCAGCACCTCCATCAACTTGGGAAGCACAAATTGGGTCGATGGACCCCACATGATTTGACTCCGGGCCAGAAGGCAATTCGAGCAGACACCTGTGTTTCTTTGCTGTCTCGTCTGATAAAGGAGCCATTTCTGGACAGGGTGTTGACATGTGATGAGAAATGGGTCCTGTACAAAGCTCCATGGCGACGTCATCATTGGTTAGCATCCCATTAACCAATTCCAAAACAGCCGAAACCAGTGCTGCACCAGAAGGTCCTCCTTTATGTTTGGTGGACTGCTCGCGGCATCGTGCATCGGGAACTTCTACCGCTGGTCAGAGCATCAATGCAACTGTGTACTGTCAGCAATTGAGCTATGTTCAAGAATAACTCAAAACTCTGGAGCCAGAACTTCTGAATAACAAGCCCCACGTAGCTAGGATGACCCGGGACACCATTCTACGCCTTGGATGGGAAATACTATTGCATCCGCCATACTCCCCGGACATTGCACCGTCCGATTACACTACCCAGCATGATTTTTGCAGCAAAGCATCTGATAAGTATTTTTAACTAAATAAGGTCTCCTGATTTCAGAAATGTAGTCGATTTTCTTGCATCACCTATAGTTTTCTTAGTAATAGCCATTTACTGTCTCCAAACTTGTCAGGGCGGGTATAAGTACTACTTCGCAATAACAGCGAATCGTCAGTTACTAAATGGCCACGGTTTGCTATATTATTGTGCATTTTTATTTTTAGAATTGCTATTTAGTCTACTTTTAGAATTGCTACTATCTGAAATGTGGTGTTGCCAATTTAGCTTTTCACTCTCTAGATCCAGCATTTCTGTAGTTCGTAGTACCCGCACAAACTTACCCAACCTGGTTTACACCAAATTTCCTTATTTATGTGAATGGGACAGCAGGGCTAGGAACAAACACTGGTTTACACCTGCCTGGCTGGAGAGACAAGTGTTGACACTGGGTGTGAAAAGTGTTACAAATGTTGGCTTAGCTGACCACAGAAAGATATTCTGCCACCGCTACAAATCAATTGGGAATCATGAGGCAGTTTGTGGAGGCCTTGGACAAAGATAGCCCCTGTTTTCAATACATTGCAAACAAATTTCCACATTTATCGGACGCAAGGGTCAAGGAAGGCATTTTTGGTGGACCACAAATTAGGAAACATCTGAAAGACCGGAACATTGAAGAGACGATGAATGCCGTAGAGTATGCTGCATGGAATTCAGTGAGGGAAGTCATGATAAAATTCGTAGGAAATGCCAAGTATGAGCAGTATGGAAAATTAGTGAAACGATGCTAGATCTCATAAAAGATTTGGGATGTAAAATGAACCTGAAAATACACTTCCTTCATTCTCATCTCGATCATCTTCCGGAAAATGTTGGGGCTGTTAGTGGAGAGATGGGAGAGAGGTTTCACCAAGACATCAAGGAAGCTAAAAGAAGGTACCAGGGAAGGTGGGATATATCCAAGATGACCGACTACTGTTGGTATTTAAAAAGATATGGCAAACTGTAGAAGGCCGAAGCCCTTCTCCATCATCTGCATATCGAAATGCAGATGAGGGGCACATTTGCATATGAATATGTAAATATGATAATTTTGGTGGTATAAATATTTGCTTAACATTAGCATATTCAGTGCATATTTATTTGATATTATTAGTAATGAAGTGTGAAACACCTAGCATAGTACGTAAATATTAATACAATATTGTATTATATTGTATTTATTTCATTTGTGCTTATTTCATTTATAGGTATTATATAGTGTATAAATGGGTTGCATATAATTACTGCGTCGTTGCATAATGTATAGTTTACAGGGGTTGATGGAAGGAATGATATTACATGCATAGAGGAAGGATTAATTAAATAGGAAATGAGAAGATTCTATAGGAATCGTACATGAGTTTTCAGAACGCTTGGAAGAGAGCTAGCGCTGAGAGAAGTTTTTTTTTTTTTCCCGACTTGCTGTCGCCTAGACTACTAGATGTGAGGTCTCTCTCAACTCAACATGGAAAGAAATTACCAGAATAGGAACTAAATAAGTATCTTTATACACAGGAAGTAGCCTACGAACTTCCTTTGGTGAATCTACACTGAGTTTGATACAGTGTGTTGAAACAGAGCGTTTGTATTGTTTCAAAAGCCATAAACTTTTTCGCTTCTACATGCGAAATTTTAGCTTTCTATAGGTGTGATTTCCAATGCACCGAGTTCAAGCGTCATTTCCTCCCCCCCTTCTCACCAGAGACCAGTAACCTGGCCAGCGAGCCTTTTAGTTAGTTCCCGAAATGCAACACCAATTTGAAAATGTATACTCTGATTTGACTTATTTTCTGTGTTTAATATTAATATTTACGTACTAAGCTAAACACGTTCTTGGAAATACCGCACAAAATTCTGATTTATTTTAACAGCGTGTTTCCCTGATCGAACAAGACACTTGGATCTTGTATTTGTGAAAAATAAATAATTAACAAAGATGTTTCCTTCGATCTCTCTCCGAGCAAACATGGCTGCATTAGTAGCAGACAGTTTTGAACGACAGCCACGTAAATTGGGTGTACTGCTGCTCCTGAGAGAGATGACAGTTCATAAATTGTATATATATGTATTCTTTGTATGTTTACCTTTATTTTGATGTATAATATCATATGTTTCTAAAGTTTATTTGTATGTAACAAGTGAAGAAAATCAAAAGTGTGCGAAAAACTTTCATAGTTTCTGCTGCGAGCAAAAAGTTCTGTGTTGGCCGTTCCTCAGAGAAGGGGCAGCACGTGTCAGCCAAGAAAGGGTGAATTTGGCTACGGATAGTAACTGAACAAGTGCATTGTGCAGGTCGGACCACACGCAAATCGCCTCAGGGCAGAGAACCTTTTGTCAAAGGTTGCTTGAGGAAGCGAGTTTCTTCGTTTCCTTGTTTTTGCCAGAAACATATACTCGTTTTCCTGAGAGAACGGGGTAGTTCAAGTCAGATTCGTGAAGCAACAACATATAGTTTTTCGGTTCAAAGGAAGTCACCTGACTTCTCTTACAGAGTGTTCGATACCCGGGACGAGGTGTGAGCAATTTGTTTTCCGGCTCCCCTGGATTTGTCCTGTGAACAACTGAATACGCGAGTGTGTAGAACTCAGTTTTTTATATGAAGCTATAATCATATTACAAAAATGTGTAAGACTTACACATATCTGCAGTTTGTCATCAGTGGTGCTTATTACATATAGTGACAATGGAAGATAAAATTTGAGATCAACAGTTTATAATTGTTCATTCTCTGAGTGCTATGGACGCTCAATAGAGACAACATAATTTGAATCTCGTCGCACCTCCCAATTTTAATATGGGAAAACCCAGTTTTTCAAACATGGAAGAAATACATACTTTACGATATCTCAGTTAGAGATATAAAACCTAGGCCGGTAACGTCTCTAAGCCGTGCCTGTCCTTGGACTTTTAGCACAAGGCTTCCAGCAATTATTTTGCTTAGTTATAGGAGCTACTAAAGTTCCTTCATTGAACGTGTGAAATCCAGCTTACCATATCTCCTACAGAACATTTTACATTTCAGTGGAATGGGAATCTAGGAGGACACTGTGTCATACAACATAGAACTTGTGAACAGCGAGTAAATAGCGGAACAGTGAACCAGTATATTAAATTGTGTTTATTTTTATCTTCAATCTGTGTATTTATATACACATATCTTGAAATATGTTTCAGTGGAATACATCTCTCCTCTAAAAACTGTTAGAGACAAGAAACTCAAAATTATGAGGAGATAAAAGAATGTTGTAAATATCTCTCTATATATATAATATATATATATTTTTTTCTTTCTTTTTGAAAGGTCAGACAGACCTTTTTAACTTCAGGTTCATCCTACCTTCTCCTTTTTGTTATTTTTATAATGATGAAATAGTGTTTTAAAATTATCAAGCATATCTATATATCTAGAAAGTGTGTGTGTAGTGCACTACGAAGAAGGTGATAAGTATTAGTGTACCAAAGTTTGGATATCAACACATCCATCCTATTTTATGTTCCTGATTCCATTGTGGGAAAATAAAAACTGCCAGCTCTTACAGAACAACTGTCTATTCAATTTGCTGTATGGTGAGTACCTGTGCTAATGATATGTTTGTTTTCAGGAATGTGATTCAAGGAGGCATTTTCCCCTTGATTGTGTATGTTTGACCACCTCTCTGTATGGGGCTCAGAGAGAGTTATGCCCAAGGAACCATATAACAGTCATGAAATAGTGAGATTACATACAGGCTGCTACCTGTAAATTTTAATGTCAGATTGATTTTTTTTTTTAACCTTATTTGAAATATATAACTAACTCACTATTGTAGCATCTTTGAGCATGGCTGTTATGCATATTGCCCTGAGATCTGCTGTTCCACAAAACGTAAATATTATTGCTCTACCAACTTCATAAGGGAGTGGTGGCCCTTACAGGAGAGAATCTTATCTCCAAGAGGGGAATAAATCTTTTCATAATTTTTGTATTTGCATTCTATGCAAATATTTCAGTTAATTAAAATATTCCCAGCCACTCTCCTTCATTATTTTTCTTTTTATTTGTGTTGGTGTTCTTAGGTAAACAGTAGTTTCGGCTCTGGCTACCTAGCACCTCACAATAACTTGGCGCCATCAGCGTAAAGGGCATGAAGTATATGTTATATACTAGCTGGTCAACATACAGTTGGTGTTAAAATTTCGGTATATGTTTTGTTTCTCTTCCCGAAAAATTTCCAAGAACGTAGGTGTCTTGTGTTTTGAAATTTATTTGTGTCTTGAATATTTTGACAACCATTACTGTGTTTAGAGAATTCAGTTTTTTTAGAACTTTGGGGGGAAGAAACTTTGTTTTCCGTTTGTATTTGTAAATGGTGTTAACGCGAGCACAGTCTCGAAGAGTAAGAAATATGGACACAGAGTTTGTATTTGAAGAGTTCGCTCAGAGAGCTGGGGAGCTCTCAGAGGAGAATAGTGTTGGTGACGCGCAGAGCACTAGTGAGCGTCCGGTCAGCGTAGTGGGAGACGCTGATGCGGTGGATACCGTTCCGCCAGTCCCCAGTAGGGATCCGGAAGTACCATTGCGGGAGGAAAGGGAGGTAATCACAGAAACTACGAGAATGCCAGATCATAGTGTTAACACTGCAGTTAATGAGAGTAGCGTGGTGGAACAGAGAAGTTATTTAAATTTTGAGGCAATTCTAAACGAGATCTTGCGAGGACAAAAGAAACTAAAGGAGGAATTAAAGTTAAAAATAGAAGAAAATAATCGAAGTTTAAAGGAAGATTTGAATTTGAAATTAGGAGAAAGCTCGAAGGGATTGGAAAAGTTAGAAAGAAAAATAGAAGAAAGTAACAGCACGTTAGAAACAAGTTGCCTTAGGCTAGAACAGGCGATTGAGTCTAGCAATGCTCGTCTTGAACTCCAGATGGAGTCCGTGAGTTCAAGACTGGAGCAAAGTGAGCGTCAGCTGACTGAGCCTCTGGAGCTCACGACTGCTGAGCTTAGGGGGGAAATACATCAGACCAGAGAAGAACTATCTACTCGTGTAACAGAAACTTCGAGCAGGATAGACGAAGTTCAGGAGAATGCTTCTAGCATAGCCAGACAGTTAGAGGAGAATTACACTGAGCTTGCAGAGAGTGTAAAACAGGTCTCGTCTCGTGTCGAACAGACCACACTTACTCTGAATAATCAGGTCAGGCGAGTGGAAGTGAGTTTCGCTTCCTAACTAGCAAGGATCCGGGGGGAACTAGAGCAGGAAACGCCACTCGATGAGATCAGGTCGGAATGTAACGGTAGCATCCAACAGATGCAAGAGACCGTTCATGACGTGTGTGCACAACTCGAGAAGAAAATGGAGGAGTGGAAGAGCTCCATTCAGAAGGAGACGAGTGAGGTGATAGAGGGGAGACTCGCTAACATCTCTGTCTCCGGCACACAAGAAAGACCGCCATCTCCGAACATCTCGAGTCGCGATCTGCCTGGTTCTCAACCTGGGAACCTCGCTATTTCCCGCGAGACAGAACCTGTCCCGTCGACGTCTCGCTCATGTAATCATGAGACGAGACAGCATCTTGCAACAGCTTTTGGTCTCATACACAGGGACGTTACCTTACCTGTGTATGCTGGAAATGAATCTGAGACCGAAACCTATAACTTTCTCCAAGATCTCGACCGGTACTTTGAGGTCACTGGAGTACCAGACGAGATGAGACTCAGTTTCATACCGCGAGCAATTCGGAATACTTGTTACCAGTGGTTTCAAGTAAACCGGAACAAAATCCACACCTACGAAGATTTTGTGCAAAACTTCAAACAGTGTTACCTTAGCGAAGAGCGGCTGGCAAACCTAAGGGCGACTATTCTCACCTCCCACTTCGATAATCGTGTACACAAATCCCCCGCAGAGTATCTGCTGGATTTGTTACACAAGAATAGCATATTAGAGCCTAGAATGTCTGATGCTACATTACTGAAGGTACTTCCGCGTCATTTCCCGAACTGGCTATTTAGGGCGATAGTCTCTTCTCGCCCAAAGACAATAGCAGAACTTTTAAATCTAGTACAGGAACTGCAGTCGTCGATGACGAATCGCGACCAGTTTTTCCAGAGTAATCAGAGGAAAGGGGTCAACATGCTCCAAGTGAGCGTGGAAAATGAGGACAATAACCCCTCTGGCCACAGTGGTAAGCACGCTGCTCGTAAGAAAAATAGAACGAGAGAAAACCAGCGTCCTTATCAGAGAACGAGACATCAAAACACGAATCAAAACAACCACCAGCGATCCCCGCCTCGCCACCAGAGCAGCGGAAGTGGGTCGTCTGGCTGGTCACGTGGGGGGAACTCCCACTCCTCTCACAACAACGTTCGTGGAGCCCGCGGTAGGAGGGGAGGGATGCGCCAAACGGATAGACCGCAGGGAAATTCCTTCCGTCACGAGGACCAGGAAATCCAGCTGTTGGAACATTATGACCGGGCGCCTCCTCCTACCAGCCAGAACCAAAACATTACCAGGAGTAACCAATCCTCTTCTTCTGCTCCCAGAGAATGAGGATTGTCCGCATGTGCTTGGGACAACGGTAAGATGGCTATGGAGAATACGAGTACATCTGAGTTGACAAATGAAAATTCCAAGTATGTGCGTAATTTAGACGAGAACGTAGAAAATAGACATTTATATGAAAATTCATGTGAAACCGCAGTTAAGGAAATTTTTGAAAATGTAGAAGGAAAAGAAGAAGAAAATTGTAAAATTTGTTTAGAAATTAAAGCAAAGAAGCATTTCAGTGAAGGCATGTTCAAAAATAAGTTAACCTTGTTAAGTAGGACTGGAGAACACATCGATTTAGATAGGGCTGTATATGAAGAGGCTAATGGCATTTTTAAGAATTTATTTGATTCAAGTAATGAAGAACTACCCAGAAATAACGTCATTTCACTGCCAGAGATTAATGTACTTTTGTTTGGAAAGGAAGTTAATTCTTTATTAGATACAGGGGCTACTTGCTCCGCCATTTCAAAAGAAATTTGGGACTCCGTCTCAAATAGCCACCCCACACCCGCATTTTTGAGTGCTAAGAATATACGGGTTACGTCTGCTTTCGGAAGTAAATCAGCGACAATCATAGGCCAGACGCTGTTAGTCATTCAGATACATGGGAAGAAATTTCATACATTAGGCATCATTATTTCAGGTCTGAACAGATCTTTGATTTTAGGTTCCAACTTCTTTACAGAATCTCATGCCGTGTTAGACTATGACACCGGCCTTCTACATCTCAAACATCCTCATGATGTAGAAGTCAAGTTTAGATCAGTAGATTGCGAGACGGAGGATCTAGTAGTTCGTTGTTTAGAATTGAATGGAGAGTGCGAGAAACCATATAGTTTCATAGAGGAAGTAGATACTGTTGAGTGTAATTTTTCCCCGTCAGACGAAAGACGGAAGGCCATACGGGTTAGCGCACAGAATGAGCATAAGACCTGCAGAGTAAAGGCTGCTCGTGCCCCGAACTTGGATGATGGTAGATTCCCAAGTGCCCAAGAAATGGCAGTTCATGTATTCCCACCAGAAGAGTGGTTGAAAGTGAACACACGTGCCTCCCATTCCGATATAGAAGATTTTGTCTCGAACTACTCAGATCTCTCAGCCTCACAAAGAGAGAGTTTGAAAGCTGTTCTTTTAAAGCACCAGGCGCTTTTTGATATCAAGCCAGGTTGCATAGCTAACTACGAGCATGAGGTTGGAGTAACGGACGAACGTCCCATAAAAACTAAATTGTATCCTTACCCAAAGAAATTCAGGAATTTAGTATCGAATGAAATTTCGCGTTGGGAAGCCTGGGGTGTGATTAAGAAGATGCCTACAGCTTATATAAACCCTCTGGTAGTGACGCCGAAGAGTGACGGACGCATTCGAGTTTGTATAGATGGAAGAGCTCTGGCCAAAATTTCAGGGGATCTCTCCGACAGACCTATGCCACCCCTATCTGTTCTCCAAGACATTTGCGACAACTCTTGGTTCAGTTGCGTAGATGCAACCGAGATGTTTTTACAGATTAAAGTGAAAGAAAGTGACCAGAAATATCTTGGGTTCCTACATGAAGGCATTTCGTATGTTTTTCAAAAACTTCCGTTTGGGACAAAACAGAGCCTTGCTTCTTGCGTAAGAGCATTAGATATGCTGATTGGATCAGAAGCTAGAGAGTACTGCGGCGCTTATGTTGATGATTTAATTCTAGCCGACAGGAGCTTTGATGATCACTTAGTACACCTCGACAGAGTGTTGGGTTTACTCACTGCGGGCGGCCTAACTCTCAGGCTGAAAAAGTGCAATTTTGCGAGAAAATCATTGAACATACTTGGTTTCCATCTTTCGCAATCCGGTATCGGCAAAGATCCGGCGAAAGTGAAGGCGGTGTTAGATTTTAGGACACCACGGAACGTAAAGGAACTGCGTTCCTTCATTGGCTACTGCCAGTACTATCGGTGCTTTAGTAGGAAGTACTCGGAAGTTCTCCATCCGTTGTTCCAACTTCTAAAGAAGAATGTTAGGTTCAAATGGGAACCTGTACATCAGGCAGCGATGGACAGGATCAAGCAGATCTTCCAGGAGGAAGTAGTACTGAAAACCGTCCTGCCTGACAAGCAATTGATTCTCGAATGTGATGCGTGTGATATTGCGTGTTCTTCTCTGTTGTACCAGCGTGATGACAATGATGACATCCGTGTCATTGCTTTTACATCACGTGTGTTCAATGCCGCGCAACGAAATTATTCGATAACGGAGAAGGAATTTTATGGACTCATAGATGGCGTTGTTAAGTTTAAACAGTACTTAGTTGGTACTAAATTCATAGTACGCAGTGACCACCTTGCACTTAAGTTTATTCTCTATTGTAGACTTACAAACCAGCGCATCACCCGGTCGGCGATGTTGCTCTCCAATTTCAATTTCGAATTCCAGTTTGTCAAGTCCAATGAGAATCTGAGTGATTATCACTCTAGGTACCCTCCTCACACAGAAGAAGACCTCAGTGTTGCACGGAAGCCTATCCTCCAGGAGTCGCTGATGTCCATCCTGACGGAAATCCCATGTGAGTTGAGGAAGATGATAGCCATACTACCGGAGATGCAGTCTTCAGATCCTGTCTACGGCAAGATCAAGAAAGATGTCGAAGAGAAGACGGACTCACCAAAGGTGAAGGGTGCTTGTCACCGTTTTGAAGTTTTGAACGGGCGCTTATGCAAGCGTGACCGGGAAGGAGTCCGAATTTGCATCCCAGAAGTGTTAGTAGTTCCACTGCTCGATTATTACCATTCAGATCGAGGGCACATGTCGGCTAGCAAACTACTTCCACTTCTATCAGAATTTTTCGTATGGCCGAAGATGAGGGCAAGTGTGAGGCGTTTTTGCGCTTCCTGCGAATTATGCCAAAAAAGCAACCCCCCCCCAATGTTATCGTCCGGGACCACTGAATCCCGTGGTAGTTGAGAAGCCAGGCTACTTGGTCTGCGCTGACTGGTTAGGGCCTCTAACCAAGGGAATTGGGGGAGTCCATTACATATTGGTATTTTATGATGCATTTTCCAAGCTAATTGGCTTGTACGCATGTAGAAAGGCAAACACTACCACTGCCATAAGGAAACTGAAGGAGTATCTGAAAGTTAACCCTAGTGTGGAACTAGTCTTGACAGACAGAGGGTCACCTTTCCAGTCTAACCGCTGGAAAACAGAGTTAGCAGATCTTGGTATCAGGCACATCACGTCGACGCCATATTATCCGCAAGGTGAAATGGCAGAGGTAGCTGTCAAGGCAACAGTACGTTTGCTACATAAATTGTGCCATGATAACCAGAGATTGTGGCCCAAATACTTGGAGAAAATAGAGAAGTGCTTAAATTCGGCAAAACACCTGACCACTGGCGTGTCAGCCTTTGAGTGTCACTTTGGGCAGTCTATGTCTAGAGACATAGCCAGGCTGTTTGAAATCCCAGAAGTGGATCAGCGCCATGACGTGCAGTACTATGTAGAAATTGCAAGAAAGAACCACAAAAGGAATGCTGCTGCACGAAAACGTAACTTCGACAAGTCACACCGCACTGTAGAGTACAAAGTGGGTGATCTTGTGCTAACTAGAGTTTTCCCCAAGTCGGATGCTCTAGCAGGTGTGTCGAAGAAGCTCTTGCTCTTGTACTCGGGACCATGGCAGATTGTCGCCGCAACTGGTCGTAACATGTACACACTAGGGGATCCAGCGACAAAAGAAGTCAAGATGACAAGAAATGCTTTTCTATTGAAACCATACGTTTCTAGAGAAGAGAAGGATCACAGTGGTACTGGTCAATAGAGAAGACACAGAACACACATCTAAGCATCACGTAACCGGATTTGACAACCTGTGTATATAGTGGTAGTGTTAGTGTATATTTCAGTGATATAGTGTATTAGTGTAAGTGTAGGTATTGGGAACCGATGTCATTTATGTTTATGTAACTTAGGGAACACTGAATTCTCTTTATTTAGCTTTTGTTGTGTTGATTTTCATTTATTATGTTTACTGTGTGTTTAACTTTGATTTTTTTTTCCTGGGATGTCTTGTGAAATAATATTTCAGGAACGAAAATGTGCCCTCCGTATGATCTACGTCCTGTACTAGAAAGTACAGCACCTAGAATCATAGGGGGGAAATTACTGTAGAAGGCCGAAGCCCTTCTCCATCATCTGCATATCGAAATGCAGATGAGGGGCACATTTGCATATGAATATGTAAATATGATAATTTTGGTGGTATAATTATTTGCTTAACATTAGCATATTCAGTATCATATTGTATTATATTGTATTTATTTCATTTGTGCTTATTTCATTTATAGGTATTATATAGTGTATAAATGGGTTGCATATAATTACTGCGTCGTTGCATAATGTATAGTTTACAGGGGTTGATGGAAGGAATGATATTACATGCATAGAGGAAGGATTAATTAAATAGGAAATGAGAAGATTCTATAGGAATCGTACATGAGTTTTCAGAACGCTTGGAAGAGAGCTAGCGCTGAGAGAAGTTTTTTTTTTCCCGACTTGCTGTCGCCTAGACTACTAGATGTGAGGTCTCTCTCAACTCAACATGGAAAGAAATTACCAGAATAGGAACTAAATAAGTATCTTTATACACAGGAAGTAGCCTACGAACTTCCTTTGGTGAATCTACACTGAGTTTGATACAGTGTGTTGAAACAGAGCGTTTGTATTGTTTCAAAAGCCATAAACTTTTTCGCTTCTACATGCGAAATTTTAGCTTTCTATAGGTGTGATTTCCAATGCACCGAGTTCAAGCGTCATTTCCTCCCCCCCTTCTCACCAGAGACCAGTAACCTGGCCAGCGAGCCTTTTAGTTAGTTCCCGAAATGCAACACCAATTTGAAAATGTATACTCTGATTTGACTTATTTTCTGTGTTTAATATTAATATTTACGTACTAAGCTAAACACGTTCTTGGAAATACCGCACAAAATTCTGATTTATTTTAACAGCGTGTTTCCCTGATCGAACAAGACACTTGGATCTTGTATTTGTGAAAAATAAATAATTAACAAAGATGTTTCCTTCGATCTCTCTCCGAGCAAACATGGCTGCATTAGTAGCAGACAGTTTTGAACGACAGCCACGTAAATTGGGTGTACTGCTGCTCCTGAGAGAGATGACAGTTCATAAATTGTATATATATGTATTCTTTGTATGTTTACCTTTATTTTGATGTATAATATCATATGTTTCTAAAGTTTATTTGTATGTAACAAGTGAAGAAAATCAAAAGTGTGCGAAAAACTTTCATAGTTTCTGCTGCGAGCAAAAAGTTCTGTGTTGGCCGTTCCTCAGAGAAGGGGCAGCACGTGTCAGCCAAGAAAGGGTGAATTTGGCTACGGATAGTAACTGAACAAGTGCATTGTGCAGGTCGGACCACACGCAAATCGCCTCAGGGCAGAGAACCTTTTGTCAAAGGTTGCTTGAGGAAGCGAGTTTCTTCGTTTCCTTGTTTTTGCCAGAAACATATACTCGTTTTCCTGAGAGAACGGGGTAGTTCAAGTCAGATTCGTGAAGCAACAACATATAGTTTTTCGGTTCAAAGGAAGTCACCTGACTTCTCTTACAGAGTGTTCGATACCCGGGACGAGGTGTGAGCAATTTGTTTTCCGGCTCCCCTGGATTTGTCCTGTGAACAACTGAATACGCGAGTGTGTAGAACTCAGTTTTTTATATGAAGCTATAATCATATTACAAAAATGTGTAAGACTTACACATATCTGCAGTTTGTCATCAGTGGTGCTTATTACATATAGTGACAATGGAAGATAAAATTTGAGATCAACAGTTTATAATTGTTCATTCTCTGAGTGCTATGGACGCTCAATAGAGACAACATAATTTGAATCTCGTCGCACCTCCCAATTTTAATATGGGAAAACCCAGTTTTTCAAACATGGAAGAAATACATACTTTACGATATCTCAGTTAGAGATATAAAACCTAGGCCGGTAACGTCTCTAAGCCGTGCCTGTCCTTGGACTTTTAGCACAAGGCTTCCAGCAATTATTTTGCTTAGTTATAGGAGCTACTAAAGTTCCTTCATTGAACGTGTGAAATCCAGCTTACCATATCTCCTACAGAACATTTTACATTTCAGTGGAATGGGAATCTAGGAGGACACTGTGTCATACAACATAGAACTTGTGAACAGCGAGTAAATAGCGGAACAGTGAACCAGTATATTAAATTGTGTTTATTTTTATCTTCAATCTGTGTATTTATATACACATATCTTGAAATATGTTTCAGTGGAATACATCTCTCCTCTAAAAACTGTTAGAGACAAGAAACTCAAAATTATGAGGAGATAAAAGAATGTTGTAAATATCTCTCTATATATATAATATATATTTTTTTCTTTCTTTTTGAAAGGTCAGACAGACCTTTTTAACTTCAGGTTCATCCTACCTTCTCCTTTTTGTTATTTTTATAATGATGAAATAGTGTTTTAAAATTATCAAGCATATCTATATATCTAGAAAGTGTGTGTGTAGTGCACTACGAAGAAGGTGATAAGTATTAGTGTACCAAAGTTTGGATATCAACACATCCATCCTATTTTATGTTCCTGATTCCATTGTGGGAAAATAAAAACTGCCAGCTCTTACAGAACAACTGTCTATTCAATTTGCTGTATGGTGAGTACCTGTGCTAATGATATGTTTGTTTTCAGGAATGTGATTCAAGGAGGCATTTTCCCCTTGATTGTGTATGTTTGACCACCTCTCTGTATGGGGCTCAGAGAGAGTTCTGCCCAAGGAACCATATAACAGTCATGAAATAGTGAGATTACATACAGGCTGCTACCTGTAAATTTTAATGTCAGATTGATTTTTTTTTTTTAACCTTATTTGAAATATATAACTAACTCACTATTGTAGCATCTTTGAGCATGGCTGTTATGCATATTGCCCTGAGATCTGCTGTTCCACAAAACGTAAATATTATTGCTCTACCAACTTCATAAGGGAGTGGTGGCCCTTACAGGAGAGAATCTTATCTCCAAGAGGGGAATAAATCTTTTCATAATTTTTGTATTTGCATTCTATGCAAATATTTCAGTTAATTAAAATATTCCCAGCCACTCTCCTTCATTATTTTTCTTTTTATTTGTGTTGGTGTTCTTAGGTAAACAGTAGTTTCGGCTCTGGCTACCTAGCGCCTCACAAAACATACAAGAGTCAGACGCTGGACAGCCAAGCGGTAATTCCAAGTGGACAATTACGACTGTTCAAATTAGAATGGATACAAGGTTCTCTTTTACTAAGGTGTTATTTTACATATAAATTAGCTTTTTGGTAAATTCTTTGCTTGGACTTCGTTGCTAGAGCACAGCAATCACTAATATCACGTATATTCCTAGGCACTGGGGTCGACCCTAGGTTTTTGCAATAATACATGAAACTTTTTTATTTGGGCACATCCACAACATGAAATACGTATGTCAGGGACTGTATAAACATATCATTTTGGTTCTCTGTAAATGTTTCCAAACGTATATTTAGATAGTAGCTTTTATTATAATATGCAATATATATTATCTTGGTGTCTATTACGAGAAAACCTGACGTAATACGTAGAAACGAACAACGAATTCGTGTTCAGCGACCACAAATTAGGTAAGATCACTCATCACATCACTTACAACAGATTTTTTTTTTTTTTTTTTTTTTTTTTTTTTTTTAATGCTGGGTATTGTTATCACCTGTTTCATTCCCTAGATAATCACCTTAGAGGACACCAGTTCAAATCCCTAGTAGAGGTGCAAAATGCACTTGATACCTTCTTCGCTTCACGGCCCGCCAAGTTCTCCCGCCATGGAATACATGGCCTTCCAGAACGTTGGCAGAAAGTCGTCGATTCTGATGGGGACTATTTTTGATCCTCCAGGTACGTCTTAGGAGATAGCTATCAATGTTCGAAGGTGATAAGTGAAAAAGCGACGGAACTTTCGTAGTTACCTTTATATTTAACTAAAATATTCTCCAAAGGTGAACTCTTGTACTTTGATTAATATTTAACTAAAATATTCTCCCAAATGTTAACTCTGGTGCTTTAATTATTATTTAACTAAAATATTCTCCAAAGGTTAACTCTTTTACTTTGATAACTATTTAACTAAAATATTATCCCAAATGTTAATTCTGATCCTTTGACTACTATTTAACTAAAATATTCTCCAAAGGTTAACTCTTGTACTTTGATTATTATTTAACTAAAATATTCTCCAAAGGTTAACTCTTGTACTTTGATTAATATTTAACTAAAATATTCTCCCAAATGTTAACTCTGGTGCTTTAATTATTATTTAACTAAAATATTCTCCAAAGGTTAACTCTTTTACTTTGATAACTATTTAACTAAAATATTATCCCAAATGTTAATTCTGATCCTTTGACTACTATTTAACTAAAATATTCTCCAAAGGTTAACTCTTGTACTTTGATTATTATTTAACTAAAATATTCTCCAAAGGTTAACTCTTATTTTGATTACTATTTAACTAAAATATTCTCCAAAGGTTAACTTTTGTACTTCGATTACTGTTTAACTAAAATATTCTCCAAACGTTAACTCTTGTACTTTGATTACCTTTTAACTAAAATATTCTCCAAAGGTTAACTCTTGTACTTTGATTACTGTTTAACTAAAATATTCTCCAAAGGTTAACTCTTGTACTTTGATTACTGTTTAACTAAAATATTCTCCAAAGGTTAACTCTTGTACTTTGATTACCATTTAACTAAAATATTCTCCAAAGGTTAAATCTTGTACTTTGATTACTATTTAACTAAAATATTTTCCAAAGGTTAACTCTTTTACTTTGATTACTATTTAACTAAAATATTCTCTCAAATGTTAACTCTGGTGCTTCGATTATTATTTAATTAAAATATTCACCAAAAGTTAACTGTTATACAAAGGGTGTTCAAAAAGTCTGCACAGTGGTCTCTTAATTTTTTTATTTGTTGCAGGAGGAGAATGAAATTTTTTGTGAACATACTTGGAACATTTAGCTATAAGTTGGTATGTAAAGTATTTTCTTTCATTTACAGGTGAGCCATAATATACCGTGAAGTAGATGTCAGATTGCGACAACGGTCGGTGATGGAGTTTCTCTTCAAGACCGGCGATGAATCTGCCACATCGATTCACAGGAAGTTGCTCCCTGTTTATAAGGAGGACACATTGGATCGCAGCAGTACCCAGCGGTGGTTGCAGAGTAAAGAAGGTGATCCACGATGCGGTAGACCATCGACGGTAGTGAGTGATGTGAATAAGGAGACCATTAATCAAATCATCCAAAATGGCAGATGTGTGACGACACGACAACTTGCTGAAATGGCTGGTTTGTCATTGGGTAGTGTGGTATGAGTGGTACAGTCACTAGGGTACAGAAAAATCTGTGCACGTTGGGTGCCTAGATTATTGACGAGAAATGATAAAGATGAGGAAGGATGTATGCGAGGGTCTCCTGACGACCTTTACTGAAGAGTGGAAACAGTGTTTTGACGGCGTCATTACCCAGGATGAAACATGGTTGTTTTTGTCTGAACCTGAGAGCAAAACACGTCTGAAGGCCCACCTGCGCGGTAAAACATTTGATAGTGAGAAAGACCTTATTTCCTGTGTCAAGCGATGGTGTAAATGTCAATTCCCAGAATTTTACCAAAGTGCATATATATATATATATATATGTATGTATGTATGGCGCTAATATGTATGTCGTTCATTGCCCATAAATTAGTAGTTCCGCTGGAACAGATTGTCTATATTCATCTATTGTATATGAGAAAATTCTCTGTTAATTGTCAGATCATGTCTCCTAACGGTAACACACACACGCCTAACAGTTACGAATATATTACATTGTAAATAAACAGCTTTATGCTGCTTCTTGATGTTTTTATTATAGTCACCTCAATGTTCATTTCTCCCCTCGTACGAAACGAGCTGACTACTGACCTGAGGATCTTAAAATAGAAGCACTATACTTTCCGAGACGAGATAATCTTAATTCTTGTCTGTGAGTAACCATAGAAAACTCAATTACTGTAAATCGAAATAAGGGAATTATTAATTGTAGGTGTAGTTGGTTGGAAGCCTATAGAAAATTATTAGCCTGATCCTTCCTCTCCTATGGGCAGAATAACAGTTTAGTTTTCATTTTTGCTTAACTATTCTTCCACTCGTTCTCCGCATTTATTATTTTCGTTTCTGTTCTCTGCGAAAAAAAAAAAAAAAAAAGTTCGTCACTGCAGTTGCAACAGTGACAAAGATGATTCTCAGTGCAAAAATGATTCATGTTTCAAAATTTACACAATTAACACTGTTCATCTTGGTATAACTATACCTAAACCACTTTACTAACACTCACAATCCTTTTCAGAAAATCGAAGAAGCATCAACATTCTCTTACTACTGAGATCTAAAACGCTAGAACGGCGAGAAAACTTGAACATAGTATTGAAGAGCAATAAGCAAGGAAGTCGTTATAATCAGATATTAAATTCTAATGTAATTGATTGAGGGATGGTGCTCGACCAAATTCATCTTGACGCCAGAGCTTGAAAAATTCATCCCTCTAAAGGATCTCAATGTATAAAGTATTCTGTCAGAATGTAATAAGGCGGGGCTCAAACCCCCATCTTAGTACAGTGATATCGAATTTGAATTTCGCTTTGATAAAAATGCCCATGATTCCCGGTGTTATATCTTTTTTATAATTTATAAAAGAATGTAGTAATGTTAAAAATATATATATATAAACATCTTCCCAGAAGCTTTATCTTCAACCTTACATAAGAGTTCAGTAAAGTCATGTCCAATATTCTTCGTCTTTTTAATTTTTCTTGTTGCAGGATATCTATCGGTCACAAAAGTCACGAATGTAACGACGTTAGAAAACGTTCATGAAAGTCAAGAAAAAGTCACTAAATTTAGCTTTTGGGTCACGATTTTTTAAAATCTGTACAAATATAAGTACAGACTGGAGAATTTTATTCTATTGAACTTCAAAATTCGTCACCAAAAATGTCTATAGTCGCTTTTAGATGCTACCAATCGCAAGCAAAGCATGCTTCTATCGCACGCATGAACATTCGGCCTAATTCGCAACCAAATTCGGTCTTAAGAATGTTACAAAATTTTATTGTTTTGTGAAGAGGTCACGAAAGTCACAAAATTTTATTTTGGAATTTTAGTAGACACCCTGTGTTGGCATTATGCATCAAAATTTACCATTTGTAGATGCAAACACGGCCATTAAAATAGGAAGTAGAGTTAAAATTTTTAAATAATAATAATAATAATAATAATAATAAGACTGCGTAGCAGAATTGTTTTCGACTTCAGTATATGTTGTCGCTGGTTCTATTCTCGGTGGGGCCAATACAGGCACGAATCTTTCGGTCTGCCCGGCGCAGAGTATGTAATTTCACTAATCTAGATGGCCAGAAATCCTTATCGTCAACAATGTGACTTGAGCGCAATTGGTGAATAATCACATGCACAAAACTTTCCCTAACTAGGATGTGTGGTTTGTTTCGTTCTCTACCCTTCATATGCCCGATCACAGAGTCCTTTACGTAGGTTTACAGATACGGTGTATAAAACAGCTGCAAAACAGCGCCCAGTCAACGTGGTAAAAAGTGGCGGATATAATACATGAAGGTATGAACTCTCCTGCAAGCTAAACAGTGTACCGAAATTTATTGCATTACTGATTGTAACCTGAGACTGAAAAAGTAGGTGCGCAGCATCGTTTTGTTTCACCAGTTAGACTTTTTTATTATTACTTAAAAGGTATTACTCCTGTCTTCCGCGTCGAAACTTTGTAAACATATTTTTCATAGTGTTGTTGAAAGGACACAAAAAGTGTTTGCTGCAAACAGATGCAAACAGGATCTCAATAATGTTGTTTCATTGGCAATGTATGCTTTAACGCGTAGAGTTATTTTCGAGTTGTGGAACAAATGTGACGAAAGTGCACGTAATGCAGACATTTGAAAGTACGTAAAACAGTCTAATTTGCACGAACATCCTGAAGATGTGCAGAAACTAGTGAAGAACAGTATTAGCATTCTGTGTACGAAAATTAGATTTAGATGGACGAAATGTGATAGAAGTAGAACGAATGTTTTGAAATACAATGATCTATGGTTAAATGGGATGCCAGCCTCGATTTAGGAATAGATAGAATAGCGTCATGTTTATTGCAGCAGGGTGCAGGTGATTCACCCAGCAGCAACAGTCGTGGACGTCTACAGAAACGATTTGCAGAATCATGTGCAAGATCTAAGAGAAGGAAAGTTAAAACTCTTGTGGAAGAGAGATCACATGAAGAAATAGTGACTGCAGCCCAGAAGAATTTACATGATTCAGGAAAAAAGGACACTGCAAGCATAGTGGAAGAGGTATCATTTGCCTCTCCACAACGCGCAACGAAGCTCAAAAATGCACGAAAATTGTTCGTGCAAGGCAAATTTGGTATGCCATCTGATGAAGCTCCCTCCGTGATGGTAGATTTACAACTGACCTCTAACCAGTATAAGGAATTACGAAATAATGTAAAAGGCGTACAAAAGTAACATGTATCCACCATATCACTTACTGCATCAAAGTAGAGAAAATATAGCTAACATTACCGTTTCAGATATATATCCGCAGCAGTACCTCTACAAGATCTACTTGATCATACATGTAAACGTTTGTGTAAAGTTCAACAAGACATTTTGACGCGTTTGCCACATCAACGATATAACCCATTAACTAAGTGGAGTTGTGATGGTAGTTCCGACCAAAGCTGCTATAAACAAAAATTCGTGGTGAGTGAATTAGCGAGCGACGAATCTTTGTTTAGCACTTCTCTTGTGCCACTCAAGCTTATTGCCATTGACAACGAAAAAACGTAGTAATTTGGCAGAATCCTAGACCTTCATCAGTCCGCTATTGTTGACCCATAAATTTGAAGTTTGTGAAATAAACTGAGGATATAATTAGGGAAGAAGTAACAAGTATTCGCACAGAAGTGGGTTTGGTGCCAACAAAGACAGTTGTGAATGATAAACTCAAAATTGTTATTGAACATGAGCTGCACTTGACAATGGTGGACGGGAAGGTTTGAAGTACCTTGTCTTCCCAGTAATCTCAGAGATCTTACATATGTAGAGATGCAAGGGCTCGGAAAAAAAACAGCTTTTTTGGAAAAAAAAAAAACTCAGTTTTTTCTGCTTCGCTTTTTTGCTTGGGAAATTTTGGGCTTTTTTCAAAATTCTGCTTTAAATTGATAAAGCAGACTTTGTTTCGCTTCTCTATAACACAGAAAGTCATTTAATTAGTGGTTGATGCTGATAATAATATAAAACCTCGAAAATAAACCATGAATTTCGAAAAGATATTTTAAACAATTTTACTTCAACATTTCTACATTATGAACTCCAAAGGATTAACCAATGTATGTAATAAAAAAAAAAAAAAAAAAAAACTCCTATATACAAAAGGAAGCAGAGTTGGCAAGAATCATGGTTGTTTCTGAAAATGCCAAAATCCTGTTTTTTGGGGGCAGTTTAAACCAGGCTTTTTTGGGTTTTTAACCAGGTTTTTTGATTTAGATATTTTGTTTTATGTATTTATATTACATATTCGCAGAAATAAGTTTGTTTCGCCTTGGTGTAATTAATGCCATAGCGGGGTTATACCGGAAGAACTCCCATAAGCTTAAAGAAGTCCGGTCAGTAAATTTCTTAAATTGAGAAACTCCCGCCCTAGCCATCGGGAAAATCCCGTCATTATTTTAAATGTAAAACAATAACGGGAAAATCCTGTTATTGCCTTCCATGTAAAATTTAAAGGTCAACGTATTATAATCAGTACGCTAAATTGAGGTATTAAATTATAAATTGAGTATGTAGATATCATTGAAAGTCCAATTCAAGCTAATGTTGGAAGCTACGTAGGCAATCGATAAATTTTACTAATTTCAATCAATATATTTAAGCAACCTTGGCTTCTTTATAAAACAACAGGCATGCAGAAATATATAATTTGGTTTCGTTTCGTATGTTTAGGCTTAACATCCTTACGTAATACCGAGGTTATCAAGGAGAAGACTTTCGCTTAAAGTGACATCCGAACCGCTACTTGGTTTACACATGAAAGAAGGGTTGTGGTTCGACCGAGAATTGAACATGGGACACCTTGATTAAAAGGTGAAAAGGAAATAAGTCTAATGCAGATTGTTTGACATGTAGAAACGTCACCATGAAGTTCACACGATTCGCATTTTTGTTCTTTTTATTTTTTGGTTTAAACCAGTTATTTAAAAAAAAAAAAAAAAAAAAAAAAAAGGTGGCGTAAACGAGCCAATCCTAAAAGTAAAAACTTCTTTTAAAAAAATATACAAATAACTAGCAAAATTGTATGTAGTATTTTTACTTCAAAATATTCCAAAACATAAGAGAAATACTTAGATTTATATGATACAATTAAAGGTTGCACATCTGGAACTTTTGGTTCTGTATATTCTTGAAATTCTACAGTTAAGTTTTTATAACCACCATCGAGGGTGCCCATCAGGGGGGCAAGGGGGCGCGTGCCCCCCCTAGAAGAAAATGTACTTCGGAATATCGAAAATCCAATAGGATTTTTACATTAGTTACAGCAAAATTTGAAACTATTTTTGAAACGTCGCTTATATTTGCCCCCCCCTTGGAAACCACAACATGGGCGCCCTTCACCATCACGGTTTACCCAGTCCTCAAGTTTTCTGAATTTTTAACAAGAGGGATTCAACATATCATTACGGAATTCCCCCCCCCCCAAAAAAAAGACTACGGAATATATTTAACCCCTTCAGTGTGGGTGGCGAGTTAACTCGTGTTTTCAAAACGCACCTGCTGTGCGGATGGCGTATATATACGCTTTCATTTTGCTTTGGCTATTTTGTATTGCGTATGGCGAATATACTTGCCCATAGTATGAGTAATGTTATTCCCGACAATATTTAGCGAGTTTGCGCTCACCTAGGAACCCCAAGAGACCACACAGAAAAATTGGGCTTGATCTGTTGGGGCATTCCCAAATTTTGTGTAACCTAACCATATGATGATGATGATGATAAACATAAATACGACAATGACAAGTTATAGTAGCTAATTAGAAGCAACAAAGACCATAATGCCGAAAATTTCATTGTGATTGCTTGAGAGGATCAAAAGTTATTAAAAGGTGACAAATTCCAAAGTTCTCAAAAAAAAAAAAAAAAAAAAACTTTTTACAGCGGTTCGCATCTTAAAATTACGCACTGAAGGGGTTAAGTTAAGCTAAATACAACTGCACAACAAACATGACTGAGTGGTTGGCTTTTGCGCTTCTATCGGGAAGTCCGGGATTCAACCCAGCATTCGACCATTCTGACCAAGTTTTCCTTCATTCCATCTGTGAATGTAGAAATAGTGCATGTACTGGCCGACTAGGAGTGTAGGAGTTGGCCGACTTCCTTTCTTATTGTTTTTAAATCGTTATTACTGTATTACTAATTACCAGCAGTGACGGATTTGCGAAGGTTAGGGGTCGGTCTTTCGGACTGAAGCCTGTTCCCCAAAGTTGCGGAATGTCTAAAACTAACGAAATATCTATTATGCCTTTACTCATAAACTTTAAGCTCCCGTCAAATAAAAATTACGAATGTAAACTAAACATTAGTAGTAAGAAAACCCCTCCCAAAATACGTTTCTAAATTCGCCAAGGATTCTCAGTATAAAATGATCTTCAAGGTTGTATCCGGAAGATTATTGCTAAACATATAAACGAAACGAAATATTAGTTATGCCTATACTCATGAACTTCAAGCACCTCCCAAATAAAATTAGGACTTTTTAGTAAACGAAACAATCAGAGAAACCCCTCCCAAAGTACTTTTCTAAATCCGCTACTGATTATTTGTATAAATTGGTATTAAGGTTGTATCCGGAAAATTATTGCTAAATCATAGCACAACTACAGTATAACAGAAATGTGGAAGTACGATTTGACGGACATATTGAAAAACATATGCTTTGACGGATATATAGAAAAACGTATGTTTAACTTTTGTGCTAGAAGCTAGAGTACTAAGCTCTTAGAAATGAAACACGGATGACAAACTAAAATGATCTAGAGAAGAAAAAAAATATCTATAACTCAAAAGTTAAAATAAAGTTAACCTGTAAAATTGCACTCAAATACTACATTCTTCATGTTAGCTTTAATTCGTAAAACATGTGCTCCATCCATCTTGATGGTGAATTACAGAGCTAAAAATGACATTTTGGTCATGGAGTTCTTATCTAACTATAGAATATACTATAAGAAAGCTATTTGGATAGAAAAATCATGAATATGAAAAAAAAAATTTCCAAAATTCTCGTTTTTTCCCCAAAAAAGCCGGCTTTTTATGTGAAAAAAACCATCGATTCAAAAAAGCCGGCTTTTTTGCATCTCTATACATATGTGAAGTAACTCCGAAAGAAATGAATAACATTAATAAAGTGACTCAAAGAATATGGCCCTTCTACTTTGAAATTTGGGATATTGTCATTGCATCATGGATTTATTCAATGTTTCAAATGCCAGCCACACATAGCATACAGATTAGATGTACGTAAGTGGCAAATAAAAGATGACAGGGAAAAGGCATTAGTTAGTACGAGGAAGAAGGCTATGCATTATCGGTTCAGAGAAGAAGTGGGTCTGTATGTTGATCTGCCAAAGCAAGGAAATGAAAACTCCAAGATGGAAATTCAGCTAGAAGATTTTTCAGGGAGGCTCGCCTATTATCCAATATAACAGGCATAGATATCGATCTCATACATTTATGGATACTATTAAAAGCAATATCAAGTGGATAGACCATTAATAAAGAAGCGTTTGGCCTGTACACTAAAGAAACACGCATTTTATATATAAAACAATATGAATGGTTTTATATGCCAGCAACTTTACACAAGTTGTTGATTCATGGGGAGTAAATAATTGAACACTGCATTTTACCAACCAGTCAACTATCTCAGGAAGCACAAGAGGCAAGAAACAAAGAGAAGAGGCGTTATAGAGAACTGTTCACACGCAAAACTTCAAGATAGGACACAATGGTAGATTTTTTCGACAAACTTAATTTCTTCAGATCCTTATGTCACCAATTTACGGAAATTACGGTTAGGACAATTCAAAGCAATTTCTCGAGTTTTCCGAGCCTCATATTGCTGTTTCTGATGCATATGACAGTGACTGCGAGGACACACACACACCGCCTATGCACAGTCTGACTAAAACTAAGTGGAAATATATAATTTCAGACTAATTGTATCTACAACATTTTTGCCACGAACAATACTTCAACAATTATAAAAATATTGTACCTGTATTTTGATTTCATTTATATTATCACAGTCTTTCTTTGTAGAATTTCAATTCATAATTACTGATAGCAGTATATAATTATCATACTTACTATTATTACTATTATTAAGCTTTACATGGGGTGGCAATCAAAACGTCATCTGAAATACGAGATTTCACGGTAATTGGACTATTCGTTGTCAAGATATGGTTTTTGGCCACTTAGATTCGTGAAATTACTCAATGTGCGGCGGTAGCAGCTTGTGATGCACGATGCCTTTGTAATCCCACTAAACGCACAGCATACCCTTTCTGATCTTCATTGTGGGCTGTGTAGCTCCTCGTTTCGACCACGATCTTTCTCGCGCATCGTTGTCTTACGCATCCACTTTGCATCAATCGCGATCAACCGGCTCAGGAATGGTTTGAATTCGTTACGATTCACTAGAGATTCGCAGATGGAAATTCGATCGAGTAAATATTTTTGAGTCCAATCATATCCATATGGCGACCAAACGTCGAGCTTCATTTTGTAGCCAGTCTTTTACAAATGGTTTAACACTGTTTGGTGATGCTTAGACCATTGACGATGTCTTGACTGCGTACATGTCGGTCTTGCTCAACTTTTGCCACAATACTGTATCATCGACTTTTGTTGTGAGTGATCGCCCACTGCAAGGATCTTGAACATCGAAACGAAAGAGATTGGGCGATCTTTTGGCAGTTTGTTTTAATAATATATCTTGCCCATAAACATCTCTTCATGAGCCTGCGGAGCATTTGCACCTTTATCATGGAAAAAATGAAATTATAAAATGTAACACAGTTTTGCGGAAAGTTCATTCGTCTTTACACCATAATACTTTATACCTGATTATGAACATTCCAGTACTTTTGACACATATACTAGTTTCAATTGTCAGCTGCCAAATGCGTTAGACCTGGTCCGCTGCGACTTATATACCGTGAGGTTTATGACACTAACGCCAACTCGTGCCCAGAAGGTTCAATACTTTTTAGACTACCTGATAATTAATGAAGTATGGTAGGGGTGTTCGATAAGCCTGAGGACCTATCGAATTTCGGGAGTGAAAATTTATCAAATTGTCATCGGTTACTCGAAACCGTAAAACTCGAAATTTTGGGTATTATCGAAGGTTCGAGTATTATCGAAGTTTCAGGTATTATCGAAAGTTCGAGTATTATGAAAGTTTCGGGTATTATCGAAAGTTCAAATATTATCAAAGTTTCGGGTATTATCGAAAGTTCGAATATTATCGAAGTTTCGGGTATTAACAAAAGTCGTAGTCAGAGATGGCGTGGGTCAATGAAAACGACCTATGACCCACCACCCATCGTGACCCGCCATCCACCATGACCCACCGAGGCCCACTCCGACACAGCACGTGGAGAACCCCAAATCAACCAACGTTAAGGTTACCCAGTTGAAGTGATTGTTACTGTCTTTGGGACAGGGCATCTATTCGTGGAATTGCTGCCTTCCAGATCACAGTCACTGAAGACTAGTAGTATTCCTGAACCCTGAGGATATTACGGTCAGCGATTTGCATGAAATTCTTTGAGAGCTGGCATTCTTCTGTCAAGTAACAGGTTCATCCACACAGTGCCAATACCACAGTGGCTCAAAAATATGACCTTAGGTTGGGAACGAGTGCAACATTCTTCATACACCCCAGATTTGACACCATCGGACTTACCTCTCATCGGACCACTGAAGAAATACCTGGTATTCGCCGGTTCCAGGATATGGCAGAGTTCCATTGGGAAGTTACCGATTGGCAACTACACTAACCGCGAACATTATTCCTGCTAGCTTTGAAGGACTGGTGAAACGTTGAGACGAATGCCTAAATATACAAAGGTGATTACGTGGAAAAATAAACCGAATTTCATTAGGTAACTCTCTACACTTTTCTTTCAACGCCATTTTGCGCTTTATATATTGAATAAAATCGGAGTTTTAGAGAAAATCGCGAGGAACTCATTTGTACGGCGCTAAAAATAAATCGTTCATTGCCAACTAGTTTTTTATTTTGCCGGAGCAGATTATTTATTTACGCACTGTAAATATATATTTAAAAAACGGTGTTAAGTAATGCATTGTATCTATTCTTGTTTGTGTTGTAACAGTAAAACATATAGCTGTAACAGTGACACATACTGCTTGTAGAAAAATGCCTTTGGCTACAGTGCCTCCATCACATCACGTGTTCTGACCAACTGTCCAACGCCAGCTTTTCTTAACTATACAGTAGCGTTGAACTGATGAACGAAATCCACTTGCTACAAAATCTGAAAATTTAAAACGTGAGTTTAATACATATTTTAATTATATATTTCGCGTAACGCCGTGTCCACGATCCAGATCGCAAGAGTCAAATGAAAGTGGTAGGCAAGCTGGAAGATGGACAACTTGTTTTCCTTGAAATAAGTAGCAGTGTTATAGTGTACACCACATCAAGAAATTTGGTTTGCTTTTTCGCAAAATACTTAACATGCCTAGGCATAAATATAGCATTTTACGAGGCGCGTTCGTAAAGTTAGCTACGATTGATCACTGTGCGTGAAGTAGTGGGGTAGCGCTACCATCTTTGCACAAACGTGCGCTGTAGGTCAGTCTTCATCCACCCGTAGTAGAATGAAGGTTGTCTGATCACTAGTTCCACTTTTGTAGCGTCTCAGACTGTGTGCTGCATTAGTTTTTTTTACGGCAAAACAACATTCGGCACCAGCTACTTATCGGGAACTTTATGCCATGTATGGACCAAGTGCAAGTGTCATGAGTGAAGAAGGTGTTCGTGAATGGGTTCGTTCATATAAAAGTGGACGAACAAATATTCATGACGAAGAGAGAAGTGGCAGGCCATTACTGGTCACTGATGAACTTGTTCAGAAAATTGATGGAAAAGTTCGTGAAAATCGACGTTTTACAATCTTGGAGCTTTCCAATGAATTTCCACAAATTTCCAGGACTGTGTTATATGATCTCAGCGCATTGATGATGATGGGAAGCTGAAAGATGCGGTGATAGGCTGGTTCAAGGCACAGGCGGGAGATTTTTATGCAGATGGAATTTCTAAGGTAGTGCAGAGATATGATAAGTCCTTGAATGTTTATGGAAACTATGTTGAAAAATAGAGCAACATAGTTTTCAGATGTGTATATATAATAAATTATTCTTATTTCCTTTGGCGTTTCTTTTTTAACCAGTTGGAGGTTACTTTCCGAACGACTCTGGTACTTTAAAATAAATTAAATATATACTTTAAAGTGAACGAATATTTGTAACTATAAAATATTTAAATCTTTAGATATGTTGAGTAGAAAGTCATTAATTTTAACGTTTTATTATACGGATAGATTAGTACGGTATTTTGCATCCTGAGCATTATACTAACCCGCTGGTCTCACCAGGAGTTCGGGTAGTCTATAAAGCAAGGGTAATATCAATAATTACTCCTATTCGAATACGTGGGGATAGAGGTCTGCACAGGCCGGAATTTTTAGCCCGGATCCGGCCCGGCCCGAGTCCGATATATGTTTTAGCATTTAGGCCCGAGCCCGGTCCAAGCTCGTGTGATAATCAAATGAGCCCGAATTACAGAAACTTAATAATTAACTCAAAATTATATTTTTATTTTCAGCAATTAGAGGTTTAATTTTGCAGTTGTGCATTAAAAGTTCTTCAGAAAGAAAGGTTCAATAAATATCGTTGTACAGTATATTTACCAGTTAGACCCGAGAAATACGGTTGCATATTTAAAAATGTACGGCCTGAGCCCGGGCCGAGTCGGGCTTAAGCCCGAGCCCATGCAAACGTCTACATGGGGAACCGATTTTTTATTCTCCATATCTTGGTATCAAATGGCTGGATCACCTCCATCAACTAAATCGAAATGAAATGAAACGAAATTTTTTAGTTTTACGTTCCACGATTATGCCAGTTAGGCTAAAGGAGACGGTGATGATGAGAGATGAATGAAATGGAATGAAGAAAGTGGGAGGAAACGGGAGAACCCCGAGAAAACCCACCACACGGTGTTTGTCCACCACAAAGTTTACTTGGCGGGAGCAGGGTTTGAACCCGGGACACCAAGCACCAGAGGTGAACGCTCTACCACTGAGCCACCGCGGCCCCGCATCAACTAAATCGATTCCATACTTTTAACCGTTAACATCCTTGCAAGGATTGTGCTGATTTATTAAGTAATTATTGAGCTTTCGTGTCTCCCAGGCAGAGTAAATATGTAAAGAATTATTTTGGTGAACCAAACTCCGCAAAAAAAAAAAAAAAAAAAAAAAAAAATTCAACATTAAAATAAATAACTTAGTAAAATATGAAAAAAGAGAGAAAAAAGACTTTCAAAATTGCAAATTTTATCAGTGAATGCAATACTAGAAAGACAAGTTTTCTCCCTCCCTCCCTCTCTCTCTCTCTCTCTCTCTCTTCCTTCCTTCCTTCCTTTGTGTGCATTTCCCATTTCGTAGAAATTATGGCACTGTTGACCCTACGCTTAATATTCAGCTGCGTTAGTTTCTGTTGACAGTTGATGCAATTTAGAGCTGTTCAGTATTCGAGACAGTTATTTCTGTACAAGGAATTCCACTATGGAAAATAGGGTCGAAGAGAGACAAGCATACAGTTCAGTGAAGACAGGGTGCTTGCACACAGACTGCTTGCCACCGAGTATGGTTATCTCTTTTAATATTCTTTTTTAACTTCGGTTAGATTGAACAATAATTAATGACCGTGCGTATGATATTCCTATTAACCTAGTCTTTTTGTGTAAGACAGTATTTTCTATTAATATTTCTAAACTTAGGGAAATGTAATTCATAACAGCCATGTATCACGAGTGACAGTGTACCAACATTAAATATTGAAGAACGAAAACAATCGTTCACTGAAGACTAGAGATGCAGAAAAGCTAGCTTGAGGGAGGGGGTGGCAATTTTTTCAATAAAACGTCGGATTGTTTTTTTTTTTTTTTAATAGAAATTCTCCTTTTTTCACTTTGATTCTCTTATTCAAGTATTGTCTTTGTTTTCCTGTACTGGATTCTACAATTTAAAAAGTATCGTTACAACATTCACTACTTAAGAGTTTTATGCTCAGTCCGAATCTCCGAACCTGGCTTTCTTTTGATTTTTGGACGGACATTTCATTGGCGGCCAGCAAATGTAAACTATCAACCCAACATTTCACATTGTAAACAAAAGAGAAAATCATTGGCCGCAAGTGCTCACGATAAGTGACCATTTCTCACACATAACTATTACTTTAAAGTGCAATGAAAAATAGACAAGTAGACTTAAGGTAGGTTGCCATGCTGCAAGAATCTTGTAGCTGTCATTAAAAAGTCTTTCTATTTACTATTTACACATTACAACTTTCTGAAAGCAAGAAAGATATCTCCACCCATGCAGCACTGCACTCTAGTAAACAAAGAGTGAACTTCCACAATAAAAACGTGTATTTTGGCTCGCTTCCTCTCCCTGTCCAAAATAATTCGTCTTTTCGTAAACGGCGAAACTTTTGTTCTTTATGGTCAGTGGGTGGGCGATAGCAGATAGCAAGCAAGACGACCCAGAAAGTTGAACACGGTTTGACTTCTTGCAAGGCGAAAAAAATATCGCATGTCCCTTTCAAGATTATGTTTACACGGAGAAATATTGTAAGATTTTTTTTTAATGACAGTTACAAGATTCTTGCAGCATGGCAATCTAACTTTAAACATCTGTTTCTCCAAATTTTATAATAGCGGAGCAGTAGCGCCATTGTTAGTAGTCCGTACATCGTGCCCGTAGGTCTTCTCGGGATACTCCTACATTCCCATTCCACCAGTTCTACAGTATTCACTTGCCTTAATCGTCCTTCGCCCTTAGCCTAATAAGCATAATTGTGGGACGTTAAAATGAAAGATTAACGTATAATCCGAGCCACATGAGCTCCCACCAGGAATCGAGCCCGGGTCTCCCGGTATGGTAACCATATAGCCACGAGGGAGCTGTTCAATTTTTTTTTTTAACTCGTCTTTATTTGTTTAATATTCTTCGCTGTATTTGATAATAAGTGCTGAAATAAAAGTATGTCTACTAACATAAGAAATTCAGAATAATCTTCAAGAACGTATTTTCCCGCTGCTAAATTCTAACTAGTCACAGTCATTTTCAGCTAATTTCGGAATCCTCAGGGTTCCCGCCACCCAATTTGAGAAGCTCTGCTCTAGAAACACAGATCGATACATTTCATTTAACTAAGATGTAGGTTATTAAATATTACTGCTTCCTGCTAGTATACGTTTTATGGTTAGCTTGATACGCAATAAAATAAATTGTGTTAATGGCGCTGATGTTTCACTTGCGTGATATACTGGGAGAAAAGGCTTGTGCTTGCATATTTCGATTCTGTGACATTTGCTGCTACCATGACATTAATCATGTAAGCACATTTAGTATTAATTAACTAGTGCTTCGTTATGTGTTTCGACACAGGTTTAATTCTTGCTGGAAAGAAAATCACGATTTTTGTGTTTTTACTGACAAAGAGAGAAATCTTCGAAATAGAGAAAATTTGAGGCACAGATTTCAAGTTTTCTTTTGCAATTTACGCACTGGTACAGTCCGCAGCAAAAAAACCTGCAACATGAGCAGGTAAGTTTATTCTGAAACGACAAGTCTTTTGCTCCAAAATAAATGTGCAGGGGAGGACGCCGAGGTTTCTCCTGGCCTAATTCGTGCCACTTAGACGTCATGTTGATTCCCTGCGCTGTTAAACGTAGTTTCACAATAAACTTACATGCTCATGTTGCAGTTTTTTTGGTGCGGATTGTACAATCGGTAAGGGCAGGAGTTTTTCGCAAGTTGCGAAATCGCAAAAGTTGTCTGACGAAGCCGAGAGTTGGTTTTTCAACGAACTACGTCAGATTGAATAAGGAAATAGGTATTTTGAAGTCGCGACAAAATGCGATAACTGACATTTTGAGCGAAATATGGCGCAAAACGCGACTAACAGCGAATTTTTAAAAACGTCAAATTCAGTTGTTAAAATACAGAAATAAAAAGTACAACTTTCCAAGCAATGTTTTCCTTTTGTAATTGGCAATGCTGATTACTACTATCGTTTCAAGTTCATAGCTGATAGTTGTGGAATGTAGTACATTCAGTGTCGTGGTAATATTGTTTAAAAGATGCGGGGGAAAGTCCCTTTTAAAGTTACATGCCTTGAGGAAAGAAAAGCGGGAATTAAATGAAATGTACGAAAGCCTTGGAAAATTATTTATTCCCTCATTTGTTGGATGCCTCTCAATCCTGATATAAAGACTTCGTGCAAACTTTTTGTTCACATGCCAGGATTTTCAAAGGAAATTGCAATATATGAACCTTTTGTATGCTTATTTCCATAAGAGTTTGAAGGAAGTTGTGATGCAGAGCCAATATGGCAATGTCAGTGTGATTGATATTTTACTTGCACAGAGAACCAAAAGGGAGAAAAATTTAAATTTCAGTAACTTATGCCTATTTGCACTATGGCTTCCAATAACAAATACTGAGTGTGATTTTTTTTTAAAATATAGTTTGATAATGGAAAGTTACAAATGAAAGAAGAAAATGCTGAAACGTGCAACATGCTGCATTTTTCATCAGAATAATAATTTGCAGACAAGATATACAAGAAGATACTGCGCTAATGTGTTTTATCTATGTATTTCCCTTTTTTGCATGTCTATGTGTTTCCGGTGTATAGCTAATACAATGTATGGGGTTTTGTGATGGCAATCGTAAAGATCTGTGCAAGTGTATTTTAAGTTTTTGGACTTGTAAAAGAAGAAAGAAGTAATTTGTTGTTATTTAGTAACTGCATGAAAAATAACTTCATTGTTCTAAGTAGTATTATTGTTTATTACTTATATTGGGCCTATATTAGAGTTTGTATACTAGAGCTTGTAAAATAATTTACTAAGCGACAAAATGAGAAATTTTATATCTCAAAATGCGACAAAATATTTTTTTTTTTTAATTTCAAATGCGAAATGTTTAAGTTCAAACTACGAAAAACTCCTGTCGCTAACAATCGGGGAAAAAATCTTGTGGATGAAAATGAATTTAGAAAGAATTATAAATTTAACTTGAGAAACGCATGTAGTATAAATATTCTTGTAAATAGTATTGCGGATATGCCTTCGAGATGTAAGGCCATTCGTCTAGAATTTGATTATATCTTCTGTATTTTCTAGAATATGGCTTAGTGACTTCGTTATGGCGTTGACATTGCATTGCAGTGTTTTAAGTGTCTGAAACTACATTATGTATAAGATTGCAAATGTTACAGAACGGTTATGTTTATGTGCGTGTGTCGGCATGTGCCAGGTAAAATAAATAAATCGATATGAATTCAGCGTCCCACGAGTTCCATCTCCGAAGTTACCTCTTTATTGAAACTTCAGAAATGAAAAATGTAACATTTCTGGCTTCAATACTCAGTCCTTATAATTTGGAAGTTTACCATAGTTTCACTGTGGGAAATAAAATCCACTTTTGTGTTTCTAAATACAGTTGGAGTAAAGTGGACTTTGAGTTTAACGTCCCTTGCAGCAGCGAGGCTATATGTAAACGGGACCTACTGATTAATGTGGAATCCGAACCACATTAGTTCCCGCCAGGAATCGAACCCAGGTCTCCCACACCAAAGGCGCGTACGCTAACCGCTTAGCCACGAAGGATCCCTAAAACAGTTGGACCTCGGTAACTCCTTTTTTTTTTTTTTTTTTTTTTTTTTTTACTTTCTCTTGAAGTCTTAATAGCACTCAATGCTAAAATAACCTCTGTAAGTCGAATGTGTAAAAATTACAACCTCGATAAGTCGAATTTTAAGCGTTTCATTTTCATAATCATATTTAAGAACCTTAGTAATTCGAACTTCCGTATCTGCGAACCTCTACGTGTTGAAGTTTACATCTGTAAGTCGATTTTCTGGTGATGTGACCTCGATAACTCGAAGCTATAGCTCTATCCTTTTACGTAATTGTCATTGTTACTAATGTGTATTGTAATTGTGTTTTACTCATGTCTAGTATTTTATTTTTACTAGTAATCTTATTTAATTTTTAAGGAACTTTCATAGCTTCGAATTATCGAGGTTGAATGAATAAAACTTCGAGTTATAGAAGTTGTATAGTCGCTTTTCATTAGGAACGCGGAACATCGATATCTCGAATTTTTGTTGTGGCCACTTTGGTAACTCGAATCTCGATTACTCGAAAAACTTGATAACTCGAATTTTTATCTGTTCACTTCATCTTCGAATTATCGAGGTCCCACTGTAATATATCCTCCAAGGGATCATATTGCCTAGACGAATGGACAATAAATAAATAAAATCTCAGGTTCCTATCCATGTGTTTGTCATAAGCACACATATTTAAATTTTTATATTTTAGCTTGACAGTAAAAGAATTGAAAATCAACTGGTGGCGTGGTTCTGTTATCCAGCTTTTGGAGGCAAGATAGGATAGTGGGGAGCAGTCTATATACTGTGAGGGTTGGTGTGCACCTACCAACTACACTGGGTTCAAGCCCCGTCGTGGCTCGGAGCTCACGTCACCACATACTTCATAACCTCGTTGTTGTATAAAGAAATTCAAAATGAGCAGTAGTTTTAGTAATATTCAAAATGAAATGAAACGTTTTCGTCTCAGTATTTTAGGTAACACTACGAAGATTAAGAAGTTTGAAATTACTAATATAGCGAATCCATTAGAAAAATTACAAAATTTGTTTGTCTGATTGTACGGAAATACGGTTCTGAAAAAATTCCGTTTGACAGAGAAGCACGTGGAAGTTGGCTAATACGAGAGGTTTGAGAGAGCGAGAGATGCTGTGTTTTCATGAGATATGAGGTTTTTCGCTCTGAAAATTGTCGACACAACTCTTTCTCTGTCTTGTTATTTTTCCATCGCGTAACTCTTTTCCTCTGGTGGCGTAATTATATGAACAGGTGGGGGCGGGGCACGAATGAAGCTGACGAGTTGAAGTATGTGGTGACGCGTGCTTGATGCGATAAATGCGAAGGTTCGGTGGCTTCTGAAGACTGATGAGACGCGAGACGCCGCCAGTCTATGGCGCCGTCTGGGGCAGATTGTCTTTACATGAATAACCGGGTTCGAAACCCATTCACGGGATACAAACAAGGCCATCAAAAGACAAACTTTGGGACTCCCTTTAGTTTACTCGTCAATAATTTTCTCCGTTATATTCTTGCACTATATAATTTTTCTTTCTTTCTTGTACGAATGTTTTTGCATTCATTAGTAGCACGAAGTCTTGCGAGTCATTTGAATAAAACAAGGAAGTTCTATTTCTCTTTTTATATGTAGTCCAGGAAAAGTAAAGAAATTTCATGTGTGTCTTCAGTATTAATGTTTCTTTTTATTTCGTTATAATAGGTAGTCGTCTCCATTGCATGTCTAGTTATCTTGATTCCTCTCGTACCCTCAAACATGATACACTTTCACTGCAGATTACAATACTACCTAATATTTAGGTCAAGGTTGCTCTTTTATAATGTTTTTTAAAGTCATATTTTATTATTTCATTAATTCCATTTAATGTCAGATTTTCGTTCTGTAAGGATGTTTGACCGTAGATACACTGCAACTTTCTGCTTTCCCTCCCCCTTCCAAAAAAATTAAAAACTAGCAGTGTAGTTTCTTAAAGTATGTAAGTACTCTGGAGTGATGAGCTCGTGTGGTCCCAGATTTTTTTCTCTGTGGTAGCAGAGAGTTGTCGACGCAAATGCATCACGGTGTAGGGTGGCCAGATGTCCTGCTGCCTTTGGCCGGATAGTCCGGCTTTTGGAGGTCCTGTCCCGTGTCCGACTTAGTAGTCGAGCCTGACGCCCATTTGGCCTCCTTTTCAGTTGTCTCATTATAAATGTTTAACTTTCCATTATTCTGGTGGCTCCAGTCTCAGACATTTCAGAATTTGCAAATTATTTCAATAATTACATTTTTTAAGTTGTAAAGTGGTTCACGAGTTACTTGAGGAATGGACTGTGGTTCATAAAAGCAAGGTAACCAGACGTCCCGTTTTAGCCGGGACAGTCCCTTTTTTCAATCATTGTCCCGTTTTTTTCTGATTGTCAAACGGGACGCCTAAATGTCCCGTTTTTAAGTAAAAATGACCCAGGTATCCCGTAATTATTATTCAAAATATAAATGGTCAATACAAACTCTGCACTCTTCCGTACTAATACTCATTGGAAAGGTTTATTTAAGTGTAACTCAAATAAAGTATCTCCTGACAACTGCTGGGTAGAAGTATTTTCCCATTCTGTTCTTATAACCTACCGTACTCAAATCTTCTAAAACTTGTGAAGTTCCTTCTCTGCTTACCCGGGACTAATGCTCCAACTGAACGTGTATTCTCGCACATGAATGCTTTGTGGGAAAGTGATAAAAACCCAACTGTTTACAGATACTTTGGAAGCTGTGCTGACCAGTAAGATTAATTTTGATCAGTCTTGTATCAATTTCTACAAATTGTTAAGTGCAAACAAACAAAGAACTTTTAAAGAAAATCCATTCATTCCAAAAATACCAGTGAAAATTACGCTATAGATGATGTAGTGAAAGTAATGATATAGTAAGAATAACAGATATTCAATAATGATGTAAGTAGTTTATTAGTAGTTAAAAGTATTGTTGGGTAGTACTTAAGTTAAAAACGCTGTGTTATCACTCTTACTTGTGTATTTTGTAAAATTAAAAACACTGCTGAGTCCCAAAATGCAATCTGGAAATCAGATATTTACTCCCCTTCCCCCCGTCGCTGATTCGTATGCGTCCCGTTTTTGCAAGTAAGAATTCTGGTCACCTTGCATAAAAGTCATAAGTAATGGATCTGTCAGGTTAAAATTGTTCCAGTCTTATTATTCAAACTCATTGGTGGAGACAAATATTCCTTGGAAAGTCGGTTTTGTGACTTCTTGACTTACGAGTGATGCATTTTGCTCACCAAAATTGCCCACATTGGGGAATTATGTCTCTTCATCATATGCATTTGATCCAGGAGGAATGTCTCTCGGTATTCATTATTTGTGAGATTTCGAAGCACAACTGTGTAACTCGTCTTTACGCAGATACCGTAGTATATAGCACGTCTTCGTATATGTAGCAGCTCTACTGAAGACGAAATATATAATACTTAGTCCAGCATTACATTAAATTTACAACTATTATTACTATATTATTTTAGTAGTTTGATCTATACACCGTACAGGATTTACGAAATGATACATATACACTAAACTTAAATATCGTGTTAACTAATTTAACGACGGAGAGTTCTCGTCAAAAAAAGAGAGGGAGAAATTATAATAAATTGGTCATAGCTATTAACTGCCGAATGCGCGAACAAAATAGTTTTTGAAGTACCCAAGCTTGAAAACTATATCTAGCTCAGCCAGTTCGAGAATGGTCACGGGGTAGCTTGTCTACAATGATTTGATGTCTGTAGCACTGAAATAATTCGAATTTATTATGAGCTAACACAGATTTGCATTGTTGTCCATTAACAATAGTGTGTCACTTTCAAACTGCTGTATGCTTTGAATAAATAATTGAAGTCTTATAGATCACCTGCCATTTGTCTACCTGTCTGTGAATAGATATCAAAGAGGAAACGATAAGATATAGCAAGAAATTGTTTTCTGTCATGGATTTAGCGTGCCAAAAATAAGGTCCATTCCGTCTATTCCAACCGGAAAGGTAGAAATTACAATTTCCGGTTTCAGTGTTAATCAGAATAGAGTAAAACGGTCAAATACAGCGATAAACTGTGTTTTAATGTGGATTCAGTGAAACAAAAAAAAGTTCAATTATTTACAGTTCTTTAAATACAGTCTATCCAAAAAGTATCGGGAATACGTCCATAAAAACATGTGTATTGCGGATATATGTACAGTGGGGAAATTCTTCAGGTAAGATCCTTTTGCCTCAATACAGCGTTGTCAGTGCTTCTGCCACGAATGCTACGCCTCATGCAAACAATCTTCTTCAGGCACTGTGTCGAAGTTGCGTGCACTCCTCCCACCGTATCATAATGGTGTCCTTTCAGACATTGTTTCATCCGAGAGAAGAGAAAGATGTTGAGCAGGGTCAAATTTGGATTGTAGGGTGCTAGAGACAGCGTTGCCAAGTTGTGCTTCGCTAGAAACTCACTACAATTGCCCAAATAATCAGGCTCAGGCTTCACATGTTGCAACAGTTCGTGAGAAATCGACAGACGAGTTTCCTAGTGTTGTCCGAATAAAACCTTCGAAACTAATCCAGAACACATTTATCTCATCTGCAGTACGTTTGACATCTTAATTCGTGACTATAGCACAGATCCACTGTTCACTTTTGGCTCGATCCACACTCAGCAAAAATTCAGACAACTAAGCCGGGTTATGTCGTATACATGACATCCTCTACTAACATCCCTGCGCATAACGATCATCTCCCACTCCTTTTCCTTTTCTAGAACAAAACAGTTCCGACAATACTTTTTTGGACAGTATATATATATATATATATATATAATATACTGTGATCAAAAGTATTCGCGGACACCTGGCTGAAAATTACAAGTTCGTGGCACCCTCCATCGGTACTGCTGGAATTCAATATGGTGTTGGCCCACCCTTAGCCTTGATGACAGCTTCCGCTCCTGCAGGTATACTTTCAATCAGGTGCTGGAAGGTTTCTTGGGGAGTGGCAGCACATTATTCACGGAGTGCTGAACTGAGGAGAGGTATCGAATTAGGTCGGTGAAGCCTGGCACGAAGTCAGCGTTCCAAAACATCCCAAAGGTGTTATATAGGATTCAAATCAGGACTCTGTGCAGGCCAGTCAATTACAGGGATGTTATGGTCGTGTAACCATTCCGCCACAGGCCATGCAATATGAACAGGTGCTCGATTGTGTCGAAAGATGCAATCGCCATCCCCGAATTGCTCTTCAACAGTGGGAAGCAAGAAGGTGCTTAAAACATCACTGTAGGCCTGCGCTGTGAGAGTGCCACGCAAAACAACAAGGGGTGCAAGCCCCCTCAAAGAAAAACACGACCACACCATAACATCACCACCTCCGAATTTTACTGTTGGCACTACACACCGGGCATTCCCCATACCCACACCCTGCCATCGGATCGCCACATTGTGTACCATGTTTCGCCTCTCCACACAACGTTTTTGAACTGTTCAATCGTCCAATGTTTACGCTCCTTACACCAAGCGAGGCGTCGTTTGGCATTTATCTGCGTGATGTGTGGCTTATGAGCAGCCGCTCGATTATGAAATCCAAGTTTTCTCACCTCACGCATAACTGTCGTAGTACTTGAAGTGGATCCTGATGCAAACTGGAATTCCTGTGTGATGGTCTTGATAGATGTCTGCCTATTACACACTTTACGACCCTCTTCAACTGTTGGCGACCTCTGTCAGTCAACAGACGAGGTCGGCCTGTACGCTTTTGTGCTGTACGTGTCCCTTCACGTGTCACTTCACTATCACATCAGACACAGTGGAACTAGAGATATTTAGGAGTGTGGAAATCTCGCGAACAGAATTCTGACACAAGTGACACCAAGTCACCTGACCACGTTCGAAGTCCGTGAGTTCTGCGGAGCGCCCCTTTCTGCTTTCTCACGATGTCTAATGACTACTGAGGTCGCTGATGAGTACCTGGCAATAGGTGGCAGCATAATACACCTAATATGAAAAACGTATGTTTTGGGGGGTGTCCGGATACTTTTGATCACATAGTGTATATATATATATATATATATATATATATATATATATATATATATATATATATATATATATATATATATATATATATATATATATATATATAGAGAGAGAGAGAGAGAGAGAGAGAGAGATGGTGATCAGAAAAATGGAAACACCTGAACGAAATTGCAACTTATCAGATTAATATGGTGTCGGGCCACCTTTCGCCTTCAGAACAGCCTTGATGTGACGTGGATTGGAGGCATCGAGGTCGTGAATGGTAGCAAGTGGAATTTTACACCATTCCTCGTGCAGGGTACCGGCCAGTTCTGTGAGAGAGGATGGAGGTGGAAATCGTCGCCGGAGTCGTGTTTCCAAGACTGACCACAGATGTTCAATTATGTTGAGATCTGGGGATTGGGCGGGGCAGGGGAGGTGTTAAACTTCATCCCGATGTTCCTCAAACCACGCTGCAAAAACGCCAGCTGTGTGAATGGGTGCATTATCATCCTGGAAGATGGCGTCATTGTCCGGGAACAACATCTGGACCATAGGATGCAAGTGGTGTCCTAAAATTGCGACATAATCGTTGGCAGTGATTCGTCCGCTAAGTGTGACCACAGGACCCAATGAAAACCATGATATGGCGCCCCACAGCATCACCGAGCCTCCGCCATGTTTCACAGTTGGGCGGAGACACTGCAAATCATAAGCTTCTTTGGGCGTTCTCCAGACATGAACACGGCCCGTGGTTGGGAATAGGGTGAAGGATGACTCATCCGACCATGTCACACGTTTCCAGTCCTCAACCGTCCAAGTTGCATGGTTGCGGCACCATTTGCGGCGTGCGAAAGCGTTATGGTCCCTGATGAGCGGTTTGGCCCGTGCAACACGACCCCGTAAGTTCATGTAATGTAATTCGCGGCGGACTGTGATTGTCGAAACAGGGTTGGGGAGGTGCTGATTGAGTTCCTCCGTCACTTGCTCCGCAGTGGCACGACGGTTCTGCGTGACAATGCGCTTTAATACCCGGCGTGACCTGTCACTCATGATTTTCTTCCGCCCACTATTCCGCTTCCCCGATGTGGTTTTCCCGTGTGTTGTGTAGGCCGTCATCACCTTCGACACTGTCCCACGCGGCACACCTAACGCAGTAGCCACTGCCGTCACACTCACTCCACATAACCGCGCACCAACAATTTGCCCTCTTTGAAAATCTGAGAGGTCTCCCATTTTACACTACCCCCGTCTGCTGCAGCCACTGGACACTGCTGTTCCACTGCGCCTGACGTAGTATGGAGACCGACCTAACACACCACCACCAGCGGTCCGGCGCTGCGGGCGCTAGGACACCACTGCCAACCCATACATCTGACGTGTTGCCAACTACAGGTGTTTCCATTTTTCTGATCATCATCTGTATATATATATATTCATCATTGCAAGAACAAATGCCCTTAATTCTCTATTGAAATCAGAAGTGTGGGAAGTATATACTATGCTTAAAGTATGCGTACACTACACAGTTTTGTGATATATTTGTGGTTTTAGCTAGTGATGGACAACCACTAGTGACTTGCCAGCAGTTTCAAAAGCAATTTTGCTAGCCTTTTCGTAACGTGGCTAATGCGATTATGTATACTCAAAGCTGGATTCAGGTTTAATGAAGCTCTAAGCTATTGAAGGTAATAGGGTCCTTTTTATGTCCAACTGTTCATGCAGAACGGTGACACTCTATATACAGAAATGATCAAACTAGTGATATTTTAGAGAGCAGGTCAGCATGAGAGACCCCCATTACTATCGTAGGAACCTACGCAACACAAAACACTGTTGCTGTATATAGGTTTTATTATTTTTTCATCTTATATTTTGGAAATGTACATAGTTTCTTTTTTTTGGGAGGGGGCTCCAAGAGAGTTGCACCCTAAGCTATAGCTTTACAAATCTTATACTGCACTGTGTACACTTTTCTTTTCTTTCCTTTGATGAAGCCCTAAGCTACATCTTTGGGAACATAATATCAGAATTTTCTACACTAATCCCATTATTCCCATGGCAGTATCAATGCTCTAGATTTATCCTAAAAAAATTGCACTTGATTTCGTTTGTAGGATGATATATCAAACACAATACGCTGCTAAGCAACAAATTTGAGTGTCACCAGTTGAGTACGTAAATGGTTCCCCCCAGCTTAAAAATAAATATAAATATCATACTGAGTGATGTAGTATATGCTATAGCATTCATTGTAAATGGTAATATTCCTGGTACTTAAGAATCGTAACGTCTCATATTTAAGAAATGAAATGAAATCTTTCAGTTTATCGTCCCACGATTATGTTGTTTAGGCAAAGCAGGTGAATGATGATGGAAGAATTAGTGGAATGAGAAAGTGGGAGGAAACGGGAAAATCCCGAGAAAACCCACGGACACTGTTGTCCACCACAGACTTACTTGGTCGGGGATCGAACCTGGGACCCCACACACCAGAGGTAAACGCTCTACCATTGTTATATTTACGTCCTGTATTGTACGAAACTTGGATTCGCTTTTGGAGTTAAACCTTGAGGGGCACTGACTAAGTGATTGTGCGCTCACCTTTGGTGTGAGAGGTCCCTGATTCGATCCCTTCGTCATGTGAGTTTCTGGTGGACAACATCGTGTCCTTGGATTTTCTCAGGTTTCTCCCGTTTCTTCCATTCCACTAATTATTTCATAATTCATTTTCTTTAATCATCCGTCTCCTTTAACCCTTTTAAATTATAGTGCCTATTTTTAGGTACTAGGGTAATGTCTTCATTATTCGATTAAGGAAAGTGTCAATAAAGCTTTTAACTTCGTTTTTTTCTTTTCTTTTTCAAGCCTGGAGGCATTGTAGAACACGTTACGTGTGGTTTCACGCCTTTCTGCGTCGAGACATAGGGTGTGATGACGTCATAACTTTTTTTAAAAATATTTTTTTTATGTCTGTTTTTATTATTTTTTGGAGAGCTTACTTTTGCACCTAGAAGATTGAAATTTTGCACACACATATTCAGTACCCCCTTAGTATTTTTCAGATTTCTGTGTAAACACGGGGGAGGATCCAGAGGGGCAAAAAAAAAGAGTGCCCAATATACAATGCAACCCGGAGTTTAGGATAGTAGAACTTTTGAACCTGAAGTGATACACAAATAATGGTTATACCAAAATGAAGCCTTGTTCATGCATATATTTTTAAACTAGGAAGCAACGATTGAAGTATACTAGGAACCACACAATGTTGCCAGATGTAACCGAAGGTGTAAATCATTTTTTTTTTTTTTTTTTTTTGCAAAACATGTAAATTGACTCATACGTATGGATGTTTTGTCGTTAATTTTCAGTTTGTTTAGTTGGAGTAGCGTAGAAACTATGGAGCAGAAAAAAAGGATTTTTCATTTCCACCGATAACTAATCGGATGAGGCCTCTGTAAGGGTTAACTAGGGAAATCGTAGTTTTCATAAATTAACACTGAATTGGCAACCCTGCTGATGTTTCAGTGCATCAAAAGGTGCGTTAAGGATGTCTACATTACGCAATTCCTGAAAACAATGAAAAACAAACTTTGAAATTATCATGATAAAATTTTTACTTACATGCACCCGGCAACACTGCCATTCATTTCTAGGGGGGGGGGGGGCTATTTAAAGCAAGAGGTATACAAGAACAATTCTTGAACTACTTAAGACCTGGAAACGAACATTTGCAGTGCCATTGAGAACATTAATACTTCTAATGTTCGTATAGTTGCTGCCAACCTGATGAAACGTGTGAACCAGTGTTTGAATCAAAACAGGGGACACTCCCAGCATCCGCTGTAGAGCTGGTAACTCATTTCTGATAGTAGCAGTGTTGCCGGGTGCATGTAAGTAAATGTTTTATCATGATAATTCCAAATTTGTTTTTCATTGTTTTCAGGAATTGCGTAATGTAGACAGATCCTTAACACACCTTTTGATGCATTGAAACATCAGCAAAGTTGCCAATTCAGAGTGTTAATTTATGAAAACTACGATTTCCGTAGCTCCCCCTTACAGAGGCCTCATCCGATTAGTTATCGGTGGAAATGAAAAATTCTTTTTTCTGCTCCATAGTTTCCAAGCCACTCCAACTAAACAAACTGAAAATTAACGACAAAACATCCATACGTATGAGTTATAAGTCAATTTAGATGTTTTGGAAAAAAAAAATTACACCTTCGGTTACACCTGGCAATACTGTGTGGTTCCTAGCGTACTTCAATCGTTGCTTCCTAGTTTAAAAATATATGCATGAACAAGGCTTCATTTTGGTATATCCATTATTCGTGTATCACTTCAGGTTCAAAAGTTCTATTTTCCCAAACTCCGGGTTGCATTGTATATTGGACACCCTGTACTTTTTTTCCCGGTTTTTCCGCCTCAGATACATGATGGAAACATGTGAATGATATCGTTTGAAAGGATGTTCTGTTCTGAAGAGAATGATGTACAAACTATGATCCTAGGATAAAAAATAGGGATGTCTCAGTAAATTTTTACCTGAGATTCTGTTTTATACGGGAATCTGGGGTATTGTGGGGATATTATTTGGCAGTCTTACTTTTGCACCTACAAGTTTGAAATTTTGCACACACATTTAGTGCTTAACCTAAAGAACACAAGCCTAGGACGTAAAACTATACATTTTATTTCATTAAGTTGGGTTGAACCCGAAACTTAGCTTTACGAAATGTGGCCGTGCTAACTACAGTTTGTTTTAATAATGAGTAAAGTAGGCCATTTTGTAGATGTATTCTCTTTTTGATTGGAGAAGTTAATGAGAGGACTTGATTAGTTAAAAAAAAGAAGTACGTAAGAATTCCCTGATTACATTTAAACGGACGTATATACTTATTTATTTGTAGCGGCATTTTTATTCATCAATTTTTGAATATTAAATAAGACTGTAGTTGTTAATCACTTTTTCTTATTTTCTTGCGCCTTCCTGTTTCCATTTCCTTCCTTCCTTTAATCGTTCTATTTTCCTTTAATTCCTCTCCCCTTATTTGGGAAAGATATTTTTACCTATAATGGTGCATCGTGTATGGAATTTAGGGTAGCATTTTTGCGAAGAGGTCAAGGTATTCCCTAGTCGGACGTGGACCAGTCCGGGCGCTATATAGATCGGGTGGATTGTACTTGGATAGATGCCAGCAAACGAGGCAGAACCAGGGCAGACAAAGCACCTCAGCTGCAATAGTCTTCAAATCTCATATGTTTCACAGACAATCACGAAGGGTGCACTAAAGGATATTTCATTTCATTCCCACGAGGTGCTGCAGAATTCTTCCAAGGATTCTTTAAACGGGCTTCTCTCTTTCTTGTTTTGAAACAAGCCAATCTTCCTTCTCATTTGTGTTTTGAGAATTAGCTTTTCCATTATTTTGAACATAGGTAGGAAACGTACCTGTACTGATTTTATATTTATTATAGTGTATGGGAAATATTAGCGACAGCTCCAGCAATTATTATTATTATTATTATTATTATTATTATTATTATTATTATTATATATGGCGGTACACTGGCCGGATCTGGCCCACGAATAAAAATTAAAACGTATATGATCTGTAGTTTTTTAACTCCATACATAACAGGATGAGTCTGGCTGGCCATCGTATACATAACTTAAAACTTGACTTTTGACTAAAAAATATTTCCTCTAACCTTGTGAGTATGAAGCCTATTTCATATGGTAAGGCCGATATGGGGCCGATTTTGAGAAAAATGGTTATTTCATCTAGTTACTTGCAAATGTTCATAGCTCAAACTCTTAATTCGCCTAGATACATGAAACAACAAGCACGATACTCAAAATGGAAGAGATTCCGAGAATATACGATTTACGCACATTTAACAGTCCGTCGCCTCAGGGGGTAAGGAAAATTGTCCTGAGGATGGTTCTTATTTTGTCCTGACCCGCAGTGATTGATACTGCAATTATTGATGTAGGTAAATGAGTACCACGCACAATCGTGACTTTAATTCCTCGTAATCGTGGATACAGGATTTGTATTGTCCCGGTATCATGAGGTTATTAGATGTATTTGAATTAGGAAGTAACGAACTACGAGCAAAGAAAGCCACAAGTAATATTCGGTATTGATAGGCTAATGGCAGCTGTATAAGTTCCACCTGACCAACTAAAACTGCAATAGAGATAAAAGACTGTTATTATCCACATGAAGAATTGATTGTAATAATTATCGCCTAGTACTTTATTACTTGACAACATTAATTTGAAACCAAATTAAACTCAGCTATTAATGGCCAACCCGACAATTTTGGCATTGATGTGATTCATTTAAGGCGTTATTCTATTAGTAGGCGGCATTCCCGTAAGAAAACACTAAAATATTGGAATTAATGAAACAAATAAGTCTTTTTGCATATAAGTAGGTATCCAGTAGTGGTGGGCACAAAAACCGGTTTTTCGGTTTTTAGAAAAAACGAAACTGGTTTTTGAAAATCAAAAACTGTTTCGGTTTTCTCCAAAAACCGGTTCGTTTTTTACTGAAATCTGTTTCGGTTTTCTCCAAAACCGGTTATCGTTTTTTTACCGGATCCCGTTTCAGTTTTCTTCAAAACCGGTTCCTGGGGGCCGCGGTGGCTCAGTGGTAGAGCGTTCACCTCTGGTGCTTGGGGTCCCGGGTTCGATCCCAGCCCCCGCCAAGTGAACTTTGTGGTGGACAAACACCGTGTGCGTGGGTTTTCTCGGGGTTCTTCCGTTTCCTCCCACTTTCTTCATTCCACCATTTCATTCATCACTCATCATCACCGTCTCCTTTAGCCTAACCGGCATAACCGTGGGACGTAAAACTCAAAGATTTCATTTCATTTCATTTTCAAAACCGGTTCCGGTTTTTTTCCAAAATGTTTTTCTATTTCTGACCAGAATAGTGTTTTGTTGTTCTCCGGAAACCGAATCGTTTGCACAGAAATAGTTTTGTTTTCCAAACGTTTTCACCGAAACCAATTTCGGTGAAAGCCGAACCGGTTTTGGAGAAAACCAAAACGGGTTTCGGTTAAAATTGAACCGGTTTTTGGAGGAAACCGAACTGGTTTTGAAGAAATCCGAAATGTATTCGGTTTTTCTAGAAACCGGTTTCCGGTTTTTATAAAATCCAGCTTTGCCCATCCCTAGTATCCAGATGGTCAAAAAATGATATTAAGCCACCTGAGTTACACACTAGAAATAATTGTGAAAGCTATTTCCAAAATGGCCTCTTTTCTAGAACTCCTTCACAATCTTTTTTTCTTTCTTTTAATGTACTTGTATAAAAATTCTCTGAAATTTTCTTTTCGGCGTTGGTAGAGCATAAAATAGGATTTCCAACGATTGAAACAGGCGTATGTTTCGTAACAAATATGACCGCCATTTCCCAGTCTGGCTGTTCCTGAATCTCTTATTTGCACATTTTCGCAAATAGTTAGCTGTGTGAGGGTTTGGTAAAAAAAAAAAAAAAAATCCTTTTGTTATTGGTAGATCATGAAAACTTTCCAGCGAAGCAAACTCATGGATGGTCGATATTAGCGTATGTACCCCCCCCCCCCAAAAAAAAAAAAGAAAGAAAAAAGTATCAACTACTTCTTTGCAATTTTACGTGTCTTGATTTCCGTTCAGTGTGAAGCTGTGATACACTGATATTTAAGGAGAATGCTTCATGCTGAGCATGCATGATACACTGACGAGGATTTTCTGATTTCCTGTACCTCTTGTATGTAAGAGTAAAACCAGTAGTAATGTCTTATTATCTCGGCCTGCAAGATGAAAAGAACAATGGTTGAGATGACTTAAGCTCATGAATATTGAATGGGGTAGAAACATGGACATTACGCAAAAGTAATTAAAAACGACTGGAAGCTTTCGAAATGTGGGTGTGGAAAAGAAGGGAGAGAATTAGCTGGGACGAGCGGAAAACGAATGAGAGGGTGTTAGAAATGCGAGAGAAAGGAACAGTTTAGATATTATTAAGAGGAGGAAGAGAAACTGGTTGGGACATCGGCTAAGAAGGAACTGTATCATGAGAGACGTGCTAGAGGGTATGGTGGCAGGAAAGAGAGGGAGAAGGCGAAGGAGACAATTAATAGACGGTATCAAAACAGAAAAATCATATGTAAAGATGAGGAGGTTAGCGTAAGACCGTGGAACATTGGAAACTTCTCAGTTGAGGTAGGTCACCTACCTCAAAATACCTGTGATGATAGTGATAAACTCGTCGCAGCTTTTTTAAAATTGTAGTGAGTAGTTTTGAAACAATTAAGAATATCAAAAATGTAGAAAGTGAGCCAGAGTAAGGATATTAAGAATGTAGAAAGTGAGCCAAAGAGTAAGGATATTAAGAATGTAGAAAGTGAGCCAGAGAGTAAGAATATTAAGAATGTTGAAAGTGAGCCAGAAAGTAAGAATATCAAGAATGTAGAAAGTGAGTCAGAGAGTATCTCCAAAACAATATGACATGAACTAACAAATGATTTGAAGATACTTCGTATTGTGTATAAATTTGGGTGCCCAACAAGTATGACATCATAAACTGCGCATCCAAATTTCTGATCAATAAGAAAAAAAAAATGGAGACGGTTATTAGTTTATTTTATAGCGTTTTGCAAATACTACCTGGCTCGCTTTCTATGTTTTTGCTATTCTTCATTGTCTTTAAGTTATTCGTTACAATTCAAAAATGTAGAAGTGAACTTGGCGAAGCGTAGAGACTTAAGTAGTTAGCTGCAACAACAGTATTCCTTTGGGGAATCATACGGGCAGACTTAACGTAGCTCAGTTGGTCGGTGTGATAGGAGATTACCATCTTCAGGGGTCTGAAATAAGGGTGTACTGGTTCCATGAAACGAAAAGTGAGTGGTTGTACTCGACAAGTTGTGATATAAATTACAGTAATTTTAAGTGCTGAATACATCTCCAGTTTCAGGTGAGGAGGACACATTACAATTCACCTTCCAATGAAACAATATAAATAATTGTAAATAAAAATAACGTAATTGTAGAGAGCTATCTCTTGATATTTTCTGAAAGCACATCCATAAGCTGGAAAAAATAACATAGTATCGCACCGGAACAAAGATGTTGTCAAATGGCGGCTATTTAGTTAACAGAACATATATATGTGTGTATTCATTGAAAGGTTTATTTTATTTTTTTTTTTAAATAAAATATAAATTATTAGCAAAAGCGTGCGAAGGAGAGGGAAATGACGGCCATATTGGTTAAGCAAATATGTATATGTTTGGAATCATTCGAAAGCTTATTTTATCCTCTAACAATAGCAAAAGATGTTTTGTAGAAAATGCTTATACATGTAAAGTTATTTGCAGAAATGTGAGGAGAGCTGGAGAAGTCGCCATTTTTTGAAAATAGCAACTATATTGGATTTCTAGTGAGAAAACCGAGTGACTCCGTATCAATTTTTGATCTACCGTACATTTTGATATCTACTTGCATCCAAAAGGATTTGTTTTTTCATTAAACGCAGTATGTTGTCGATTTGACGTGCTTCTATGTGGGCCTCCACTACTTCAATATTTCACCTTCAGCTTTCTTGAGTTATCTGCTTCCTGACTTTCTTGAGTTATCTACTTTCTGAAGTCTTCGAAAAAGCGTATTGGTGTTAAAAGATAAAATTTCGAAAGTTGGTGGTTCTTAGGAGCAGCTTAGTGCGTGGCGCTAAATATCCATATTATAAAAATTGTATCATCCCATTCAGTACTCAAGATATTCTTGTAAAGGTTTCACAACACTCAGGTCTCAGAACTGCAAAACTATCTAAAAATCTTAATCAGGGTCCGGCAGAGAGTGCGATCTTTACTGATTGTATTCTTAATTTATTCATCAGATTGGAGTATAAGTTTTTCTATTAAAATTTTTCATTTGTGTTACTATTGTTGCTATATACACACACAATGTTTTACAAAAATTTGTCACAATATTTTGGGAATAGGTTTTTCTTATCAAAATAATAAAGTTAGTTCCACAGATACAAACCTGTGGTCCAAAGTGCATAGTTTCTTAGTTATAGCGTACCGAAAACGAAAATAATAATAATAATAATAATAATAAAATAAAATAAAATGCGTCACAATATTTTGAGATCAGATTCCTCGCATTAAAATAAGAAAAAAAAAAGTTCATATAGATCTGTGCTCAGAAGTGGATAGTTTCGGAGCTATAGAGTGCCGAAAACGTGAAATAAGTGAACTTTAAAAGTCCATAGTTCCAGTACTATGGGACCGATCGTAGTCGGGTCAAGACATCACTGAGAAACTAGTATGTGAACTATCCAAATATCCATCTTTCAGAACTTCATGTATTTGCACAATAAGTTTTAGAGATATTGTTTGGGAGTAGTTGATCACTCTTTTTCAGCTACCTCTAAAAATTGGTGTGCACGTACTGGAGCACTCTTAAACATGGACATTTGGATAGTTCACATACAGCTCCTCAGTGATGGCTTGACCTTACTACGATAAGTCCCGTAGTAGTGGAGCTATAAATTTTTAAAGTTCACTTGTTTCGCGTTTTCGGAAACCTATAACTCCGAAATTATCCACTTTTGAGCACAGATCGATATGTACTTCTTTTTTGTATTTTAATGTGAAGAAAATGTTCTCGAAATATTGTAACACATTTGTATAATATATATAGTGTTTCAAAACACCTACAACATTTGGGATGTGATTCCTGGCACCAAGATAAGACAAAAAGTATAGACCAACCTGGGTGCACAAATGCTTCCTTTCGGAGTTATAGGCTACCGAAAACATAAAAAAATTAATTTTAAAAGTCCATAGCTCCAAAACTAGTCCATATCCATGTTTCAGAACCCTGTGGTAGCTCCGAAACATTTTTTACAGAGGTAATTGGTGAGTACTTCAGATTGTATGCCCGTATCCAAACTCCCTTCATAAAAACCGTTTTCAGAGTACTTTAGGATTCTGAAACATGTATTTTTGGATAGTGCACATATTAGTTCCTAAGTGAAGTCTTGACCCGACTAGGGTAGGGTTGGAGCTATGGACCTTTAAAGTTCATTTTTTCTTGTTTTCGGTAGCCTATAACTCCGAAAGGAAGCATTTGTGCACCCAGGTTGGTCTATACTTTTTGTCTTACCTTGGTGCCAGGTTCTCTTGGTGCTATCCCAAACATTGTGGGTGTTGATTTGAAACACCAAATATATATTTACATTCCCAGTTTTCGTTTTTGTCGAATTTGTATTTGAACTTTTTAGGAGTTTTATTTTAAATATTCAGTGTACAGTATGTGTAACCATTGACGTTATCATTTTGAAGACAAATAGCCTCTCCATGAAACTCCCAGTAATCAATCAATCGATCTAAGAGGGAGCGTTGTGGTTTTGTTTAAAGACTTGTTTTGACTTCTTGAATTTAAAATCGAAATTTGTGTATCTTTTATATTTATGGTCCAATGGGTACCGCTATATTTGTATAAAGCGACTGTATTCCGCTGGACCAATGGCCACTTGAACCTGAAATCAGAGTTTGCCTATCTTGCACAGTTCTCGAGTCTATAGGTAACAGACGGTTAAACAGAACTAATGTCCTAAGCATTTTGTTATTAAAATGATGTCAACGCTTTAAGAAAAAAAGAGGAAAAAAAGGGGGGCGGGGAATGATGACACAGTATTAGACAAAATCAACTTCTGAGTATAAATTATGCTGTACAATAAAGGTTGTAATGAAAATTGTATTATTTTGCAAACCCGAACTTTTGCACTTGAAGTAAATAATTGTGAAATTACGTGAGCGCTTAGGTAGAATGCAAGACATGAAGCACTGTGTTGTATAAGGTTATAAGTTAAGGTAACAGAAGTTTTTATTATTATTATTTTTTTTTCAGGTGGAAAGAAATGTCATGAATGTGGTCAACAGATCTACCACGACAAGTGGCGTGTAAGCGAGAAGCTGGCAGAAGACCGCTGGGCTCATCAACAGGCGAGAGAAAGAGAGCTTAACGAGGTAGCCGAGTTCTTTGAGTAAATGCTGCTGAGCGAGAAACACAAGATCTTGTCATCTCAGAAGTCATCACTTCTATCTGGGGCTATTGATTGTTTATTATTGTTAACCGTAATTGAATGTTTTGGCTGTACTAAACTTACACGAATTGTTTTAAAAAGAACCAGTTCTAGGCTAGTCAAACTGGATATACAAATGGATTAACACTTTTCTGTGAAGAGTATTAACATGATTTGCATATTTTGTGAACATACACTAAGATAACTTGGTTAGATGTTGGAATATCAGCAGATTCATGACGACCAACAACTTCGAAAAAATGACTTCGCGGCAATAGTCGATATATTACAAAAGAATATGTGATGAATACACGGAAATAATATGTGGTGAACATAATAGCAAATAAACTAAATGACGAAGGAATATTTTGTTTAATTTCGTTAAGTAGAAACAAGATGTGAAATGATAAATTAGTTATATTAAACTATATAACATGTAGATGCTATACACATTTCCTGTCGGTGAAATAAGAAATAATTGTGTAAATCTTAATTATACGTTTTCCTGTGCTTGCTCCTTACTTGTAAAAGTAATGCGAAGATGATCTCCATGAAAGGTTAACTTCCATTTTTAATGCTATACTTTTTCGGTGGATCGGATCGGATCGGATGTGGTGTTCTATTGGAAAGTATATTTCTAAGAAAGTATGGGTTTTGTATCGTTGAATTACAATTGAGAACTGTTGTAAATTCACAATTTTAACTTTTTATGATGGCTAAACACTATTGTTTGAGTAAAGAAACGGTTTTTAAAAATGTAAAGAAGACACCTGGAAGACATTTTGTTTGATTGATTGTTGATATTTAATTAAGTCTCTTGTCAATACCGAAGCTGTATGAGACGTGGGCCTACAGTTTAAGATGGAAGTGGAACCCAGAATCACGTGCACCAAAAAGCGTTTTAGCCACTAAACTATGAAGGAAACCTTCGACAGTGAGAGTATTGATAAATCTCTTTCTACTCTTCAATAGTGGTATTAAACCTAATCACCGCCTATATCATCTCTGAATCTGCTTTGTATTGTTTGTTCAATAGAATCATTTAATAAATAAATAGTCGTTTATTCCTTCAAGATTAACCATCTTTGAATGTGCCAGATATAACGCATTTGAAATAGGTTTTGGATTATATATAATTAGGAAAATAAGCATTTTGCAGAAATTAAGTAAAGTTCTAGGATAAATCCTGCTTTACCCTTGTGTTAGTAAACCAAAGGGATTATTATGAATAGCAGTGTTAAAGATGACGATGATAACCTTGAAGTGTAGTTACTTGTTTCATAAGATTGCAAATTGTTCATTGAACAGTATGTAAGGACAAGTTGTTCTGTTACATTCACTCTCAGGGAGGTAATGATAAAATTCTGATATAAAACGGATACTTGTGTTTGTGTTAACATTTGATGCAGATTAATTCTTGACAATTGACTTGTGTGTTAGAATAATATATATGCAGTGATATATAAAGGGAGTTTTTTTTTTATGTTCCTTTCTTAACCCTTCTGAGAGTCAGTTAGTTAGCAATTTTGAAGTCCTGTTATTTTATATTCATTGGTAATATGCATTGGATCTTTTCTGGTGGCACGCAGTGATACCTAGTCCCACTTTTGATTGTTAATATATATATATATATACAGTATATTGTATATGTTCTAGGTTTTGCAAATGTCTATATTTTATTGTGCGCATTAATAATATCGCCAATAAAATGAGAAGTGACGGTATGTCGGGGGAAATGTCAAAAGTATGGAAGTTGCTGTAATAACATACTCATAGTGAGTTATTACCTGCACCTTTTTTTTTTTTTTTCAGCAAAAACGCACTGGTAATATCTGTATTCACACATACAGTTCCAGAAGATATATATTTTTAAACATGCATACAGGTTGACATCAAAATTATGAATATTAATAAACTCTGGAACGTCAGCTGACCGTAAAAATGAGAACATGGAAAAGATAGTCAGTTATGTCGAGGAACAAAAAAAAAAAAAAAAAAAAAAAAAAAAAAAAAAAAAGTATTGAGGGAAGTGAAAGAGAAAGTTATAGTGGAGATTACTAACTAAAAAGAAGAAATTTGTTAAAATGTTTCGTGATCGTGGAAATAAAACTACAAAGTAGTTAACAGGAAGCTTCAGGGACAGACAAGAAGGGATGCAAAATAGGTGACTTGTTTGGGATGAGGTTTTTTTTCCTCATAAAAAGCTAGGGAAAAAACGGAAACTTTTTCTGACTTTTTAGTGATTACCTTATCAAGTATCACCTTTGTTTTTTTTAAGTGGATTTCACAATTAAGAAATGCCTTTACAACGTTTATACTTGTGAGTTCTATGTTCAGTCTAGATCTGGCTAACTTTATTGGTTCAGTTTCAATAAAGCTGCAGTTTCAACTAAAATGTTAGTTTATGGATACATTTTTAAAAGCACAAAATTTTCCAGGCAAGGAAATCGTGGAAAAAAGTTCGTCCCCTCCCTATTAAAAAAAAAAAAAAAAAAACTCATTTCTGCTGACTTTTAGGCCTTTTCACCCAAACTAAAAGGTCAGAAGTTATGGGGTGGTCCAAGTTGTGCAAAAAATATAGCTATTTTAGACCTCATTGTGGTGGGTTCGAATTTGATGATGATTGATCCTACAGGTCTAAATTACCACACACTAAATTTCAACTTGGACAGATTAAGAGGAAGTTTTGCCCCAAAATACAGGTTTCTAAGTCTTTTTATTTTTTTAGTTCAAATTTGGTGTTATTCAATTCTACACGTCTTAAAATGTCTACGCAGCAAAATTCAACTTACGCACATTGAAGAGTCAAAAATTATAGAAGTGAAAGATTTGTTTAAAAAATAGAGACCCCAAGGTCTTTTCATTTCTTGAGTTCGGTTTTGATTTTAACCCTTTGAAGCTTGATTTTGTTTCAATCGTTTCAAACAAATCTCTTTTTTTTTTCCAGAGAATCAAAAAGGAAAGAGTCAGATGGCGATTTATTCTATTAAGAGTATAATTTGGTATCCATGTATCCATTTAAGGTATCAAATGTTCTCAACTAAAGCATTCCTTTATAAGAATACTAGCAGCGTTCACCCCGCTTCGCTGCGGTCACCCCGGAACGCAATAAACTTTGTTACTTAGATAATTTTTACTTTTTCGCTTTCAAATTGCAGTAAATGTTAACATTATAGCGCCTGTCATTTATGTTAACCCGCCGAGTGACACGGTCATGCGGGTTGCATATAAATACGTTTATTTTTATACCTATGATGAACTAACAAAGGATTTGTACGTTATGGACACTTGAATGGTCAATTATCTCAAGACACTGGTAATTAAAAATTAAAGTGATATGATAAAAACCATCTAGGGTCCAAATCCTAATAACCCCCCAAAAATAAAAGAAATTGGTTCAGCCGTATTAGCGTGATGAGGGAACAAAGGATTTGTACGTTCTCTTTTATAATATAGATTAAATACCACGAAACACCACTACACGTCCATTGGAATAGGGATAAAGACTAAGGGCCTTATGCAGAGATATTCTGACGCGTGATTAGTGCCATACTAAAGAGTTTGACTAACATATGTTTCCTGCAGTGGTCTGGCCTTTATTATGACGCTAATCATATGACAAAACGATTCTGCATAAGGCCCTAAAAGTGTTAATGATTGTTTACTTGAGGCTACTATATATAGACGATCCATTTTTCCATCCAGTGTTAAATCAAACTTTTCATCCAATTCTAGTTTGATTGTGTGTGGTAGCTAGTGGCATGTCGTTTTCGTATGACGGAACATTTGATCCAACTTCCAACGTTTCTCCAATAAATAGAAAACCCTTTGCTTGTATATTTACAATAGTTCATCAAAATAAAAAACATGCCTCACTTTTCATCCTTGAAGGAATTCTCTTAGACATGTACTTTGTTTTCTGGCGCATATTCAAACAATTGAGAACAAATATACGTGCAAAGTGATGTGCCATGAAAACGATTTTTCATGCGGAGAAACATGCATTAACATTTACTAGGGCAAAGTAGAGTGTGAGGTAGGTTAGGCTAGGCAATTAAAGTAAAGTCGAACTTTTGCTAGGGAGGGTAATTTAATGAGGTAGGTTAAATTAGGGTAGGTTAGGTTAGGTTAGGAGAGTTTACGTTAGTAGATTAGATTAGATTAGATTAACTCACTAGAGTATGATAGGTAAGGTTAGATTAGTGTATTTATGTTGCATTTACAAGGAATTTATTGTTTATTTTGGAGTGATACGAATTTCTGTAGTACTTGTAATAGTTTTACACTAATAACGCTACACTTCTAAATATAAAATGTAATTGTGCGGAAATACTCCGATGGCGGAAATTAAGATCCACATGCATATGCACCTCTTTCATATACAGAGGACACAGAATACAAAAGAAGAAAAAAATGCCAAATTGGAGCTGCCCCCATCCATACACACCAGAGATATGCTCCGCAACATAACGCACCACGCGACAATATGATATAAGGTAAATGTCGCAAGATACTCGTTTATGTCGAAAACGGAAAAGACGAGAAGCACCGGGATGATATCAAGATACATGATATGCTACGACACGGGCTTGGCGGTCATCTTGAAAGTCACTATCGTGAATATATAGTAAGGTATTGAAACAGGAAGGGGAGTCTTATGAAATATCAATGTCGGGTATATTTGAAAACTGAAACCAATGCCCCAACCTTTGATAACAGAACACATGCAAAATGCGATAAAAACACTGTGTTTTTCCACAGCTACTTCCTTTGCAACCAAACGTCATATTCCAATAGGATGGTGACCCATTGGTGTTTAGATGTTCGTAGGGCTTTAGACCGAACATTTCCACAGCGATGAATTGGACGCGATGGACCCACTCCTTTGCCACCAGGATCTCTCGACATAACCCCTATGGATTTCTTTCTATGGGTCTATGTCAAAGATAGGGTCTACGCCCGCCTGTACGTGATATTCCTGCTCTTCGTCACAAAATTGAGGAAGTCATCAACTCGATCACACCGGACATGCTACACAACACATGGCGGAAGATTGAATACAATGATGTTATAAAATAGGGCCCATACAACAAAATCGTAAAGCCATACGTCACAGCTTCGCCACACCTACTCTGCCCACTCCGAGCCACTAAGATCACAATGTTTCGAGCCAACAATCATGGCGGAAACGAGAGTAGCCAATCAGTCGTGCCAGTTCAGACGATGCTCGGTTGTTTTTAGGCTTCATTGAGTTCATATGATGAAGATACGTATGGGCAGATCCTCTATTTTATAACACCATTGATTGAATATCAACTGGACATTCTGAGAGCTAATAACGGGGCCCATATAGAAGTACATATATCATCATCATAGGTATTTTGCCCTTACTGGCAGGTCACTTGCAGGAGTTGAGAAGCTTCCATGCTCCACGGTCTTCCGCTAACCTCTTCGTCTTCACGTATGATCTTTCTGTTTTTATAATTTATTATTATAAAAATCATATATTTATTATTTATATATTTATAATTTATATAGAACCTATATATTTATTATTATAAAATTTATATATTAATATTAGTCTCCTTCGCCCCATCCCTCTCTTTTCCGCCACCATACCCTCTAGGACGTTCCACATGATACAATTTCTTCTTAGGTAATGTCCCAACCAGTTTCTCTTCCTCTTCTTAACAATATCTAAAGCTGTTCTTTTCTCCCCCACTATTTCTAATACTCTATCATTCGTTTTCCTCTCGACGCAGCTAATTCTTTCCATTCTTCTCAACACCCACATTTCGAAGGCTTCCAGTCGTTTTTCATCACTTTTACGTAATATCCACCTTTCCGCCCATATAGTACAACACTCCAAACGAAGCATTTTATGAGTCGTCTTCTCAACTCTTTTTTCAAGGTCCCACAAAACAGACTTTTCGTCCTCCTAAAGGCTTCTTTCGTCATTCCTATCCTTGCTTTTATTTCACGTTTGCACTTCATGTCATTACTAAGAATACTACCCAGATATCGAAAACTATTTGCTTGTTCTATTTCTCTCCTCGCACTTTTATATTTGACACAGACCTCTTCGTTCCAATCACCATGGCTTTTGTCTTCTGACATTTATTTTCATCCCATATTCTTCAAAGCCCATCCTCAGGTTTTCTAACATTTTATTAATTTCCTTTTCAGATTCTGGAACAAGCGTCACATCGTCTGCAAATCTTATGCATCTAATCATTCTACCTCCTACCGAAATGCCATCATCATCATATAGTCTTTTTCACTATCTCTTATAGATAGACCTTAAATAGTGTTGGCGAGAGGCATCATCCTTGTCGAACTCCCCTTCCAATTGCACTCACTTCCGTCAGTTCTTCCCCTATCTTCACACTTACTTGTTGGTTCATGTATAAGTTTCTTATGAGTCTTCGATTTTTCCATTCCAACCCGATCTTTGTTAGAACTCCCAACAACAGTTCCCAATTCACGCGGTCAAAAGCCTTTTCTAAATCAGTAAATACAACATAGACCTCTTTCCCTTTTTCCATAAATCTTTCACCGATTGTCCTTAATAATCCAATTGCATCTCTTGTGCCCTTGCCTCCTCTAAACCCGAACTGCTCTTCCTCAACTTCTTCATTTGTTCTTCCATATAACCTGTTCAGTATTCGGAGTAAAATTTTAGCTGCATGAAATATGAGACTAATATTTCTATAATCATCACATCTCTTTGGGTTCGATTTCTTAATCATCGGTATCATGATCGTCTTCAGGAAGTCTTTTGTCAACTCTCTCGGTTCATGTATTTCTTTGCATAGTCGGAACAATTCTTTCTTTCCCTTGTCTCCCATATTTTTAACGAATTCGATTGGTATATTATTTATCCCGGTTACCTTTCTATTCCTAATCTCTGATATAGCCTTTTCTAACTCATCCCAAAATTATTAGTGCATATATGGACAAAAAATCTGAGTTGCTCTTCAAGATGCCGCAAACCGTTATTCTCGGGCACTAATAATTTCCATGCAATTAATATTTGTAATCAGGGAGGTTCCATGTGGACAACCTGTATTTTTATATTAGTCATTTTAATGGCTGGGAATAGAATGAAGTCAGAGTTGTTGATTAATGTTGCAATTTGTGTGCGAACTCGTGAATCTAATAAGCGATCATTTACGCAGAATGCGATTACACAACTTTATTATATTTTATAACTTGCCTTAATTGCAGGAAATACCTGATGTGTTACGTTCGCGGGGTAGAAACAATGTTGCTGTATATGTTAATTTACTGCTGTGTAATGGATATTTGATAGCGCATACCCAAAGTTTAGGATCCTTATTCTGAGCATTTAGATTTCTATTGTGGCACATGTGTATACCTCATTCAGATGCGGAAGTATGAGTTTTCTGAACGAAAAGTTGTGAAATATCTATGGAAGTAGGACTCTGAATAAGTTCACCTAGATTCGCAAGAGAAGTTTACCCAGATTTATTTGCTATTAACTTAAAAGTATCATGATAAAAGTTTCATTACACTAATTTCGATGCTTTCATAAATTAATTTACATATTACTAGCTACCGGCGCAGCGTAAGCATTAGGGAGCTTATAGTTTCACTCCAAATATATATATATATATATATATATATATATATATATATATATATATATATATATATATATATATATATATTAGGGATGTCCAATTCCGGAATTTTTACTTTCCGGAATCCGGAAAGTAAAATCGAAAAATTCCGGAATTCGGAAAAATTCCGGATTTCGGAAAAATTCCGGATTTCGGAAAAAATCCGGAATTCAGAAAAAAATCCGGAATTCGGAAAAATTCCGGAATTCGTGAAAATTCAGGATTTCGGAAAAAATTCGGAATTCGGAAAAATTCCGGAAAAAATCGAATTCGGAAAAAATCCGGAATTAGGAAAAATTCCGGATCGGAAAAAATCTGGAATTCAGAAAAATTCCGGAATTCGGAAAAAATCCGAAATTCGGAAAAATTCCGGATTTCGGAAAAATTCCGGAATTCGGAAAGATTACTTTTTCTTTTTATAATCGTAAGAATTTTGTTCAAATGCAAACGAACAAATTTCCTTTTTGTAATCCTAAGAATGTATAATGCAAGTTAAGCTGAAACTTACATCCTAAAGTGTTAAAGTATACACTACTCAATCTTCCCATGGTTAATGAGATGTAGTCCAAAAGTATGATATACTCCTAATATTTATTTTTTGTTTTACTGTGATATTGTCCAGAGGTAAGACATATATCACACTGAGATAAACAACTTGACATAATGAAGATGTTATCATACGTAGTTTTCCAGAAAATCGTGAGAAACGATTTTTTATGAAGTTAAAATATGCGTCGCTTGTTGCCAGTGTGATGCAATTGATAAATTTTATGCTGGAATAGTCTTATTATTATTATTATTATTATTATTAATCGTTTATGTACTGTAAAAGAAAAATATGAACCGTTAAGTAGTAGATTTTATCTGTTGTTTTTTGATATCTTCTAACAGTAATAACAAATTGCTTGTAAATACGCAATGATTATCAAGGACAATGGCATATTAATGTAAGGACTACTCTGCAGACTAGCAATAAACAATAAACAATAACAGATAAACAATAGTCCCCCCCCAAAAAGAAAGTAACTAACTTGGGCACGTCAGAATGTTCGCGAGAATATAGGGACGCATTGAGACTAGCAGAAAACGTGGTGTTATTATTACTCAAAGGGCCGTACGATGGAGGCTTTAACGTTAATGTTAATGGCACCAATGAGCACTTACTTGCTCTAACGGTTAACCTCATTTTTGAGATGATTCTTAGAAGTGGGCGTGTTGGCATGCAGTTGGAGTACTAACGATTTGCGTCACTATCGAACACTAACGTAGCACTAGCGACGTTTAAAGTCGAAATTGGAGTCTGACATAAGTGGCTTGTCAACTTCACGAACATTATATTTTCCTTGAATGCGAGAATTTTGCGCCCGGGAAATTTGCGCCCTACCACAAAAATAGGAAAAAATGCGCTCGCAATATATTTGCACTGGGATGTTTGCGCCCTACCCCAAAAAGAGGGGAAAATGCGCCGGCTATATATTTGCTCTGGGATGTTAGCGCCCTAGAATTCAACTTATTATTGGCTCATTCCATGTCAAATGAACCAATATCAGATTTTATGGTTGCCCTTACATCATGGATTTTCTTCATATTTTGTCTGTGGGTAGATACCCATGAGAAATGACCACAGGAATATTTGCAGATTTTTATCTCTTAAACGGACCTCAGGAAAAATAAATGAAAATCTGTCATTTTCCGAGACTTCTGCCGCGGAAAAATCGACACGTAATGTTAAAAATTACGTAACTCCCTTATTTTTCGGCCAATTGAAGTGTTTCTGGTGTCAAATTAAAGCTAATAGTCTCTACTATTCAGAACTACTGTTGAATCAGAAAAAGTGGTTCATAGAAAAGAGATACAAACTCTGAAACACAATTTATATGATTTATATGTGATTTTTGTAAAAAAAAATCATATCTGCTAAATCACTGAAAACACAACCTCCACATTTTTACCTCAGATTCACCTAAATATGTATGTTCAATAGTGCAAAAATGAAAAGGGTTTTTTTTGTGGTTTGTCAGTAAGAAATTATAATGCAGGGACACGTTATTAACATTTAACATTAACATGTTATTAACTATAGAAATGTTGCATTTTGTTGGAATGTTTACTACATTGGTTACATTTGGCTTGGTTGAGATGAACGCGTAACGTGCAAAAATTAATATATTGAAACATTATTTTATGGATACGGAAGGGTATCATAAATATTGAAGGAAGTCAATTGCAATGACATTCTCGCTCACTCACTCCCCATCACACATACCCACGTTACTATTACTAGTGGCTCTAAGGACCAGGTGCCTCACGTGAATTTCAAAAATTGCGCCGTATAGAGTGGATGGCTGCCATTTTGAAAAAGTTTGCCGCCATTTTGAAACTGTACATTGGATCACTTGATTGTTAGATACACTAAATTTTATGTCTTTTGCTTCTATTCTCAAAATTTCAAGTCAAAATACTGAAAATTACGACCTGGAGTGTAGATGGCCGCCATTTTAAAAATCGACCGCCATTTTGAAAGTTGACATTGCTCCACTTTAATGGTACGCACAGTAAATTGTATATGTCTCATGCTTCTATTCATAAAATTTCAAGTCGAAAACCCGAAAACCGCCCTATAGCGTGGATGGCCACCATTTTGAAAATCTGGCCGCCATTTTGAAATTTTACTTCTGTTCTATACTATAAAGCAAATTTCGAGCGTCTCACGGTTCTTACCTCAAAATTTCGTGTTAAAAGACTGGAAATTGCGCCGTAAAGAGTGGATGGCTGCCATTTTGAAATTTTACTTTTGATCACCGCCAAAATCTATACAGCAAGTTTAGGGTATCTCGTAGTCCTATCCTAAAAATTTCGTATTAAAATACCGAAAATTGCGCCCTGTAGCGTGGTACAGACAGACATACAAACAGACAGACAGGAAAATCCAAAAGCAGATCGAGTCCAAGTAGGAGCCTCACTGACGTTCGGCAATTAGTTTATATATATATATATATATATATATATATATATATATATATATATATATATATAATGTTATTGAGTGACTGTTATTTGGTATTTCGAATTTACTCTAACAATGTTACAAATGGAACCAGGTGACCAGTGTTCGGTTTGCAGGCAGTATGAGGAATGTGAGGAAGTTCCAGACAGGAAAGTAACTTCCGTGTGTGATATGAAAGCAAGTGATGTGGAACTTATCAGACTTAGAGCCAAATGTTCTGACTTGAAATTTATTTGTGATTTCCATTTAAAGCAGTATTTATCTCTTTATGAAGACAGGCAGAGAACATGCATTGATCCTTTTCTAAAGCATAAGAAAAGGGTAGTGAAAAGTTTAAAATCTATTTCGCTGGCATTTTCCAGAAGATTTACAGATATTGAACTAATTCCTGGCACAAAATTGTGTATATCTTGCAGGAAAGCAGTGATAGCAAACAGCAGCAAATCGGACAGTGAAATCAACTTTGATTCTGATGACGCTTACGAACCAGATGAATCTGTCTCAGAAAAACCTAATAAAGCGTGTGAATTACTTAACTGTTCAGCACTGAAAGCTACCAAAAGAAAAGTGGACAGAAGAGGCACATACTTAACACATAAGGCTAGTCGTCTTGCTGCCAGTTTCACAGGGTTAGCAGCAAACGCTTTTGGTACTGAAGGGCCCCAGTCCTGTAAGAATGAGGTGGATGAAGACAAAAAATGCAAGGATTGTGAAAGTCTGATGGAGAGACTTAGCGCAAAGTTTTCTGCCAGCAGTGTTGATGAGAAAGTCCAAATATTAACCCTTGTCCCTGAATCATGGAGTATCCAAGACACAGTGTCTTATTTCAATACCACTGTGTATTTAGCAGAAAAAGCAAGGAAAATATTACAAAATATCACGAAATTTTGAGGTAAGAACCGTGAGACGCTCGAAATTTGCTTTATAGTATAGAACAGAAGTAAAATTTCAAAATGGTGGCCATCCACGCTATAGGGCGGTTTTCGGGTTTTCGACTTGAAATTTTATGAATAGAAGCATGGGACATATACAATTTACTGTGCGTACCATTAAAGTGGAGCAATGTCAACTTTCAAAATGGCGGTCGATTTTTAAAATGGCGGCCATCTACACTCCAGGTCGTAATTTTCAGTATTTTGACTTGAAATTTTGAGAATAGAAGCAAAAGACATAAAATTTAGTGTATCTAACAATCAAGTAATCCAATGTACAGTTTCAAAATGGCGGCAAACTTTTTCAAAATGGCGGCCATCCACTCTATACGGCGCAATTTTTGAAATTCACGTGAGGCACCTGGTCCTTAGAGCCACTAGTAATAGTAACGTGGGTATGTGTGATGGGGAGTGAGTGAGCGAGAATGTCATTGCAATTGACTTCCTTCAATATTTATGATACCCTTCCGTATTCATAAAATAATGTTTCAATATATTAATTTTTGCACGTTACGCGTTCATCTCAACCAAGCCAAATGTAACCAATGTAGTAAACATTCCAACAAAATGCAACATTTCTATAGTTAATAACATGTTAATGTTAAATGTTAATAACGTGCCATAAGTCGTGTCCCTGCATTATAATTTCTTACTGACAAACCACAAAAAACACCCTTTTCATTTTTGCACTATTGAACATACATATTTAGGTGAATCTGAGGTAAAAATGTGGAGTTTGTGTTTTCAGTGACTTAGCAGATATGATTTTTTTTACAAAAATCACATATAAATCATATAAATTGTGTTTCAGAGTTTGTATCTCTTTTCTATGAACCACTTTTTCTGATTCAACAGTAGTTCTGAATAGTAGAGACTATTAGCTTTAATTTGACACCAGAAACACTTCAATTGGCCGAAAAATAAGGGAGTTACGTAATTTTTAACATTACGTGTCGATTTTTCCGCGGCAGAAGTCTCGGAAAATGACAGATTTTCATTTATTTTTCCTGAGGTCCGTTTAAGAGATAAAAATCTGCAAATATTCCTGTGGTCATTTCTCATGGGTATCTACCCAAAGAAAAAATATGAAGAAAATCCATGACAAAAGGGCAAATGGCATTGGTTCATTTCACATGGAATAAGCCTATTGTATTGTGTTAATTAACTTCCACTCGCACTTGAACTAGGCTTGCCTCTCATCGTCTCAGTGAGTTACTCCATCCGTTATAATATTCCGAAGAAATGAAAAAAATACAATTTTAGTTCACTAAAGGGCAATCCATACAAATACAATTTTTCATTATACTACAAAATTTACAATAAACGTATAAATGACTGATATATAATTATTTATTAATATAATCAAAGAGTATAATTTAATCTACAAAAGGCTGTTTGGCTCTACCCAGATATCTCTGTTCACAATCCTTGCGAGTTGTTTGGCTTTTCAGGACACAAAATATAGAAAAGAAAATGTAAAGTGAATGTAAAATCAGTTCAGTAATATTATCAAGAAAACTATGTACAGTGTGTTTACTTGCTGGAATTACACTTCAAACACACAATTGCGTTCAGTCGTTCTTTCAGGAAAAATGTTCCGGGGGACACATTTAGTATTCCGGAGGGGGGTCACTGCTGGTACTATTCTATTTATTATTATATTATAGACGTATTATTTTGGTCTCCTCCGAGGGGGCACTCTGAGAGCTCTGGGGAGGCGAGTGTTCCCCCAAAATCATCTCTGGAAGAAGCAGTGATTGCGTTGATCCGTTGTGTTCTTTTGGCTTATATTGAAGTTTATTCTCCCCTTATATAGCCACAATGAAAATAAATCACAAATGGCATGGTTGTGGGGGGAGGATTGTTTATGCTGTAATGTCAGCCCCTCCGAGGAAATGCGTAAGCTCCAATAGGTTCTTTTATTTCGCAGGGCTCAAACTTCCCGGTGGAGGCACATCGCAGGCGCAATTTTCCCTTTTCTTGAGGTAGGGCGCAAATTTCCCAGACGCAAAATTCTCGACACCGTTCGAATGACCTCGGAAGACTTTTCTATATCTTTTTCAATACTTTTTTAATATTCTTTTACTCGAGATTTCTTCATAGCTTCTTATTAAAATACTTACTAATATATCCTCATTTTATTGTCCTAACCAATCAATATGGGTATGTTGTCAGTAAAATATTTAGATTGATCGAGCCTCTGGTGTGTAACCACAGTATTTCATATCATGCCCCCATTAGAAATCTTGGCTAAATGAACCAATATATGTTGCCAATAAAATAGTTTAGAATGATTGAGCCCCTGGTAAATAACCACAGTATTTCGTGACAGACCCCCCCCCTTCCTATTACCATACTCTAGCTACGTGCCTGACTCAGCTAATTCTCTACATTCTTTACCAAGCACACATTTTCTAAAGCGGAAAATGCTCTCTAAATACCTAAGCTCATTATTTTCAGCAGATGCACAAACTGGATAACATTCTATCTACATGAATGTTATATATGTCGATTACTGGAAACCGCTTCTCGCTATCTATTACCATATTTACTATATAATGATTAACGTTAAAACCGGAAATGGTTGATTTGTACCGCTTCCGGTTTGAATATTACATTCATCAGGGAACTCGATTCTTAACTATTGACTCTGTACATCATGGCCAAAATTGATTGGTAATCCATCAGATAGTTCTTGAGACTGTTTGTTTCACTGACGGACAGAATGAATATATGGCTATAGAGTTTTGATAAACTAAATTCGTTAATGAGTGATGATGGAACAAATATAAGAAAGGGAACCAAGAGTACCACCGGGAAAATTTTCGAACACAAAATTAGCTATCGAAAACCCACATGTCCTGGGTTAGAATACCATAGATGAAAACTCTACCACTGAGTCATCAATCACCCGCTTATTAGTTTTGTTAACTATTATATTAATATAAATTAATGAATGCCTGCTTATGTTAATTATTGAACAATTACATTGTATACTTCGTAAAGTCAAAAATTATAAATTTGTATTTACTGTACATACAGTGAGCGCAGAAAGTGTTCGTACACCTATGCTATTGAAACGAGAATGCCTGCGAAAAAAAAAAAAAAAAAACAGAAAATTTAAGAAGTGTAATAACACACACAATATGAATAATGAAAACTAAGCTTTATGAATATATCAATAAAGAACCACAAAGACAAGTTTAATGGTCAGAAAGTAAATAAATTCCGTAGAAAATGTACAGAGTAGACGCAAAAAGTGATCGTACACCTGACGTACGAATACGAAACAAAGATACCACAACTGGGATTCACTAGTATTCACCTGAGTATACACCTCTGTATAGCATGACGAGTAACAGAATGAGTTTAGTTGTGAATAGGAGTGAAAAAACTGCACGGTGGGCTGTCGAAATGGGAAGCAACCGAACAGAAACAAATGAGGAGACAAGAAAAGTAATTATTAAAGTGCATAAGAAGGGTAAGTCTTTGAGAAAGATAGCAAACCTCAGGGGCAGATCCAGAGGGGGCGATCGAGGCCATCGTCCCCCCCCCCACAAGAGGAAACTTTCTTATTTTATATATAAATAAACCCATCCATAACAAGTTTGGAGCTCTTAAAAGTAGCAGTATTACTGCCGACCGCCCCTTCCCCAGAAGTCCGTCCTGGATCCGCCCCTGTATAGAGTAGCCACAATCGAGTATTTTCCGCTGTATGTTTGGAGTCGTTGTCTTGCTGAACAATAAATTGTTTTCAAGAACCATCTTCTGCGCACTAGTATGGAGATATTCCTTTAATATGTTAATATACACTTTGTGGATCATCACTCCATCGATAAGGTGGAGACGACCCACTCCTGAGGCACTCATACAACCCCAGACGAGCACGGACCCTCCTCCGTGTCTTACTTTAGGGACGAGATTTTGAGGATTCATCTCTGTATTCACCTTGCGCCATTCCATACGCCTCCCATTGGACTCGATAAAATTAAATTTACTTTCGTCCGAAAATATGATCCTATTCCAGAAAGAAGCCTGATCCCTTATCTTTATACTCTTTTTCAAACTTTAGTCTCTTTATACGATTTGTCTTGTTCACCCAGAACATTTTCCTGGCTATCCGACCATGATACCCTGCAAATATTCCGCACTGTACTGGCTGATACTTTAACACCTCGTGTTTCCAGATCCGTTGCCAATTGCACAGCACTACTTTTTGGAACCTTTTTTCTTTCCCTAATAATGTAACGTTTAACTTGTTCACTCAACACTCTTGGTCTTCCAGTTCTTTTTTTATTATTATTATTATTTTATTATTATTATTATTTTATTATTATTATTTTTTTATGGTTTCGCACAGTGATAGAAACATTATACATCGCAATTATTGTTTGTACTGTTGAACGAGGCCTGTCTGCAAGGTTTGCCAAGGGCGGATCCAGGACGGACTTCTGGGGGGGGCGGTCGGCGGTAATACTGCTACTTTTAAGAGCTCCAAACTTGTTATGGATGGGTTTATTTATATATAAAATAAGAGTTTCCTCTTGTGGGGGGGGGGGGCGATCGCCCCGATCGCCCCCCTCTGGATCCGCCCCTGACTCTATAATACCTTGAAACAGCTTCGCACACCTCCCCAATCCCCAGACATGAACCCCATAGAACATCTATGATCTGTTCTGGAGACAAGAATCAGAAGGCACAGCTTGTCTACTAAAGAAGGCCTAAGAAAAGCTATTCAAGAAGAATGGGACATAATCAGTCCCGAAGCTACAGAACTACGAACTACTACCGGTGAAATCAATGCCACGAAGACTACAGACAATCATTAACGCACAGGGTAATCCCACAAAATATTAAATAACGTAATATACTTTATAAGCATTAATTAAAGCATAAGTGTACGGTGACTTTTTGCGTTTACAAAAAAGGAATTCTCTCTTTTCTTCTGAACAAAACAGTGATTGTGTTTGTTTGGCCTTTTTCTTGTATATAGAAATAAAATGTATGAATGTGTAGTCTTAATTCTGGTTATATATATATTTTCCACCTCCCGTTCTCATGCTAGCTGTTTTCAATATAAAGTATGCACAGTGTACGAACACTTTCTGCGCTCACTGTAGGTATGTTGACAATAAGCGAATGTTATTAGAATATTTGTTGAGATTTATTTTCCTTCACTGCCTTTCGCCTGGTTAAAAAGTAGTTTAGAGGTGCTTTGGAGCAGCTGCAGGTGGGAACGCGATAATGTTTGAGACATACAGGCGACTTTTTTGTGTGTGAAAATAAGACCTTTCTCATAAAGTAGTAAATAACTGCAGTAGCAATTGTCTACGTAAATGATAAAGACATATCCAACTACAAGAAATTAATAAAGTATATATAGCCTATTCATTATTGTGTTTCTCTTTTAACACTACTAGCTAAGGATGGCCAATTCCAGAATTTTTACTTTCCGGAATCCGGAAAGTAAAATCGGAAAAATTCCGGATCTCGGAAAAATTCCGATTTTTTCTAAATTCCGGATTTTTTCCGAATGTCGGATTTTTTCCGAAATCCGGAATTTTTCCGAATTCCGGATTTTTCTGAATTCCGGGTTTTTCTGAATTCCGGAATTTTTCCGAAATCCGGAATATTTCTGAATTCCGGAATTTTTCCGAATTCCGGAATTTTTCTGAATTCCGGAAAGTAAATTTTCCGATTCCGGAAAACAAAATTTCCGGAATCCGGATTCCGGAAAATTTTGGCCATCCCTAATATATATGTTTGTGTGTGTGGTAGTACTTTCTGTTTCCAATATAAATTGCTATATTTGGTGGTCGAACATGCCAGAAACAAACTCGGCTTGCCTCGTATGTGGTACTTAATTCTCGCTCGGTAACTACTGGCCGATCTAAACGAAATTTGATAGGTAAATAACCTATCGTCTAAGGAATAAAGATCGGTACATTTGGTAACCGGGATCATTCAGGAACAGGCTCGGCTCGCCTTCTATGTGGTACTTTATTTCTCAGTAACTACTGATCGTGTGTAAATCAAATTTTATGAGCAAAAAGCCCATGGTCTGGGAATCAAATAATAATAGTAATAATAATAATAATAATAATAATAATAATAATAATAATAATAATAATAATAATAATAATAATAATAATAATAATAAATGATTGGTTTGGTAGCAGACCAGGGAAGGCTCTACTTGGCTTGACTCGCCTTGTACGAGGGTAATTCAATAAGTAACAGCATTTTTCTATTTTTAAGATGGCTCTACGGCACTATATGCTCATCAGACGCTAGGTGTCAGCGTTGGTTTTCGCCTGTTTTAGGCTGCAGAGTTACCACATCAGTCCGCTTTGCGATGTTGGCCGTGCCACTCTCTGTGCAGCAAAGAACAGCGTTATGTCATCCGTTTTTTGTGGTCTGAAGGTGTACCCGGAGCGGAAATTGATAGAAGACTTTCAACACAATACGGGGATAATGTGTTGCCACAGCGAAGTGTTCACCAGTGGATTGAACAGTTCAAAAATGGTCGAACGAGCGTGAAGAATGAGGAAAGAGCAGTGCGTCCAACTACAGCAACAACTGATGACATTATTGAACGAGCCCGTGCCTTGAATAACAGACGAGTGACTGTTGATGAATTGACAACCCATATTCAGATTAGACATGGTTCTGCATATGGCATCATGCAGATCAGGTTCAACTTTCACAAAGTCTGTGCGAGATAGGTTCCGAGAAAAACTCGATGAACAGCATAAAGGTAACCGTGTGAGAATCTGCAAGCACTTAGTGGACTGTTATTCTAACGAAGTGAATCGTTTTTCAGGCCAATCGTCACTCGAGATGAAAAGTGGATTTCTCACTGAATCAGAGAACAAACATCAGAGCACGGAATAGAAGCACCCTGCATCTCCCGTCAAGAAGAAAGTCAAGAGTCAACCTTCTGCGGGGAAGGTGATGCTTACAGTTGGAACTCACAGTGGCCAATCCTGGAACATTATTTGAAAAAGAGGTCAACAATAAACAGGAGAAGGTACAGTGATATGCTGGTAAGCAAGTTAAAGCCTACAATTCGTAATAAACGCAGAGGTCGATTGTCGGAAAGCGTTCTTGTGTTGCAATATAATGTGCGTCCATATACCGCCGCCCATACTGCTCAAACTCTTTATACACTGCGTTTCGAGGTGTTAGAAAATCTTGCATACAGTTCTGATCTCGTCCCGTGGGATTACCATCTGTTTGATCCACTTAAAGATGCCCTCAGAGACCGCCGAGTTAACTCCGATCAACAGGTGAAGGAAGCGGTGCCTTCTTGGCTTCTTGCGCAACCAAAACCTTTTTTGCAGGGTCCACAATGGCTCAGTGGTAGAGCGCTCATCTCTGGTGTCTGGGGTCCCTAGTTGAATCCCAGTTCGCACAAAATGAACTTTGTGGTGGACAAACACCGTGTGCATGGGTTTCCTCTGGATTCTCCCGTTTCTTCCCACTTTCTTCATTCCACAATTTCATTCATTTCTCATAATCACCGTCTCCTTTAGCCTAGCCAGCATAACCGTGGAACGTAAAACTTATTTTTTCATTTCTTTTTCACCTTTTTTGCAGAGGGTGTCTAAAAGCTTGTGCAACGGTGGACCAGCTGCATTGAAAATCAGGGTGATTATGTTGAAAAGTAATGTGAATAAAAACATTGTACTGTTGTGATAATAAATAATATAAAAATTGATTGCAGATACTTATTGACTTACCCTCGTGCTTGATAATAAAGGGTGTAATTGTGCTCTTGTTAGAAATATCAATGTGATGAAAAGAGTGTAATACAAATGTAGGAAGCAATGTTATATTCCATGGTAACGATAATAGAACTGAACCTAATTGTACCGGTAATAGAACATAATCTAATTTTAGGAGAAACAGGAACAGTAATCGTACACCATTTAGGAATCCGGCAAACAATAGATCTAATTTCAATCGAACTGGATTTCGTAATGATTCTCTAGATGGCAGAAATTCTCGAAATAAAAACCAAAATACTGTTGAAGTAAAAGACACGCCGTACTACATTCATGATTCTGTAATTCAATGTAACTTAACCGAACCCTTTGGCAATGTAACTTAGGCTAATGTTGTGGCGTCTGACAAAACATATTCAATTGATTTTTGTTTTATTTCACTTTGAATACAATTATGATTTCATTTGTTATTTGTATTTTTGTTTGCATTCTATACAGATCATAATTCTTTCCGTCAAAACATACTAAAAATAAATGGATACAGTTAGTTAAGACATTAGTTCTTCAGAAGTTTTATCTAAGATTAACATAGATAACATTGAATTTTCAGATTGATTCTTAATATGTTTTCTTTATTTGTATTATTTCTTGTTATGATATTGATTATTTATTTCATTTTGTGTATTGTTATAATTTCTTTGTAATTCGTACTTCTGAATTTTATGCTATTTACAGGGTTCCCAGCTGTCCTATTTTCCTATTTTTTCCTATATTTTGGAAATTTGTGTTTATTTGTCCTATATATGTCCTATATTTTAATCTTGCCCTATATTTTTCAGTGATTTAATTATTAAGAGTGCATGCCAAGGGTAGTTCTAGTGATTATTTAAATTGCTGCATATTAGCAATATGCTTAAATGTGTCTTAGCATTATTTTTCTGAGGGACAGTCACTAATCCTTACTATTACTTTTTTTTTAAAAAAAAATGGTTTATCCTATCCTCCCATGACCACTTGTTTTTCCATCTTTGTTTCCTATGTGCCTATTCTTCTCCAGTGAAGGTTAGCTGAGGAACCTTGCCATGATCCAGTTTCTTGTAACGCAAGCTGCGTTAGTATTTTCTTTTAGCAGTGTGTGTGCAGCAGTATTGGCTAGGCATAGAGATGTGTTGGTATTCACCAACATATCCCAACGCCTTCCAATATTGCCGTACGTAATACGCTTCCTGAAAAACCTGGAAATAAATGTGTGTCGTGGAAACGCTTTGGAAAAGTTATGGAAAGCAGACAAATGGTGAAAATCTTGGGAATGTCCTGGAAATTATTTATGAACTGGAAATGTCCTGAAATTTGTTATATAACAGTTGTTAGAAGTGTATATATAATTTGCAGAGCTATGATGAATGAAATGCTGTTACCTTATTTATTTCAAGGGGAATACTTTGATCAAATAATTCAGTGTTTAATTAGATTCAAGTATTTTATTGCAGAGAAATAAGTTATCAATCTTTTTTTTTTTCATTAGAAAGACATGAAGGAATGAAAAATAATGCCAAAATAAAGTTCATCTGTAAATAAAAGAACTAGAAGATAGTAGGAAGGTAAAGAAATAGTTAATATTTTTGCATGTATTAATTAAATTTACGTATTCAAAATTATTTATGGATAACGGCATGTTAAAAGTGTTAAATATCATGGTAATTCTATAAATAAGAGTTAACTATTTCTTTTTCTTCTTAGGTATTGCGAATATGTTCTGAATTCTAAAGATATTGAGGTTGCATTTTTTAATTTTTTATTTTATTTTATTTATTTTTTTTTTACTATTTTCAAAAACAAATAGTTGTCCATTGAGGGTGAAGAGTGACGTTTTCTTAACAATACATTTGTATTTTTTTCTGTGCTTCAGAGTATAATATTCCATTGTATAAACCAAACTGTCCTATTTTATAAACCAAACTCATATCTTTTCAGTGTCCTGCTGGGAGGCCTGTATTTACATCTATGCATTGATACAAATATTGTTTATCAAAGCTATGTTAATTTTGACCAAATGGAAGAAATAGGCTATATAATATGTCAACATATTCTGAGTTGATTCGTCAATGAGCTCCCATAATATTGATTTAAAGAATCTATTTTTGGACCTAAATAATTAATAAATTAATCATTTTTAAAAAAATTAGTCCTCTTCGTCGATAATTTTATACAATTAAAATTGAATTGTTAAATGAATATAAGAATGAGATAAATTGAAATTAATATATATGTGTAGTAATTTGTATGTAACCTTATATGTAAAATTATGTAACGGTCCAGGATTCTTTCTTAAATTGTAACCAATTTAAGAAGTCCTCGTCAGGAGCCATATATACAACAATATTGTATATATATTTTGTAATTTCTTCTATTTTTATATCTTGGTTTTGGGCAACGGTGCATAAAAATACACAATCTGTCGTGTAGAAGAAGAAAAAAAAAGTATGCAGTATATGTTGTTGATTCTAAATAGAAAGAAATAAGATTTAATCTTAATAGTTGAAATATGTGCTGGTTTTATAGGTGTAATCTGCATTTATAGTTACCATAACAGCAGATAATCTTTTATTTAAACGTTGCCATGATAACCGAATAAGAAAAGTATAATTAATGTAGTTTGGACAATAAAGGTAATAGTGATATAAGTTGTCGTGCCTGATTTAATGTATTTTTGACCGTGTTAACGTAACTAAAAAATACACGAACTGTGGGCTGGAATGTAACGTAAAATATATGTATAATATAAATTAATCATTACATTTTAAATGGTGGTTCCTATATACGTTACATTTTAGATGGTGTTATCTCGCCCAGGACTTACATAATAATAAAAATAAAGCAATAATACATATTACAATAACAAGTACCATAGATGTTACAGTGACGACAATAAAGGAAAATCGAACTAAGTCGATGAGTTGAGACATCATCATCATCATCATAGGTATTCTGCCCTTATTGGCAGGTCACTTGCCACAGTTGAGAAGCTTCCATGCTCCACGGTCCTCCGCTAACCTCTTCGTCTTTACGTGTGATCTTTCTGTTTTTATATCATCCATTAATTGTAGTCTCCTTCGCCCCCTCCTTCTCTTTCCCGCCAGCATACCCTTTAGGACGTCCTTCATGATACAATTTCTTCTTAGGTAATGTCCCAACCAGTTTCTCTTCCTCCTCTTAACAATATCTAAAACTTTTTTATGTCCCCTACCATTTCTATCACTCTCGTTCGTTTTCCGCTCATCCCAACTAATGCTTTCCATTCTTCTCCACGCCCATATTTCGAAGGTTTCCAGTCGATTTTCATCACTTTTACGTAATGTCCACGTTTCCGCCCCACCAGTACAGCACTCCATACGAAGCATTTTATGAGTCTTTTTCTCGACTCCTTATTCAAGGTCCTACAATACAGACTTTTCTTCCTCCTAAAGTCTTCTTCGTAAGTGAATAGTCTTCCTAAGTGAATAGTCTTCTTTGAAGTCTTCTTTCGCCATTCCTATCCTTGCTTATATTTCACGTTCGCACTTCATGTCATCATTACTAAGAATACTACCCAGATATCGAAAACTATTCACTTATTTTATCTTCTCCCCTCCCACTTTTATACCTGACACAGTCCTCCGTTCCAATTACCATGGCTTTTGTCTTTCTTTGTTGGGTGTTTGTGGGAATTGAGACAAAGATGTATAAATTTATTATTTCAATTGTTCTAAACATGATCTTTTCAGTTTTTTTTAACCATTTTCTAACTCCGGTATGATCATTATCATTCTTTCCTTTCATACGTAGTTTTGTGCAAAATCTATAATATATTGTATACGCAACGAATTATGTCAATGATAAGTAGTTTTCATTGGAGAACACGCTCTAAACAATATAGATTCATTTCAGAATGCAGAAGTGGTTCGTGCATTATCCCTCTTCAGCCAGAGCTACCAACAGCTTAATTCGCGGACAACTGTACTATTTTTGTTGGGTTGCATATCTGTCCAGGCGTTTGAAAGAATAATGAGATGTAACTCAACTATTGTAATTTAAACAGTCAGGGGCCTGTATACGTATGTAGATGATGGTACGTGTGTAAACGTATGAGAGTATAAACCAACTTCATGCAGGTAATGTCGTGATTAGTGTTGTAAAGGCCTGAAAAAAAAAAAAACGAAAATTTTGGTTAAAAAAGTTTTCTACTGTTTTTTTCCCGAGCTTGGAAAAAACCGGAAAAATTGGGAAAAGGAAAATTTCGAATATTTTACTACGTTATGCTTTTAAGAAAACTATTTTATATTTGCTATTTGCAGTTAAGATCCGCGAGTAGTTATATTTCTTGTATTAGAATAGGGAAATTTTGTGGCAACAAATATATTTGCACCACTCCTTTAAAGTAAGCAGCGTGATAGAATGGAGTTATGGCTACAAAAGATACTAAAATATAATCCTAATTAGATTAATTAATATAGACGTATTTAAATTGTTTTAAGTAATATTATAAAGTTACCGTTTTACGGCAGGGAAGTGTTGATAACAGGACCAGAATGATTTTAGTCATAACCAGTATGGTAAAAATCAAATATATATTTTATGGAGATACGTATCTTCCTTGTGCTGTGTATAATTTCCGGAAACTTTGAACCTATTACAAAAATCTTTTGTATGGAAATATTGGCAAAACCTGGAAAATATAATTCAAAAACTATTTCTTCGCCTGATGCTAATCTTATTTGCTGTAACGTGTCTGCAGAATGTATACAATTTATTTCGCTAGCAGAAAAAATATTTAAAGCAACAGCTTTTAATTTTAATTTTGTAGTTTCCTGATTTCTGATTTTAAAAAATCCCTCTTTGTTATTGGTATATTTTTCGAACAACTCAAAAAGAGAGATGATCTTATTTACATATACACACATACGCCGTACAAGTGCGTAAATTTGAGCAGCGACAAATATATTAATAAATTTAACATGTGTAACTTCCGCTCTTTATTATTAAAGACTAGCAGAATACATGTTATTCGCACTGGGAGAATGCGTTTCATTTTGGGTATAAGGGGCACCAAAACTGTCACCAATGAACTTAGGGACCCCAAAAACTATGAATTCGACACTAATATCACACATTTTCAATTACTTTTACATGTTACCCTCCCCCTTTACTAGTACTAATGGGGCTGAATTTGGATGTAAACAGCTTCGGAAGTGTTAATGTTCATCTCAGAACCTCCAAAACTATGGATTCGACACTAATATCGGGCACCTCTCCCCGCCCCAAGTTACAAGGATGAATTTTGATTTAAACGTCGGAAGTGTTACTGTTCATTTCAGAGACCCTAGAAACTATGGATTCGACACTAATATCGGTCATTTTCGTTCATATTTATATATCTCCTCTTCCCCCTAGTTACGGGGATGCATTCGGATTTAAACGGCATCGGATTATCTCAGCGACCCCGAAAACTATAGATTTTACATTAATATCGGCTACTTTCAGTTTTTTTAAAATATATATTTCTTCCTATCGAAGTTGAGGGCCTGAATTTGGATTTAAATGGCATCGGAAGTGTTACTGTTCATCAAAGCAACCCGAAAAACTATGGATTCGACAGTAATATCGGTCATTTGTATACTATATATAAGTCCCCTCTCCTCCACCCCCAGGTAACTGCGCTAAATTTGGATTTAAACTGCATTAGAAGTGTTACTGCTCATCTCAGCGACCCCGAAAACTATGGATTCGACACTAGTATCAGTCGTTTTCGATCATTCTTTATATATATCATCCCCTCCCTAAAGTTTTGGCGCTGAATTTGGATTTAAACTGCATCTTAAATGTCATTGTTCATCTCAGTGGTCCTGAAAACTGTGGATTCACACTAATATCGATCATTTTGCATAATTTTTATATAGTCTACCTCCCTCTCCTCCCAATTTGCGGGGATAAATTTGGATTTAAACGGCATCGAAAGTGCCACTGTTCACCTCAGCGTCCCCGAAAACTATGGATTCGATACTGATATCGGCTATTTTTCATATTTTTTTACATACCTCCCCTTCCCCCAAGTTGCAGAGCTGAGTTTGAATTTAAGCTTCATCGGAAATATCACTGTTCATATCAGCAACCCCGAAAACTATGGGTTCGACACCAAGATCGATAATTTTCAATATATATCCGCACTTCCTTCCTCCAAGTTGCACCTTCAAAGTGAAATACTAAAATCCATCCCAGGCTCTAAATTGATCTATGTTGACAATTTTTATTGAGATCAGTCTGGTGGTTCAAGAGCTTTTAAATTACAAAGATATTCACTTTCATTTTATATATATAGATAATTTGTCGCACTAGAAAACAGGTATTGGTTTACTTACAAAATTTCGTACATAAAATTTATCGTAAATTCTGTATTTGAATATTAAATGATAGTAATTATATGTCTAAGTGCATGAGTAATAGTGAAATTTACCTACTGCTCTTTCTTTTAAGAAATAATTTGGTTAAAATTAATAAAATTTCACCAGATCAAAGAGCACATTAAGGACTCAGTTTCATTCAAGAGCCCTCTTTGATGCAAAACAGAAACGCTTCATGATGGTAGGTGTGTATGCAATTGTAAAAGTTCTGTAATTAATGCACATCCAGGTGTAAACGACTAAAAGGCACATAAAGGAAATGAGTGCAGACTATTAGTTTTCAAGAATAATTACAACAATTTTATTTTCGAATACTTCTTTTTTTTTTCTAAAATATTTGCTATATTGTAATTTCTTAACTTACATTTTTCTCGCGTTCGAAGAAAAAAGGTCCCATTACTAGTAAAACTAACCTAATACAAAGATTTTGGTTATTTTCCCAATTTTTCCGGAAACAAACCGGAAAAAACTGTTTTTTACAAGCAGGTTCAAAATTTCCGGAAATTTTACAACACTAGTCGTTATATATATAAGATGCGGAAAAGTCCCGGAACGGTCCAATACCTCTTGAAATATACAGATCAGGAAAACAAAGTCACGTGTTAAATAGTTTTGAAAAACTATCCAATGATACCTTAATGCAACCTCCTATCAACACACACTTCGGAATTTTAAATGGGAACCCCCATTTCTTATTGCACATTTGAATTCTCCAGAAAAAGGGACAGTGATTTGATTCAAAATTGAAAACAGTGCCTTCATTGATGGCGCTTGAATCGACACAAGAAAAGGGTGTACCAAAACTTAAAAATGCGAATTGTCAGACCCGTATACTGTGGCCATACGGTTAGCGTACTGGATTGCGGAGTCAGAGGTCCTGAGTTCGATCCTTTTTTACTTTCGTGCAACGAAAGAAGAGAAGAAAATATAGTGGTTGTGAAAAAGTCGAATTCGAGATTTCGACGAATATAGGCGTTTCATGGTTTATACACACCTAAAAATTAATTTTTGACATCCGTTCGTCCTGATGTACATTTCCCTAGAGGCCATACCGTTCAACACATCCAGAACAAATTTTGTTTTTGTGTGATTCTCCAGGTTGGATGGGGTGGGGGCGAATTTTTTTCCTATCCCTAAAATTAAGGATAGTTTACTGGAGGGTGAAAATCAAAATTTGCTTTTTCTCAAAAATGGCTAATCGATTTTGTTCATATTTCATAAATCAAATTTTCAATAACAACCTTATACTGTGGTATACGCCATATCTCTGGGGAAAATTGAGCAGGGGTAGTTTAATTGGACAGTTTTTTCGGAAGATTTTCTCAAAATTGACTCAGGTGATTTTGTTCATATTTTATAAATAAATACTTCATTAATGACTTGACAATATGACATATGTCATTTGTCCTGAAAAATTCTACAAGTAGTAGTTTATTCATTGGGGATGAGTTTTTCCTCGGACGATTTTCTCAAAAGCAACTCACACGATTTCGTTCGTATTTCATAAGTAAATATTTTATTAATATCTTTTTTAATGTTGTGTAAATTATTCCTTACGAATAAATTTATAAGGAGTACTAGTAGTAGTGGCCGACGTATATGCAGCCGAGTCAGCAAAAATTTTTGTGACGTCATAGGTCAAAGGTCAATAACCTTGGCCCTGGGTCAATGACCTAGGAGTACTTAGGACCACCTCTCCAAAATTTGGCAGAGGTACCTTGGCCCACCCCCTAAATTTTGGCAGGGATACATAGACCACCACCCTTAAATTTTGGAAATTGCCAAATCTAAAAATTGGGTGTGGTAGCCTAGGACCCGGGTATGTACTTCTATCAGTATTGGGGGTCCATGTCGTTCCCTTTCATGGGTAAAAAATTGCCAAAAATTAAATTTCGGAGGTTTTTGACCTAATTTATCCCCTTTGATGAGGTCTTATTATCCTATATAGTTATATGGGCGTATACAGGGGTCCATTACCTTTCATAAGATATGGGTACGTTAATGCATCGCTTTAAAAATTTGGGAGGGGTACCTTGGCCCACCCTTTCAGTTTTGGAAATTGCCCAATTTAAACATTTGGTATTATAGTACTGGACCCTAATATGTATCATGATAAATTTGGGTGGTCCACTTCGTTCCCTTTTAGGGGTACAAAATTGCCAAAATATAAACGTAAGCAATACGTTGTACCATGTGTTTGGTTTTTGACCTAATTTATCTCCTTGGATGAGGTCCTATTACTTTATATAGTTATATGGCCATGTATAGAGGTAAATTCCCTATTTTGTGCACCCCTTTAAATTTTTGGGAGAGATACCTTGGCCCACCCCTTTAATTTTGGAAATCCTCCAATTTAAGCATTCGGTATCATAGCACAGGACCTCAATATGTATCATGATAAATTTGGATGGTCCAACTCGTTCCCTTTTATTGGTACAAATTGCCAAATTTTAGTACAACCATTTGTTTGGATTTTGGTCCATTTTATCCCGTTAGATGAGGTCCTATTACCTTATATGGTTATATGGTCATGTATAGGTGTTCATTCCCTATCATAAGATGGGTATATTGGTGCACCCCTTTGAATTTTTGTTAGGGGTACCTTGGCCCACCCCTTAAATTTTGGAAATTTTCCGATTTAAGGATTCGGTATTATAATACAGGACCTCAATATGTATCATGATAAATTTGGATGGTCTACCTCGTTCCCTTTCATGGGTAAAAAATTGCCAAAATATAAACATAAGCAATATGTTGTACCACGTGTTTGGTTTTTGGCCCAATTTATCCCCTTTGATGCGGTCTTATTACCTTATATGGTCATTATTTGGTCTAGGAATTAATTCGTGCGGGTGGACAAGAGATGGCGCAACGAACGGAGCGTCCCACAGTTCCGTGTATCCACACATGTGTTGCAAACCCCTGTCATCGCGTATCGTTCGTAGTATAGGGCAGTGGATTAAAGCGTCAACAACACCAGTTTGTAGTTAAGTGAACATGGCGCAATTTGTGCCTGATAAAGTGTTTTTGCGGGGCGTCCTGCTGCACTACTTTAACATGCAGAAAAGTGCGACTGAAAGTCATCGTATTTTGGTGGAAGTGTATGGTGACCATGCTCTAGCTGAGCGAACGTGTCAGAAGTGGTTTGCACGGTTTAGAAGTGGTGATTTCGGCTTGGCAGACCAAGAGCGAGCTGGACAGCCAAAAATATTTCAAGACGAAGAATTGACAGCATTGCTCGAGCAGGATTCGTGTCAAACGCAGGAACAACTTGCAGCAGCATTAGGCGTTGATCAAACAACAGTCTCCAAACGCTTGAAAGCCATGGGAATGATTCAAAAGATGTCACATTGGGTTCCATATGAATTGAAAGACAGAGACGTTGAAAGACGAAAAACCATTTGCGAATTGCTGCTTCAACGACAGAGCAGAAAGGGGTTTCTGCATCGAATTATTACGGGTGATGAGAAGTGGATCCATTACGAGAACCCTAAACGAAAAAAGGCCTGGGTGAAACCAGGTGAACCAGGTCCATCACAACCAAAACGAGATATTCACTGTGCAAAGATTATGCTGTGCATATGGTGGGATATGAAAGGTGTGGTGTACTATGAGGTGCTGCAACCGGGTGAAACTATGAATGGAGAACGTTATCGACGACAATTAATGCGTTTGAAGCAAGCTCTGGCCAGAATGGGAGAACAGACATGATAAACTTATTGTTCAACATGATAACGCTCGCCCACATGTCGCAAAACCGGTCAAAACCTATTTAGAAAATGTCGGATGGGAAGTTTTACCCCACCCGCCGTATTCACCAGACGTTGCTCCTTCGGACTACTACTTGTTCGATTGCATGAACAACGATTTGATTGGACAGCGGTTTACCTCTTCAGAAGATATCGAAACATGGGTCTCTGACTGGATCGCTTCCAAGGATGAGGACTTCTTTCGCCACGGAATCCGTACATTGCCTGACAGATGGGCGAAAGTGGTGGCTAGCGATGGACAATATTTTTCTTAAGGTATTTATGTATTTTGTGTTTGTACTACAGCTTCAATGTGTGCGTACCAACCGCACGAATTAATTCCTAGACCAAATATGTAGGTTTATTTCTTATTATAAAACATGGGTACATTGATGCACCCTTTAAAAATTTGGGAGGGGTTATCTTGGCTCATCCACTCAGTTTTAGAAATTGTTTAATATAAGCATTTGGTATCATAGTATATGGTCTTCAATATGTACCACTATAAATTTGGATGGTACACATCGTTCCCTTTCATGGGTAAAGAACTACCAAAAATAAAATTTCGGAGGTTATTGGCCCTTTTGATAAGGATTTAGCACGTTATATGGGTATGGGTTTATTACCTTTATATGTTTATGTTCCCTTTTAAATTTGGGAATTATCAAATAACAAAATTCGGTAAACAAAATTCGAAATTCCTATCTCGAATATTTTTAGTACGTAGCTGATGGTTGTATTGCACCATTGGTTAGGCACAATCCATCGTGGACCGTAGCTCTAAGGAGTCAGTTTAGCACTTCCTTATATTTCCTTGCAAATTTCCTCACTATTTCAATATGCATTTATTATTTTATTACCAACGCCCTAGTTACACTGGAATACCACTCCCCGTGAGATCAGCGAAGTTAAGTAGTGCCGGGTCTGGTCAGAGGAAAGATAGGTGTGACCATTCGTAGTCACCAGACGGTGTTGGCGTTGCAGCGTTCACCCAGCGTCGTGAGGATAATTCAGGGGAATAGAAGCAAACCCTGCTAAATCCATTTTTTTTTTCAATTTTCTCAGGGAACAAAGACAAAGTGACGCTCTTATGTTTCAGAATTGTTGAACTTTTTTTAAGTGGTAGATTTGACTCATCTGTGATCATTAAAAAAAATCAACAATTCTGAAACATAAGGGCGTCACTTTTTCTTCGTTTCCTGACAAAATTGAAAAATTGATTTAGCAGGTTTTGTTTTTATACCCCTGAATTGGGAAGCCACTTGAAAGAAAAGAAAAGTAGCGAACTGCAGTCTATGAAGCCAGCATTAACGGCGAGAATAGCCGATCTGCTGACAATACATCATCTCATAGGAATCAGTGCCATAAGTTCAGGCCTCCTAAGGGCTGTTGCGCCAGGAATTTAGTTATTATTATTATTATTATTATTATTATTATTATTATTATTATTATTATTATTATTATTATTATTATTATTATTATTATTATTATTATTATCTATATATATAAAAGAGAACGTACAAATCCTTTGTCCGCTCATCACGCTAATACGGCTGAACCAATTTCTTTTATTTTTGGGGGGTTATTAGGATTTGGACCCTAGATGGTTTTTATCATATCACTTTAATTTTCAATTACCAGTGTCTTGAGATAATTGACCATTCAGGTGTCCATTACGTACAAATCCTTTGTTAGTTCATCATAGGTATAAAAATAAACGTATTTATATGCAACCCGCATGACCGTGTCACTCGGCGGGTTAACATAAATGACAGGCGTTATAATGGTTTTTATCATATCACTTGAAAGCGAAAAAGTAAAAATTATCTAAGTAACAAAGTTTATTGCGTTCGGGGGTGACCGCAGCGAAGCGGGGCGGGTTAACATAAATGACAGGCGATATAATGTTAACATTTACTGCAATCTTCTATGGTTTTTATCATATCACTTGAAAGCGAAAAAGTAAAAATTATCTAAGTAACAAAGTTTATTGCGTTCCGGGGTGACCGCAGCGAAGCGGGGTGAACGCTGCTAGTCTATATATATAAAAGAGAACGTACAAAATCCTTTGTCCGCTCATCACGCTAATACGGCTGAACCAATTTCTTTCATTTTTGGGGGGTTATTAGGATTTGGACCCTAGATGGTTTTTATCATATCACTTTAATTTTCAATTACCAGTGTCTTGAGATAATTGACCATTCAGGTGTCCACAAATCCTTTGTTATTAGTTCATCATAGGTAAAAATAAACGTATTTATATGCAACCCGCATGACCGCGTCACTCGGCGGGTTAACATAAGTGACAGGCGATATACAGCGGAAAATAGCTTGAATCTTCTGTTTAAAATTTTTTAATTGATTTGCTTATTTTTACAGACACTTTTACAATATGCCAGCACCGGGATGACCGCAGCGAAGCGGGGCGGGTTAACATAAATGACAGGCGATATAATGTTAAGATTTACTGCAATCTTCTATGGTTTTCATCATATCACTTGAAAGCGAAAAAGTAAAAATTATCTAAGTAACAAAGTTTATTGCGTTCCGGGGTGACCGCAGCGAAGCGGGGTGAACGCTGCTAGTTGGTAATAATAATGATATTAGCAGTAGGCTTAATAAAGATTCTGGGTGTTTGTTTGCTCTGCTTATAGGTACATTATTTCTCACTTTATGGTATAGTTAGGCAGGTCAACAATTTATCAGTTTCATTCTAATGTGATTTATCACGTGTATAAAAACTGGACAAACTGCGTAGTAGGATAGTACACACAGGAAATTAGTAATGATAGCTTTATTACTCAGATGTTAACCTGCATACATTCATAAATATGAGGAACTTTATACTTAGGCTAATATAATGCTTTTTAAACCATTTCTTTTTGTTAAAAAAGTTTAAATTGTCATTATAGTATTATTCACGGGCCTGTCGAATAATAATAATAATAATAATAATAATAATAATAATAATAATAATAATAATAATAATAATAATAATGCTATTTATAAAATACTAACATTAGTGGATTACGCTAACTCCTAATAGTAAATCACGTTCATGTTCATTGCAATAATATAATGCAATAATTTACATTTGAGCATTTATATTTATGTATCCGCAAATTCGTTGGTCGGCTAACTAAAAAAAAGAAAGAAAAAATTGAATGCAAACAAGTAGAGCTCTTAAGTATGATTTTAACCTATAATTAGTGCTTGAACTTTTCGGGTAAACAGTACCCGTCCGATTCCCCTTGCGTTTGGTTTAGTCGATTCTTAGACCTGATAAACCCGTTTGACCCGTGTTTGGCCTGTTTGGACCGTTTAACCCGATAGACTTGTTATGGGTTCGTACATGATAATTAGAACAATTTGTGTTACGATAGTAAAGTGAAAGAACACACCATTTACAATCATGACAGACTAAGCTTGTTTTCATAAAAACGGGGTTATCAGGTCAACCCTATTCATACGGTTCAATCGGGCAAACCCGATTCATACGGATAAAAATACAATATCGGTCCAACGGGCGGTCCAGGATCGATTCTATTTTCCGAGCATTACCGAAAATGCACAGTAGGCCGAAAAGGATCGGACGTAAAAAACTATTATTATTATTATTATTATTATTATTATTATTATTATTATTATTATTATTATTATTATTATTATTATTATTATTATTATTATTATTATTATTATTATTATTATTATAGAAGAGAAAATTACTTGTTGAATGACCTGTACGTATTTTGTTTCTATTTTAAATGGCTATTCTTGTTTTATTTATCTGCTTATTGGTTTGCAAAACCCAGAAAGAAGAATAATTTGAGACTTCATTGTTTACCCTGGTGACAGGGAAAGCGGCTAAGCTTTTGTAATACTGGCAACATCCAACTGGTTGACAAACCGCACGTGGCTGCTAACAACTAGATGACAGTTTTACCGCTGACAAGAAAAGTTGGTTTAGCTTTGAAAACAAGTATATTAGAAGTTTCTCCTACTTGCGCCTAATATCTATACAACCCACTTAACTGAGTGGTAGGCTCATTCTGGAAATAATGATATAGTTTTCATTGATTGACAGTCCACAGGCTATAAAAATTTTGTATTAATAACCAGCTGATCCTGTGCTATTTACACAGAGCATAGTTCTAATATGAGCGTGAATCTCCTTCCCACTTCTTACTAAAGAAGTATATCTGTGCAAGTCCCTTTACGAACACAACTAAAGGACAGGAAGATTTTCAATGGAAGTGAATTGCTATAGACAAACCTATAAGTGTATTATTTATATATATATAGAATTTGGGGTGAGTTTGTGGCAAACTTGGATAAGTAATAGACAATACCAAATGGAAATATTTTTTCTTATAATTCCATATCCGAATACTCCTCATTGTACGTCTGTGAAGTTGTCCCGCCCACCTAACGAATTTTTATTTTTCTTATCTACATCGTTAGTTTATCGATAGTTTACGTTAGTTTTGCTAAAATTATCGTTAGTTTCGAAAAAATAAAATTTTTATTCAACAAATAAATGGGCAGGCCAACTTCACGGTTCCCCACCCACAAATGAATTTCAAAAGTTTTTCATATCACATCGTTAGTTTATCGTTAGTTTAAGTTAGTTTTGCTCAAATTATCGTTAGTTTCGCAAAAATAACGATTTTATTCTAGAAATAAAGTTTCCCGCCAACTGTGAATTAGCCCGCCCATATTGAATTCTCATAAAATTCCAACTCATATCGTTAGTTTACGTTAGTTTTGCTAAAATTAAGGCTTGTTTTACAAAAACAACGATTTCATACGAGAAATAAAGATTTCCGCCAAATGTAAACCCTAACAGCACAATTAGATAGCAGGCATATGCCTATCATGTACCGTCAGGTACACTGGAATGTGTCCAGTATGTCCCTAAGGAAAGTAAAACTAAAGTAAACTAACGATAAACTAAGGATGCGAAATGGAAATTTATGATAATTCTTTATGGGCGGGAAACTTTACATTTTGCGGGAAATCTTATTTCTCGAATAAATCGTAATTTTTGCAAAACAAACGTTAATTTTAGCAAAACTAACGTATACTAACGATAAACTAACAATATGAGTTGTAATTTTATGAGAATTCAATATGGGCGGGCTAATTCACAGTTGGTGGGAAACTTTATTTCTAGAATAAAGTCGGTATTTTTGCGAAACTAATGATAGTTTTAGCAAAACTAACGTAAACTAACGATAAATTAACGATATGAGTTGGAATTTTATGAGAATTTAATATGAGTGGGCTAATTCTCAGTTGGCGGAAAACTTTATTTCTAGAATAAAGTCGGTATTTTTGCGAAACTAACGATAGTTTTAGCAAAACTAACTTAAACTGACGATAAACTAACGATATAAGTTGGAATTTTATGAGAATTCAATATGGGCGGGCTAATTCTCAGTTGGCGGGAAACTTTATTTCTAGAATAAAATCGTTATTTTTGCGAAACTAACGATAGTTTTAGCAAAACTAACGTAAACTAACGATAAACTAACGATATGAGTTGGAATTTTATGAGAATTCAATATGGGAGGGCTAATTCTCAGTTGGCTTGAAACTTTATTTCTAGAATAAAATCGTTATTTTTGTGAAAGTAACGTTAGTTTTAGCAAAACAAACGTAAACTAACGATGTGATATGAAAAACTTTTGAAATTTGTTTGTGAGTGGAGAACGTGAAGTTGGCCTGCCCATTTATTTTGAATAAAAATTTTATTTTTTCGAAACTAACGATAATTTTAGCAAAACTAACGTAAACTAACGATAAACTAACGATGTAGATAAGAAAAAGAAAAATTCGTTAGGTGGGCGGGACAATTTCACAGACATCCTCATTGTGGGTCCACAAAAAGTAAAGCGCCTGAAATGTCCGTCAACCCGCTATACTTAGCTCCTTTACTGGTTGCCTTTCACCAGGGTATCAACCTTAACGTCCTAGTGGCAATATTAAACTGTCAAGGCGACTCCTTAAAATACAGAATATACAAATAGAAACAAATTTATTAAAAAATATGAGTGAGAACTGGCAAATGTACGCAAAACTTGGACTCGGCCAGTGAAAACAATATTTTCCTATTACTTGTGGTTTTCGAGATCTCGTTGTCGAAAGGATTGGCCACAAACATTTAGACGTTTCTTGACCACAAACATTTAAACTTAGCATTTTAATATATACGGTAGATTAATAATATTTCCAAACTCTCTAAAGTAAAGAAAATGTACGTTAAAGTAAATTACATGCTGAAAGAATATTAAGAAAAAATAATCACAAAATAATTGCTATGATTCTCTTTTTCATTACTTTTAAAGTCAGTTAGATGATTGAGCTAAAAAATATGACCAAAACAAGGTCGGAATAAGTGGTTGCGGTACATTGCTTGTGTCGTTCTGCTTACTGCAGGAAGGGGAAAAATCGATAGCATTCCCTAGCGGTGAATGGCATCGAAGAAGGGACTTCAGTGCCCTAAATGCAGTTCTCGCAAGAAGCAATTTTCCACTCTTACTTTCTTTTTTATACGTACGAAGATGTATAATAACTTTATATTTAATAATAATAATAATAATAATAATAATAATAATAATAATAATAATAATAATAATAATAATAATAATAATAATAATAATAATAATAATAATAATAATAAAGATCTTTTCTAGCTATTTTGTTAGCGAACTCTACTTTGGTGATGACTCAGAGGTAGAGCGTTCACATTTGGTGCTTGGGGTCCTTAGTTCGATCCCAATTCGCGCCAAGTGAATTTATGGTGGACAAACACTGTGTGCGTGGATTTTCTCGGAGTTCTCCCGTTTGTTCCCATTTTCTTCATGCCACCATTTCATTCATTTCTCATCATCACTGTCTCGTTTAGCCTGGCCGGCATAATTGTCGAACGTAAAACTTAAGGATTTCATTTCATTTTCTACTTTGATTAATTCCCGGTGGACCATGAAAATGATAATAGTAACACAAGGATAAGTCATAAATCTGACAATATTCTGGTACACATACTCGTATTTACTACAGTATAATAAATGCATATTAACATTCAAACTGTGGTCCTTCGTGTTGGACTGTCCGCAGGTTAAATGCAATGAAGCCAGTCACTGTTGTTTCGACCTCCTGCCGGTTAGTGAAGCTTCGTGATTTGAGGAAGACTGACATGGACCGAAACAGATAGTAATCTGCAAGCGCAAGGTTAGGATTATATGTTGGATATAGCACCAGTTCGATGCCATCAAGTTCCTATTCTTTTTTTAGTTTACTTTTAGCAGAGTGTGATTTTGCCTTATCCTGTTGCAGCTGAGCGCGCTTCGGTTTACCAATGTAAGATAGTTTGAGTGTAGTCCATCACGTTATGTTTTTACTTTCTAAATAAAGACCAGCATTGATGGTAAGACCGTTACGAGCAAACTCGAAGTGAATTAGCACACATAGACCAAGACTTTATGCTTGAAACGGTCGTGTTTGACGACCGCTTCTGGAAACTAGCCCTTGCTCAACCACTGTTTTGCATGTTCGGATCCCGAAAAAAAAACACCTACTTTCCATCATATGTGGCATTTCGTATCAAGGAACGCAGATCACGAAAATGTTCCAGCAGTTATAAGCACAAATTGATTCTCTTTTTGGCCTGAGCTGAGGTCAGCTCATGTGGCACAATGAGAGCTCCTCATGGTTTTCCCGTTCGTGATGGTGACACACTGCAGTGAAATGGGTCATGTTGAGTCTATTTGACAATCGTCATGTGCTGCATTTTCCTCAATGGCATGTTGTTTGACCTCAAATTCCCTGAGGCGTTTGGACCTTGGCTGCTCTTCGACAGTTTTACAATCCGCAAGAAACTTCTAGAACCAATGAAATGTTGTGTTGTGGTTTACTGGCCTTTCCTCTATCGATTGACAAATGTTTTTTGGTTAATACCGTAGTGTTATATCCACGTTCGAATTCATACATTAACAGTTCACGTATCAGAAGTTATTGAGCACCATCGTCACTGCCATTAAAAAATGACTGAAGATATATACAGAGTGGCGATCTTCGTATGAAATAGGCCCCTTACCAATCTGCTCTTGTAGCTGCTTACGATCTCCGCGCCTGCTCTTTGGGTTGTGGAAATATTGCAAGATTTTTGACTAATCCTTGTAATAGGGGTGAGATGGCTTAGTGGTAGAGCGCTCACCTCTGGTGCGCCGGTTCATGGTTCGTTTCCCGATGCCGAGAGTGGTGATGAATAACATTATGTTCATATGTTTTATCAGGGTTATCCTGTTTCCTCCTTCATTCACACTCCAATTATTTCACAATAATTCGTTTCCATCAATAACCCGTCTCCTTTAGCCTAAAGGACAAAGCGTAGGATTTAAAAGTAGGAATTTCATTCGCTTTTCAATAATGATATTAATACTGTTATACTGTACAGCCACCGCAAAAGTATCTGCCCCTTCTAAGTGCTCTAATTCCATTAGTTGGAGTCCGGTTAATTTTCAGTTGTGAGAACGCCTAGACAGATGAAACCCAACTTACACGTAACGTCTCTCAGCACTGACATCAGTTGGTGGCTCTGAGCAAGGTTTTTATGCAGGTAAAATTGTGAAGTAGGTGACTAACGAAACAGCTCTCCATTCCAAGATGAATCTCAATGGTTCGGATCGTATTGTCCAACGAACACCACATATTATTCTCAATATTGCTGTGTATGTGATGTATTATTTCGTTATATGCTGTACGTTCCAAGAAATAAAAAAATATTGACCACACATGAATCAGAAAATGCTTGAAAGTAACTGAAAATGTTAGATCTAGCAGAACTGCTTCAAATAAATTTGTAAATGATTGACTCCATTGACAGACCTTCTCTAATTCTCCTCATTCCAATATCTTTTTCTTTCTGGAGAGGAGAAGACCTTGCTTGTCACACTGAGTATGCATTGAAATTGATATTGAAACATTTGAAAAAGTTTGAACCTGGCCCGTGATTTGAACCATAATCCGCCGAAAAGAAATTGAATGCGCTAACCACTTACCTACAGCGCCACTTCATCCTGCACCTAAATTATTAACTGGTTAAAGTGTTTGCATGTAAGACTATACACAAGATACTAATACTCGTGTAAGGAGGCGTTCTTAATGTGAGTGTCACAATGACTTATTCGAGGTTTCCTTTTTTACCACGAGAACAAGTTATATAGACCTTCGTCAATGAGGAAAATAACACAAAACGTTCTTCAAGTTGAGGCTATCTCATCGTTTTAACGATGGTCCCGATTTACATTACTACTATTCTTCCTCACTTTAACTTCTAATTTCCAAAGAAGATATATATATATATATATATATATATATATATATATATATATATATATATATATATATATATATATATATATGTGTGTGTGTGTGTGTGTGTGTGTGTGTGTGTTGTATGTGTTGTGTAAGCCCGGATTGTAAATGTACACTACCTAAAGTGAGAAGCTGATAGCAACACTTTCCAAATATTTCTGCCGTCATGTGATTCCGATGATTCTTTTGCATGATACAAAATCCATAATTTTCCAAGTGTCCACGATTAGAGAAATTCCTGATCTAAAGAATCAAATTATAAGCTACCGATACAAAGTGGCCTTGGCTTAGTTGGTAAAGCGTTGACTTCGATTTCGGAAAGTCGTGGGTCGGGAACGGACACAGAGCTTCTCCAGAACGTTTCCTCATTCACACCTTAGATGCCTAAAGGCAGTAAAAATCGAATTATTTCAAATATACTGGTACACTCCCGTCGTAAAATCATATATATATATATATATATATATATATATATATATATATATATATATATATTCAGGGAGCAAAATTTCCGGTCGCCAGTTCACCATTGGCGACTAGATATTTAAAGCTGGCGAGCAGTGTCAGTAGAAATGGTTTCTGCCTAAACTCACAGGTCTGGGCAGTTTCTGTTTTTGAATGAAAATAATTGTCATTGAGTGAGAGAAAGCACGGAAGGTGAAGTCATCACAACGGACATGGAAAGTGAAGTTTTCAGAAGAAGTGAAGTTTCGCCCCTTCTTTTCCACCGTCAATCGAAAACTTCATTACGAGATTCCCAAATTTGCTTCCAATTGTCACATTATGTGCAGTTTTACCTGTAAGTACTGCTTCATGTGAGAGAGACATAAGCAGTCTGAACAGGGTTATGACTGCCTACAGGAATTCACTGAAGACTAACACACTTGATGATTTGCTAACAATTTCCGTTAATGGCCCTTCACTTAAGGACTTTGATCCGAAAACTGCAATCGACAACTGGTACTTCAGTGCAGAGAGAGAGCGTTACACAAACGTGAAGTCTTAAGGTAAGATATTTTTTTAAAACATGTATATGAATTGTCCAATTCAAAATTGATTATTATGAATCTGATTGTCTGGTTTTGAAATATTATGCCCTCATGTCTCTTTCTTTGTCAAATCAAAGGCCGTGGGGAAGGGCCTCTCATAATTTGTACGCGAGAGACAGTGGCGACTTTGAAAGTTTGCACCCTATATATATTTGAATATATATATATATATATATATATATATATATATATATATATATATATATATATTCAAATATATAGGGCACAAAATATAGGGATTGGGATGTATGCGACTGACATTCATATGGTTTAAAGTACGCTATAAACAATATTGATTTGTAGCAATAAAATATAGTATATACTAAATATGGTATACACCCTAAATATCGTAAATGCCCTAAATATAATACACACTACAATACCTATGCACTACATATAGTACACACTACTATTTCACAATTATTGCAATTACAAACGAATAATATAACTACATACAATGTAAGAGAAGTTTTTAACTCACATGATTTCGTTGCTTGTACACACGGATAAAAATATAAATTCTTTGATTTCTCTTGACGTGTGAGTTTAATATTCGGTTTAACGTTTCGGGCTTAATATGAATAACGACACGGAAAAGAATCTAAGACAATCAGCTAACTTATAACAGCGTTTGATTACTGCATTAGTATTCAAATAGTTCGATTGATATTGAAATAATTGACAAAATTCCCCAGAAGCTTTCAGTTTTTATTATTTTTGCTCCTCCCAAATATACAACACATGAGAACTGAGAAGTACAATTCAAGTGCAAAATTATAGGGGTCCAAGCACGGATCTTACAGAGTAAGAATTCGGAGGCCCTACTTTAGAGTTCTGTCGCATGAGTCCCTAGTATGCAGAATGAAATTTGAAGGATCTTCTTGCCAAATGTGCGATACTCTAGTAAATTCGACAGTTCCTAGGGGATTAGACTCCCGATCACAAACTCTGTTCGAGCTCCTTCGTGGCTAAGCGGTTAGCGTACGCGCCTTTGGCATGGGAGACCCGGGTTCGATTCCCGGCGGGAGCTCATGTGGTTCGGATTCCACGTTAATCAGTAGGTCCACGTTTCATATAGCCTCGCTGTTGAACGGGGCGCTAAACTAAAATCAACTGAACTCAACACAAGTTCTGTTCCTTGTAACCCCGCAGATGTGTGACACCTCTAGATCCTCTTTCATTGCTTCTCTTTCAATTTCCTGAAATTACGTTCCTGTCAAGAGGGCTCAAAATCTTTTGATAGGGGACCCAAAATTTGAACAGCCGCCACTGATGAAAACAGGCAAATAATAACATTAATCGGTTATCATCTTAGGAAATTTAGGAAGGGCCCCTGCTACTCTTCACGGTCTTGTAATCAGGTGTTGAGTACCTTCACATAGCTGTTTACAATATACGCAATAAATATGATGTTATGGCAGTTCTGTCCTTTGGGATTCATTCTATTTTAAATAGGCCATTAAACTTCGTCTGTCAAAATTGTCTTGTTGTAATTGGTGCACGTGTTTTTAGAAGAGCGTAGCCAGGCATTCGATAAAACAAATTATAAGGATCCATGTGGCCGTTGCCGTACCCAATGGGGCCCTATCATGGAATTAGTTCTACTTCAGTGGTAGTATGTGAAAATTATTATTATTATTATTATTATTATTATTATTATTATTATTATTATTATTATTATTATTATTATTATTATTGACTCAAGGGGTCCCGGTGGGAATCCCCGCCTTCCCGCCCGGGCAAGTCTGCCCCTGGCAGCGAGGGATACATTTTGACCGCACTCCGATTATCGCGAAGAATCCCGAAGGAACCAACACGAACTATCACCATTCACGTGCATGGTGTTATTATTATATATTATTTTTCCAGGCGAATTGTTTCTAAAGTGAGCTCGGAGGGTCAATAGTAACTCCTGCCTCTACATCATAAAGTGAAAAAATATTAAGATGAGTGTGTATAATTGTATGAATTTCGATGGCAACTGTACAGTGAATATGGGAGAACTATGAAATAAAGTAAATAGATGCGCATAATTATATTATAAAATTACATGGTGAACAAATTTATCTGATCTCAAACGGTTATAGTCGAATATACACAGCTAAGGAGCACTCTGATTGGCCAAATTAAAAAGACCTTAACGATTTATCCCTCTAAATTCAACGTCTCCTTCATCGACTACGTGGCAAAGTCGGAAGAACACCCTCTTCGTAATCACAAGGTTGGTAGTTCAGGCCCACCATGGGCTACTTTTTTTTAGTGTTTTTAGACTCACCTTAATGTACACAAATTACGCATATAGGCGATTTAACATATTTTGGGGCAGTAATTTTGTTGTTCATTGACGTGACGTCTTTGCTGCTGGTGGTATAATTTTCAAAACGGAAGTGGGGCCACATTGGATCGTCACTGAAGGCATCCATTTCTTTCTGAAAGGTTGCTATTGCCCATCGCTGGTCCATCGATGCTTTCGGCGTGGGGTATCTTGAGTTTCGAGTTGTTTACAGTTTAAGTTTTCTTTTTCTACATTTCACAAAAACAAAACCATACAAAATAACGTAATAAACAGAAAATATGTATAAAAGGTACGTTTGAATGCGCGGACCACACATCACGTCTTCCCGGGCCAACGGTTAGAGATTTTGATTTCCCCAACATCGAGTAGACTTGATAAAATGTTGATTTCGACAATCTGCAATGTATATTAATGGTTTGTGAAAGAAATAAAGAAATATCCGAAAAGATATATTTAAACTGTAGTTTCACAAAACATTAGCCTCGATGATCAAGCAGCGCATATCTAAATGCTACATCAACATCCACTAATACTATTTCTATTATTCATTTTCAACAATTTAATTTGACAATTTAGATTTTAATTCTCGTGGCTAGTTTCTACATAACACTTTCTATTTTATTATGATCGAAACAAGAGTTTTACAACATTGAAATCGCAGACGCCAATGAAGACACTTCACGCCAATTTTTACCCCTTATTTAACAGCGGTGTCTTAGAGTAGTGAGATAAGCGTTAGTTTCATATGGCGGTTGTCCTGGGTTCGATTTACGTTGGATAATTAAAGGAATTTTTTATCACGTCTGTGTAATTTTTCCCAACTCTTTATTGTGTCATAAATTCATTATCTATGCCAATTAGCAGCTAAAACTTTGATGTAAACCTGTTTCCAGAATATGCAAAACCATTTTACAGTTGGGAAACATTCCTGGTTAGATATCAATATATTCTGACCTGGGGCTCCGTCGAATATTCGTGTGTATATTAAGAGCATTGCCAACTGAAATAGTTTGGGAAACATTGCTTTACCGTTTACCCTAAGATTATAAGTACGAGACATTAAACTAAATATCTTATTTCGTTTCGTTTAGTTCTGCAAATAAGCTGAGGTTATATTACGTCTTCCGTCGTACCCTGTAATGGGCTAACATGATACCTGATATCGTGAGTCATGTCGTAGCAAGATTAATAATGAATAACAACCGAATTTACGACAATGACTATGAACTTGGAACAGTAGTTTATGCTTTTTTTTCGCTGTTATTTTAACGTTTTCTGATTCAGAGACCGATAGCAACAGCTATAGACGATATAGATCTATAAGACATTACTTATAAAGACCTGCGTGATTTTGCTTTGTCAGGCTTTGGGTGCAAATTCATTACAACAGTCAATACGCTCACATAAAACAACTACAACTGCATGTAGGCTATAGAAGCGAAATGAATATCTCGTGCATCTTGTAGGTAAACGAAAGAAGAAAATGGATTTTTTTTAGAGTTCCCTGACAAATCTTTTTTTGAGAATGCGTCATCATCTGTAGCATGTCAGCACGGTGTTTTGCGTGGCTACTAGTTCAAACATGGAAATTCAGAATTTTCCCCAGAAACAGAGTATTAAAAAAAGGACACGTGGAGATCTATCCACAGTTTTTGTAAGGGACGATTTTTTAAAATCATATTTGAAGGACCAAGAAGGCTGACAATCTTGAATATTTTATACTTACTAGCTGATGCTGTGCTATTTACACCGCACACAGTTCTAATATGAGTGTGAATCTTCTTCCCACTTGTCACTATATCTGTGCAAGTCCCTTTACGAACACAAGTAAAGGACAGGAAGACTCTCGAAGGGATTGAATTGCTATAGACAAACATATAAATGTATTATTTTAATATACAGGATGTTGGGGAGAGTTGTGGCAAACTTGGATATGTGATATATGATATAGCAAATGCAAATATTTTTCCTTATAATTCCACATCCGAGTATGCCTCATTGTGGGTCCACAAGCTTTCGAAGTTGCCAGCTTGCATTAGGTTTTGTCAGCCAGCAAAGCGCCTGAAATGTCCATCAACCCGTTATACGTAGCTCCTCTATTGGTTGCCTTTCACAAGGATATCAATCTTAACGTCCTTGTGGCAATATTAAACTAATCGGGTCAAAACAACGTCTAAAATGTGAAATGGAAAAATAAAAATGTTTTTTTTTTAATTTAAATGAGAACTAGCAAATCTACACAAAATTTGGAATCCATCAGCGAAAACAGCACGTTTCTAGCACTTGTGGTTTTCCAGATCCCATTGTCCATGGAAAGATTGAGCACAAACATATAAACTTTTATTGACCGGAAACATATAAACCTACCAATTTAATATATAGACTAGGTGAACCTGCGCTCTCTGCACAGCGCATCATTCACATATGAGCATGAATCTCCTTATCATTCCTCACAACATCTGTACATGTCCCTTTACAGGCACAAGTGAAGGACGTCTTGATAAAAATCGGCAAGGGGTATCATAAAGGGGGAATTTTTCAATATCTCGCACCATTTGCAAGATTTGAGCCTACTTGCGGTTGGAGTTTCTGATTCATGTAGATCAGTGTTTTCTTTCTTCTTGCATGCAGTATGTAATAAGCAAATGCGTTACACACATAATTATGATATATAGTGTTTATTAGGCAAAACACTCCAAACAATAAAGGTTAATCTTAGACTGGAGAAATGCTTAACCTTTGTTTTTCATTATCATTTAGTCATGAAATAAACACCGAGAGATACTGTATACTAACCCCGGATACAAATGTGTGTTGTTAGAATTTATAACTTGTAGCATATGATGCTTTTTAAAATGTCAATACTTCCAGTTCAGAGTTGGCGTCGGTCAATGAACACTTGACCCACGACCCACTGACCCACCACCCACCGTGACCCACGACCCACTGACCCACCACACACCATGACCCACTCAGACCCACGACCCATCGTGACCTACTCTGACCCACCACCCACCATGACCCACTGTGACCCACCATGACCTACCACCCACGGTGACCCACCGTGACCCACCACCCACCATGAACCACTCTCATCCACTTTGACCTACTCTGACTCACCAAAATCCATCGTCGTCAACTCTGAACACGATCCACGGCCTCTTCTGAACTGACTAAAGAGTTTACATTGTAATAAAACAAGACTGTGAAATTGTCACTAATCGGAGTTTGAATTTCTAGTCAATCGCTCAAGCACCACTCTGTTACAGTAACGGTGGATCTGACCTTTACGAATAAAATGGTAAAGTGTTTGTCAGTGAGGAAATTGAAACAGTTCGAGGTGGGGGGAAATTAGTGTGTGCCTAAAATATACTTGTACTAAGATAGTATTCTTGCAAGTGTAGTTTCTGAACGCCTTCCACAAGAAACTTCTATTCGCAGGAAAATACCCCTGTACAATATGGAAAAGGTTATGGTTTCTCAGTTCACAGTATTTTTCTCACAAAAGACTTGAAAAATCAGTTGTTCATAGCAGTGGCGGACGGTGGATTGTGGTTTCGGGTGTTGCAGTACGAAGGATAAGAGACAGAAGATATAAAGTTGACTCATTGACTAATCAGCATAACTTTAGATGCAAATGCTGTGACATGTTAAATTAAATAAAATTCTGTTTTTTAAAAATAAAAAATGCAGAACATTTTATCCGATTAATCACCTTAATTAATTAGTAAGTTCATTCTCCTCTCTTTGATTGGAGCAAATCTGTCTAATACATGCTGGTTGAACTCTGGTATTCTTATTGTCAGGTCTTTTTCGATGGAAAGCATAACCAATGGTGATAACCTTTCTTGGGACATTCAATTCCTGTCAATTCTCTCTCATGTGAAAAAAAAAGAAAAAAAATTCGTCTTTTGCTGACGCCATAGGTACAGTTAATATTAATTTCAAAGTTTTGTAAATTCACTAAATATTTTTTCTAGATTATTGCGAACGATTCATTCTAGCAAACTCAGTCCCTGACAGTGATCCGAATTCCTCTTCAGCGTTGACTGAAGAGAGTTCGTAGCAGAGATTAGTGTTATAAAAAATGTACATTGAACACAATTTATTCACAGTTTATCCAGGAAAATTTAAAATAAATTGAGGAAATGTATCTGGTGCAAACAACACTACTGCCATAGGATATCCTGTAAATTTAAACTGTATTTTCTCTCTAACACTCTCCTGAATTGCCCTTTGCTTGTTTTGTCTAACCCTTAATTGCAAATTTTTCCTCAGTTGAAAGCTGGTCAATGTTTTTTGTAAGTTATTTACAGAAGTCATGGTATACAATTCATTCAGAATTTATAGGTTATTTACAGAATTAAAGCACACACAATAAAATTAAACCTAATAATTAAAATCCAAAACAACTGATACAAAAGAGGTACTTGTATATGGATTCCGAATGTCACATATTCATACATCATCACACACACATGTGCGTAAAAGAAAAAAACTACATTCCAAATCATCTGTTTTGCTTGTTACGCAATGCACGATGAACACAATATACTTCCACATGAGGCGAAACAATGCTTACCAATGTGATATGTTCTGGAAAGGAAACCTCGAAACCCGCCAGATGAAGGATCAGCATGTAACAGAAGCCAAAAAATCAAAAAACATCAAAACAAACAGCACTGCCAGTTCTACGCCCAGAAATGTTAACTGGGGGGGGGGGGGGTCCACAAGTATTTGACGGAGGTCCAGTTCGTCTACATAATATGGAACCTGTCTTATACTGTACCTGAAAAGGCGATAAGTAATTCTTACTTACTGTCATCTATATTTTTAGAAAAAATGATAGAACGATTATTTTTATAAGAAAAAAAGAGTACATGATGAGGCGTAAAATAAAATATTTAGCCTACATCAATCGTTTCTCTGTTAAACAAGTATAGTTTGTTAAGAAAGTCTACAAATGTCAGTCAAGTTTCGAAATTTTTGGGTGATCTGGACCCGGTGAACCCCCTCGTGGCTATACCCCTGAGCATTGTAACTAGTCCCAGATTCAATGTGGCGTTCCCCATCATACAGTTTTATGTGGAAATTGTCAAGAGCATAAAATATACTTATTTTATTAAGAAAAAAATATGATTATACTAAAATACTGTCCACAGAGGGGGGGGGCGATTCTACATACTGACTTATTAATGTTTGATTCACAAATTACTGTAGAAGAAGCCTTCATTATCAATATAAGCTAAGAATTAACTTGTAAATGCGGGTCTACTTTCATTTGTTTTCTACTCTATTAGATACTTTCTTTCTTATTTTGTAATTCTGCAATCACTTTTTTAATTAATATAATAATAATTGATTTGCTTCACTATCGTCCCGTAATTTAAAAATATGAATGCATAAAAACAAATTCCGTTTCTTAATTGCTAGTGAAAGAAAATCAGAAATCTTATTTAGCGTGAAAAACCTTCTGGAAACCGTGCTGCGTTGCAGAAGCACTGCAACGACCAGTCCCTTTAACTTCTGAGATACGGGAAAGGAGACTTAACATTTGCTCCAATTGCCGCGCTGAAGGAATCTGGTCGTTGTATGCTCGCTGCAACACAATATAAATTAGAGACTCTGTGACGGATTATTTTTCGCTTTTTAAAACGGATTAGCGGAACGGACAGTTACAGAAATAAAAAAATGTTTTTTAAAGTGTATATATGCAAGTATTAAAAAGTGTTTTTTTTCTGTTCTTTACTACTATTGCTAATATTTTTTTTCTTGAAATACTTTGGTCGTTGCGCAATGCTGCACTAACATTAGCCGTTAGTGGTTCATAGGGTATAAAGGTGCTCGGGTACCCTATGTGAGAGCATCTCCATAAAGTATGCTCATAATTGTAATTTGTATAATCACTAAAACACCACGCTAAATTTAAGTTACAAATATGCATAATTGCAATTATTATGAATATTTATTCAAAAGTAATTGACCTAAAGCAAAGAAGAGACTTACTAAAAAGTAGGTACAAAGTTGAATAACACAAATAAGCCATTAGTAATACAAGTATACATTTTCCGTCGTAATTTTCCACCTTAAAACAAATCTGAAATCGGATTTATTTCCTGTTGTAACTTTTTGGCGGTAAATCATCCGCAGTGGAATGATGTCCATCCTTCAGACAAGAAATAACTAGCTCGTCTACTTTGAGCTTGTCTAGCGGTGGGCCGCTAACATTGATGACATTGATGAACAACAAGTTAGACAATGTTTGAGCACTTAATCTATTTCTAATATCAGTCATCTGTAAATTCATAAGGGGAAATCCCTGTTCGCACTCTGTCGTGGAAATTGATAATACTTCTACCGATTTCTGCAACTTCTCATCGACAATCTACTTGTTATACTTAAGTCTGATAACGATTTTTCTTGGTCAGTTTTGAAATACTCAGCAAGAAGTATCATCTCTATCACCATACAACATCTTTTCCGTATCGACGATGTCAGTTGGCAATGTCAACCCATGTAGAACAGAAACTTCATCTACCACGCCTTTGATAGGGAATCTTGTGAATAAATTATCAATTAATGCCTGATAAACTGATGATTTCCTATTTGTTTATAAATTTAATTTTTGTAATTACACATGAAAGTTTGATACCATTACCAAGTTCCCTCCCCCGTCTAGAAAGCGAAAGGGAACGAAATTTCTGGAAAGTATTCAGAGGTGAATGGGAATTTCCCTCCTTCTTCAACTTCAATCACCACACTGCTGTTTGCCATGTGCCAAATTACTAAGAATTTAAATTAAATTATCATAGTATAATTATTTCCTTGTTGAATTATCAATACTTTTCAGTGGAAAAAAGGATGACATTTCAAAGTTCTAAATCAAAGTAAGTAGACCAACGTAAAGGGAAAAAATGTAAAATTTTCCATACAATTACGCGTACAATCCAAACTTCAAATTTCCGTGTAATTAAGCTTACAGTACAAATTTTATGCCTATTTTTCTCAGACTTGCCCTTTATGGGTTGATTGCCCTGTGTTGTGAGCGCTCCATATAATAAACATAAGCTTCAGCAATTATTATAGCAGAAAGCAATGGATATATGAAGCCAAACACTGTATTTTTTGTTTCTGATTCTGACCAACTCAGAAAACTTGACCCACTGACCCACCGACCCACTGACCCACTCCATCTCTGTTCCAGTGTACCCCTAAAAATGTAATAAAGAAACAATGGCCATTTTTAAAAAAAATATTCAATTAGAACTGAACAATCTACAGAAAATTTGCAATCGATCAGTGAAAACGGCATCTTTCTAGAGCTTGTGGTTTTTGAGATTTCACTGTCAAAAGAATTGGCCACAAACATATAAACGCCTCCAAAAATATCAACTTTTCTTAACCAGAAACATATAAACCTAGAATTTTAATGTATAGATTCTTATTTCTTCATTATACTTCATTAATAACTTCTTTAAATTAGCCCTTGCTCAACCACTGTTTTGCACCTTCGAATCCCAAAGAAACATCCACTTTTTGTCGTATTTGACAATCCGTTTTAAGAAACGCACATCACGCGAATTTTCAAGCAGTTGCAAGTACGTATACAATTTCCTCTGGGCCTAAGCTGAGGTCAGCTTTTGTGGCACAATGCCACATCTCATGGTTTTCCTGAATTCCTGAAGGTGACGCACTGCAGTGGAATGGGACATACTGAGTCACTGCCGCTACAATCGTCATACATATGTGCTAGTCAGTCTTGGGAAGTAACGTAACGCAAGTAACGCGTTACATTTTTTCCAAAGTAACTGTAACGGTAATGCGTTACAAATTTTTAAGATTAAGGATTTCTCTAGATTAAGGAAATTTCCTTCAAACTATGAATATTGCTTTACAACTGTTTAGACAATGTGGCAATTACGTCGAATAATAACCCTTGTATCACCAAATACGTTGGAATCGACATTTTGTCAAACATACATTTTTAAATGTGTATTAGCCAATGTAACCTCACTTCTGGGATCCATCTCATATCCAAGTTAAGAAATATTGAGATATATTTGGAAAATACAGTAGCTTCATAGGAGATAAAGCTAAAAGAAGGTATTAAAAGGCATACGTTAAATTATTACTGTTACTAGTTCTCTAGAAAGTTTTTTAGCACATACAATGATAACATCCCTCTTACTCGTTTTTAAATACAAACCCATCTAATTCTATGGAAGAAGTAAGTAAAATCAGAGTATTAAAACTTTCGCAGAAATTGAAAAATGAATACTATATCAAAGGTAGACTAATTTTTTACTAATGTCTTGCCTAGCCTACAGTCTTAAAATTGATAGGTATGTAGGAAGTATAGAGTATATAAAAAAAAACTAAAATAGCTTATGTAAGTAAATGAAGGATGCAAAAGTCTATATACTTTTGCCTGGAAGCAAACGAATAGAATGCTCGTGTCCATTCCATACAGTTGAGGGATGTCTCTCCAATAGATAGGTGTCAGAAAAGATTCTTGGAGGTATCTTGCATTCACCTTCACGTTTTTGTCTACCTTGCGTATCATCCACTTACCCTCATATCCGAATCCCATACCAACCATAAAGCCACGAGGGAGATTTTTCTCTACACTGACAAACAAAGTTCTTGTGCCCCTTACCATCAATACCACGGAATGTGATCTCTCGAATGTGACCACCAGCTTGAAGATTGATATATGATTCATCCGTTGTGACAACTTTCTTCCATTTGGAAGTCATCAAGTACTTTTCATACAGTTTTCTACAGTTTGTCTTACGTTCGACAATGTGATGCGGTAACAGGTGGTGTACACGGGTCTTCCGCACACACTTCAACCTGAAGCGCTTGCGAACTGTTTTGTTCACAGTGCCCTTGATAGTGCGAGGTGGAATCTGTGGCCCACATCACGTTGCGTCGAGGGATTTTCTTGGCATGCCAATAGATGGATCTCCCCTTAGCACTACGGCTGCCACTTTGTTTGCAGATGTTCTGTTGGTTTTCGTGGGTGAATGTTTTGCAAGGGATGCCTGTTGTGTGTAACGGGCTACAATAGCTTTCGCATAGTTACCCCGAGTGTTAACCCGTTTTCTTGACACTGTTTCACAATGCGTACGTACGAAAACTTAACATGGAAAATGTCTATTACGTAATCTTCCCAATACCGGTTGATTTTCGGCGTCATTTGACAACACTCACGCAACTACAAAGTCAGACACAATACTGCTCCCGCCAACAAACCCATAGTTCCAGCATGATGTGTCAGGTGGCAGCACCAAATCGAAAAGGGTTGGATATACAGCGAACAACCTTCTGTAATCGTGGGCCGTTAAACTGAAATATTTCATTTCAACACGAGTTTAATAACTTTTCCGGACAAGAGAGAAAGCATTGGTGGAAAATTCTCATTATACTTTACAGCAGTTGTAAAATCCAATTATTCTTCAGAAACTAATTCGTATTTGACTGGCAAAGAATAATAAACAAAGAAGAAATCTGCATATAATATATGGGGTGATCAGAAAGTTGATAATATATGTGGCAATGTGAAGTGATGATTATTGCATAGGACATGTACTTAATTGTTTCCGTTTGCATGACCACCACCGCCTGATTGAAAATAAACTCTTCTGTGAATCGAGAGATGGTGTGAAGTGGAGGAAGAAGATAAAAATAACATTTATCCTTATAAAGTTCACGCGATTCAAGAGTTACAACCACCTGACAAAGAGAAACACACAGTTAAATGACATGACTTCGCCTTCTTTTCGGATGAGGCATGGTTCATTTGCACCAAGAAGTGAACACACACAATATTCGATATTGGGCGACCGAGAACCCACACATCTTTCATGAGATTCCACTTCATTCTGACAAAATAGACGTGTAGTGTGTCGTATCCAGGCGCCCAATTGTATGTTCCTTTTTGTTTTTCGATACTACAGTGATAGCTGAAATTTATCAATGTAACAGTTCAATTCCTTTAATATATTTTTGGACTTCCGTCTGTTTCACTTACTTGACTTTAACTTAAGTTTCAAACGCGCTATTGCGTTCATTGCTCAAGTTTTGCTAGTTTGGGGGTATCGTTGTAATACAATTATTGTATCATAATTTAATTGTTACCATTTTACATTTCAAAAATTTATCAAATATTGTTATAACTCACGGTTTCATTCAAATTTATGAAACATTTCTTTTGCTTAATTAATATTAAGAAATAATAAAATAAATAAAACAGGAGAAACACCAAAAGATGAGTTTATTTATAGATTTCTCCGTAAAAATTAAGTGGAATATATAAGTTCAATCCCTTACTGAACCCTAAAAGAAGATTATTGTAGTTTTAACATAGCGGAACCGTTTGTCATTGCGGCTGCAGCTATGGAAATTACGGCTAACTTTTTTTGAGGACGGAGTAAGCTTAAAGGGCTATGCCTTTGAACATCTTCTATAGCCACCGGCTATTTTCCTGTGGACATTTTTAAAGGAACGGGTCTATCGTGACAAAAACCAAGAAGTATGAAGCATTTGAAGAGGAAAATTATGTTCTCTATTGCTGAAATTACTCCTGTCATATTGCAAAATATGTAAGCATGTTTTCTTCTGAGGGATAACAAGGTTAATTCCAGTATTTACTATGAGGTTTTGTTCCATGTAAACAATCTGATAATTAATGTATTCGCCGTATGTGGTTGGATATACCGACTTCTCAATCGCCCCGTTTAAGCATCTTCAAGGCAACGCAACGTAAGGAAGAGTTGAGTAGTTGAATGACTATGGATCAGAATTCGTGAGTTCAAATCTTCTGGTTGGCACAAATTTTTCCTCACGTGTATTCACAAAGTAATACTAAAACAAAAGTTGCTAGTTTGAATGGAAAGACCGGAGATTATTCTTCCCTTTTTTATTTTTCTCTTCATATTCTTTCTTCAAATTTGTAGAAAAGGAGAGTGAGAACATATTTTATATTGTTTTACTGTAAAACTTGAAGTTTGAATTTTTACTTTTTTCTTAACCTTTCTCGCATGCTTTCTGTGCGTGTGTTCATGATATCCATCCTCTGTGGAGCATATGTGAGGTTACATCCTACGCCTTTGCTCATACAGCTTCATGCTGGAAATAATAATGAGTTGCAAACTACCATGAAGAATTCTTTCTCCTTCATATTCAATAATAATAATAATAATAATAATAATAATAATAATAATAATAATAATAATAATAATAATAATAATAATAATAATAATAATAATAATAATAATAATAATAATAATAATCTAAAATCTCTGTGTAAGGTAGTGACGTTGTAGATTAGTGGTTAGCACAACGAACTACCATTTGAGAGACCCAAGTTCGATTCCAGCAACGTCCAATTACTTTTTTCGAATACTTCAATTTCAATTTCAAAGCATACTCAGTGTGATAAGTAAGATATCCTCTCCAGAAAGAAAAAGATGGAATGAGGAGAATTCGCGGTCTGTCAATGGAGGCATTGATTTACAAAACTTATTTCCAGCAGCTGTTCTAGAGTTGATATTTTCAACTATTTTCAAATATTTTCTGATTTATGAGTGATCTGTGTTTTTATTTCTTTGAAAATTCAGTATATAATGAAATAATACATTTCATACACATCAATATTGATATTAATATGTGGTGTTCATTGGACAACACAATCCGAACCATAGGGATTCATCCCAGAATGGAGAACTGTTTAGTCATTCACCTACTCTATAATTTTATATGCATAAACACCTGGCTCAGTGCTACCAACTGCTGTCAGTGCTGAGAAAACATTCATGTAAGTTGGGTTGCAACTGCCTAGGCGTTTTCACAACTGCAAATGGCCTGGACACCAAGGAATGGAACTAGAGCACACAGGGAGAAAGATACTTCTGATTATGGCTGTATTTCATGCCATTTTACGACTTGTAGAAGAACATACTACGTGACTTGTTGCTTTGAGAAACAGGCTCCTGAACCTACACCTTTGAAAGCTACTTCTTATGTCACCTATTTTTCTGTTGCCTAATTTTCCACTATTTTATGTCATATTATTTTCCATCGCCTAATTTTTCTCTAATTTCCGTCACCTACTTTTCCTCGGATCCATAGTCTGGACGAGCGTTAGAAACAGGTCATTACTTCTGACAGAAACTATTTCCGAATATTCAGTTCATCTTCTTACTTCCTCTTATTGCCTTTCAATTTGTTAGGCTGAGTTTCAAAAGAACTGTTTACGAGTACGTAATCTCGTTAATTTTGATTCCACGGGCAGGGTTGATCTGAACAAAACCGAAAATTAAACACGTTTAAGAATGTATAGTCGAAGCATACGTCTTGCAAAGTCATACGTCTTGCAAAGAAAATTAGAAAAATAAACACACTGCTGAACAAGACTGCACTTATTTAATATAAAAACACATTTACACATGACGTTTCGATCTTCTAGCCAAGATCCTCATCTAATGTACGTCTAAAATCGACGGTCGCCAGCGTCTCTTACGTAAAATTATGAGAGGTTCCCCCTCCCACGGCCTTTGGTTTGACAAGAAAGGGCATAACATTTCAAAAGCAGACAATTAGATTCAGGATAATCAATTTTGAATTCAACAATTCATATCCATGTTAAAAATGTATTATCTTAAGACTTCACGTTTGTGTAACGCTCTCTCTCTGCACTGAAATACAAGTTGTGGATTGCAGTTTTCGGATCAAAATCCTTAAGTGAAGGACCATTGATGGAAATTGTCAGCAAATCATCGAGTGTGTCAGTCTTCAGTTGCACAAAATGTCACAATTGGAAGCAAATTCGAGAATCTGGTAATGAAATTTTCGATTGAGGGTGGAAAAGGAGGGGCGAATTATAACGTTGTGCAGACTTCACTTTCCATGTCCGTTGTCAAGACTTCACATTCTGTGTTTTTTTTCACTCAGTGACAATTTATTTTCGTGTGAAACAGAAACTGCGCAGCCTTGTGAGTTTAGGTAGAAACCATTCCTATTGAACAGTGGTCGCCAGCTCTAAATTTCTAGTCGCCAATGGCCACCTGGCGATCAGAAATTTTGAGCCTTGTGATGGATACTTGTATCGTACAGAATCCTTATGAAAGTGTTGCTATTTTCACTGCTAGCTTCTCATTTTACATAGTGTATATGTATCCTCGTCGCCAAAAGTGCCTTTACATCGCCGTGACGGGTATGTGACCGAGCAGTACTCCAAGGAAGGGATGGTTACATAAGAAATTGTGATTAATTTTGAACAGTTTTTATTTTGACTAAGTAAATAACGTAGGTATAAGGAGTAAAGGCATAGATTTGAAGCATCAGTACACTATCGTCTCTGAAAAGATTCGTATTCTCAATTTTTCATTTTATTCTCTTATATGTTAAGTTAATAACTGCTGACAACTGCTACTAGCGCTTTTCACTCTTCAGGAATTTAACACCACATGTTTGCAGGACACTTTTCTAAGTCCTAAATGTATGCGTGAATTATTTTATTCGTCTCACTGTCCTTATTTCAGAATGGAAACTGAATATGCTGAACGTGAATATGTTTCGCTGTCGTCAAGCAAGGGTCGTAATAAATGTAAATAAGGATCCTATTATTAAATAAAACACAGAAGTATCTATTCCATGTATAGCATAATATAATACAGTAATTAACCAACATGATAATCACTAACGCCCGCAGGATTTTTTCGAACGGGTGGGGGGGCAAAAGACCGATATAGAGTTTTTTCGATTTATTGCCCTATATATATATATATATATATATATATATATATATATATATTAAAAGTCATAGTTTATCATTGGTAGCGTATATCCAATTACTTTTTAAAATCGCCACTGTAACCTATTAGTCCGAACATACATCTCCAGATATAATGTAGAGGGAAGAGAAGGAAAGAGATATGAAAAGTGGTGTAACTAATTTTACTGCACCCTGGATAATCCATTACTCATACCCCCCTGTCCCACTCATTTCAACTGCTGCGTTATATATATATATATATATATATATATATATATATATATATATATATATATGGTTCAATGTCAGAAGGGCCCGAAAAAGGGCGAGGATAGAAAGGCCCGAGTCAAAACGGGGCTCGGTTTTAAAAGGCCTCGCGTTGAAAGAGCAAGATCAAAAGTGGCCCCGCGAAAAAAGTGCCCAAGTCGAAAATGCACCGCGTGAAAATATTCCCCTCGTCAAAAGGGCCCGGGTCAAAAGATCATCACGGGAAGAGAGTCCGAGTCAAAAGGGCCCTATGTCAAAAAACCCGGGACAGAGTGGACACCGCCTCAAAAGGACACGGGTCAAAAGATCCTCGCAAGTAAAGAGGCCGAGTCAAAAAGGCCTTATGCCAAAAAAAGCCGGGTCAAAAAGGACCCCGCTTTAAAAGGGCACAGGTCAAGACGGTCCCGCGTCAAAATGACCCCGCGACAAAAGACCCCAAGTCAAAAAGCCCCCGCGTCAAAAGGAGCCAAGTCAAAAGAGCCCCGCGTTAAACGGGTCGGCAAATACAATTTCACGGCTAAGAAACATGAGATACATATGACCAGTGGTGTAACTAATTTTATTGTGCCCTGATCGTTCATCATCTATTTACTCATACCTTCCCCCTGCCGCCCGCATTTCAGCTGGTAAATATATATATATATATATATATATATATATATATATATATATATATATATATATATATATATATATATACGTTTCTATGTCAGAAGGGCACAGACAAAGAACAAGAACAGAAATGCCCCAATCAAAAGGGCCCGGTCGAAAGGGCCCTGCGAAACAAGGATCCGAATCAAAACAGCCCCGCCGTCAAAAGGGCCAGAATCAAAAGGACGTCGCGACAAAAAGGCCCTATCAAAAATGTCCGAGTCAAAAGGAACCTCACCTCAAAAAGGACACGGGTCAAAACGGTCCCGTGTCAAAAGGGTTACAGGCGAAAGGACACCTCGAAAGCAAGCCCGAGTCAAAAAGGCCCCCGTTAAATGGGGACGAGTCAAAAGACCCTTGCGTCAAAAAAGCCCGACTCAAAAGCTACGCGTCAAAAGTGCCCGGCAAATATAATTTCACGGCGAAAAAGGCTGAGATCAGGAGTGGAAATCAGGAGAAAGAAAGAGATATGATCAACGGTGTAACTAATTTTTCTGCGCCCTGATCATTGATCATCTATTTAATCATACCTGTCCCCTGCCCTGCCCCACGCAGAGTTGATTTATATATATATATATATAGTTCACGGACAAAAAGGTGAAGACAGAAATACCCAAGTAAAATGGACCCCGGTCAAAAGGGACCGGCGACAAAAGGGTCTAAGTCATAAGCGCTCCGCTGTCAAAAGTGCCCAAGTCAAAAGTCGTCGCGAAAAAAAGGGCTCTATCTAAAAAATGCCCATGTTAAGAAGGACAACGCCTCAAAATGGCACGGGTCAAGACGGTCCCTTGTCAAAATTCCCGAGTCGAAAGGGCCGCGCTACAAAATGCCCCGAGTCAAACGAGTCCCCGCGTTAAAAGTGAATGTGTCAAAGAAGCCCGCGTCAAAAAGGCCCATGTCAAACAGGCTCCGCGATAAAAGGCCCGGTAAATACAATTCCACGGCTAAAAAGCCTGTGATCAGGAGTGGAAATCAGGAGAAAGAAAGATATATGACCAGTTGCGTAAGTAATTTTACTGCGCCCTGGATCGTTGATCATCAATTTACTCATAAGTTCCCCCTGCCCAACGCATTTCCGCTGGTGAATATATATTCTATGTCAGAAGGGCGAGGACCGAAATGCCCGAGTCAAAAGGGCCCCGGTCGAAAGGGCCCCATGTTAAAACTGCCCTACTCAAAAACGGTCTCGCGTCTAAAGGGCTCTTCCAAAAGGGCTCGGCGACCAAAGGGCCCGAGTCAAAAGGGTCCAAGTCAAAACGGCCCCGCGTAGAAAGAGTTCGGGTAAGGAGTCGGCGACAAATGAGCCCGCGTCAAAAGGGCGCTGTTTCTAAAGTGCCCTGGTCAAAAGGCCCGGAGTCAAAACGGCCCCGCGCCAATAGGGTTTGAGTCCAAAGTGCCACGCGTAAAATAGTCCCTAGTGAAAAAGGCCCCGAGTGGAAAAGGGCCCGGTTCCACGGTTAAAAAGCCTGAGATCAAATCACGAGTGGAAATCAGGCAAGCACAAGTGTATATTGTTCCTTTGGTAAGTTGAAGGTTTTGTTCAAAAGAAGGAAAAATATCTGTAGTTACTAGTAACAAATACGAAATTTGAATAGTGATATAAGTTTTGTTTGGTTGTTGATTGTTCTGCAACAAATGCTATTGCTTAAGTCATTCTCTATTGAAGTAAGGTTGCACTCCCGTCTTTCGGAGTTTGTATTTTCGTTACATAGCCGAATCAAACTTTCTCCTTAGTTCTAAAATTCGATTTCTAGCCCTGGATCAAAGTATAGCATGAAAAATATTTTGTGAAAAAAATTAGTTTAATTTTGCAGTGAGAAGACACATGTAGAGCTGTGTACAGGGTTAGTCAAAAGTATTGGAAAGAACAATAATAACGACGTGCGTGGATGGAGGCAAAATGTTACAATTTTCATTATTGCATTGATTTGGAGTGGGGTCACGTTCGAACCCATCTTGAATTCCGCCATATTGCATATCATACAATATTATTAAATATAAAAGTTTATGATTTTAGACTAACTTATACCTTAATATTCCTAGAAATGAGAATGTGAACTCGCTTGTGACACATCATCTGTTTGAGACAGAGTATGCTCTGTTTTACAGGGTGTCCTATGTTTAAAAGTAAATTACATACATTCAGTAAAGTGACATCTGCATCATCCCTATTTATCGTATGATCATGCTTCATACCTCGTTTTATCATAATACGGCAGCCTTTCAAATGGTAAACTCCGCATCAAAAAATTGCGACAGCAAACACCGTGCAGTTAGGCCACCCAATATACACCTTCTTATCCCATAATCGTGTCAGGGAAAGAAACCCATATCTCTCATCCTTCCTTCACTTCCATACTAAAATTAGCTAACAGCATGAGCGCAATTCTTATTTCAAACTATACATGTATTAGTATCGATGAAATGAAATAACAAAACCGAGACGAAACAAGATTCATAGGTTGATGTAGGGAAAAACTGAAACACCCACAATGAAAAATTGAAACCAATGAGTGTCTATTACACAGAGATTCAGAAATGAGATGAGAGAGAGAGAGAAGAGGAAAGGAGAGGAAAAGAAGAAAATTAACGGGAGAACAGATAAAACTGTGAAATTCAAACGTAGTAAGAAAATGACCTAACATTATAAGGTTCCGTTTCCAGAAATTCAACAGTAATATAGAAATAACGTTTGTTTTTACATAGTTTTTCAGAACTATTCGAATATATATATCCTTTAACTATTTATTATGTTACTTTCATAATGGATAGCATACTCAATTTCAAGTAGAACTGTAGATCTTCGAGACACATCTAGGATAATGTCAAAAGTTTAACACAAAATGCTTTGCTTACGCGTGCTTGGGAAAGAGCAAGAAAATTACCAGGACATTCCAAAGACATCATTGATCTGCAGTATACACTTTTCGTGTTTTCGTTCTCAGAAAGAAACACTACACCATTTGTTAAACAAAGTTTAGCTAAAGCAATCGGTGGTGTAGTAGTAACGTGTCAGACTTCCAAATGGAAATTCTAAGTTCCATTCCTCATCAGGTAGTATGATTTTTCACATAAATTAATGGCTGCAAAGAGAGATTCATCTTCTGGTGGAGAACTTACAAGGCATCACTGGCGATAGTTCGAGTAAATAGTGTGGGTGTTCTATATCATACACTGCAATAGTAAGTATGCTTCATATTTATATTCGTCCCGTTCCTCTCTCTCTTTCTTGACGTTTCCCTATCTGTCTTTGCATATTTCACTTCTCTCCCTCTCACACATACATGCACTTCATATTCAAAAGTTAAAACGGAGCAGAAGCCCGATATACCTGGTCCGGGGAATCTAATTAACTGTTAACTTCGGCGTCATGTTTTCGTGCTCTGGGGATAACATCAACGGTCCTAGTCATCTCTGACACAAATACTGTTTAAACGCAAGGAAATAAGTAAAATCTCTTTTTTTACCAAATCTCTTTCTGGGTTACCGAATCTCAGTCAAATTACCGGTTCACTACGGATTTAAATTTCTCGATCCAGTGGTGCTCTATAACCTAACCAACATCATACGACTGATGCGTTTGTGCTCTTAGCGTGTTCTTTCTCTCTGTGCAAATTACGTTATATTCGGAAGAGATGAAATCAATGCTGGATGTTCGGAACAGATAACTCTTCGGAAAAGACTAGATCATGGTACCTCTCTGGTTATTTGAAAACAAAATTTTATTTATACTAGTTTGACATAATATTTGTTCCCATCCTATAATTCAATGTGTTTTCTTTTCGTTGAAATTTGAAAGATGCTACATCTATGAGAAACATAAATTTTCCTTTCCAACATTTGTAGCTTTCCATTACGATACAGTTTGGACTTTTAATATAGGTTTTATCTGATAGATATTTAGCAATAAAATAGCACTCTTTAATTTTCTCTTTTCTTTTCGTTTAGTTTTTTGTTCAGTTTGCATTAGTAGTCTGAAATGGAAGATATGACCAACGCTATCTACTGGGTATATTAGAATGTATTTTGGATCATTTCGTTCAACGAACACTACCGAATTTAAAATCGAACCACGCGGAAACAAAGCGTGTGTGTTAAACCTTTGACATTATCCTAGATGTGTCTCAGAGATCTACAGTTCTACTGGAAATTGAGTATGCTATCCATTGTGAAAGTAACATAATAAATAGTTAAAGGATCGTCTATATATTCGAATAGTTCTGAAAAACTATGTAAAAACAAACGTTATTTCTATATTACTGTTGGATTTCTGGAAACAGAACTTTATAATGTTAGGTTATTTTCTTACTACGTTTGAATTCCACACTTTTATCTGTTCTTTCGTTACTTTTTCTTCTTCTCCTCTTCTTTCCTCTTCTCTCTCTATCTCTCTTCTCATTTCTGAATCTCTGTGAAATAGACATTCATTGGTTTCAATTTTTCATTGTGGGTGTTTCAGTTTTTCCCTACATCAACCTATGAATCTTGTTTCGTCTCGGTTTTGTTATTTCATTTCATCGATTCTAATACATGTATAGTTTGAAATAAGAATTGCGCTCATGTTGTTAGCTAATTTTAGTATGGGAGAGAAGAAAAGGGGTGAGAGAGGAGTCTCTTTACCTGACACGACTATGTGATAAGAAGATGTATATTTTGTGGCCTAACTGCACGGCGTTAGCTGTCGCAATGTTTTTGAATCGGAGTGTACCAATTACATTTCCCTATTGTGTCCTTGAAGTGAGAAATTTTGAGAAAAATTAGAATTTTTCTCTGATTTTTAAATTTTTAAAGCCCCGTTGGACCCCCGCGTAAACGGAGACATCTTAAAATCGACTGAAAAATATTATATGTGTGTGCAAAATATCAACTTTCTATCTTGAATAGTAAGGGCAGGAAAAGTATTTCATTTATCAATAATCCCCACAGTGCCTTAGACTACCGCAAAAGACCCTGATGGCAGGTAAAAAATTTCCTGAGATATCCGTGTTTATTCTAGGATCATGGTTCGTCATCATTCTCTTGAGAATGGAACTACCTTTCAAACTATTCACATGTCTCTATTATGTATCTAAGGCAGGAAAATTGCGAAGAAAGAGATTTTTCGTCAAAATATCCTTTAAAATGTTGCCCCTCTGGATCCCCCTGCTTTAACGCAGAGATCTGAAAGAAATCTGATAAATACTATTCGGTGGAGTGAATATTTGTCAAATAAAATTAGTAGTTCATATGATAGAAAGTTCAACAGTGAAATACAAAGTGAGAGTTTTGAACATATATCCTAACATAATACATATTTATTTTTCCATATCTTACGAGAAGTTAAACACCAAAATTCTCTTGTATACTACACAGTGTAAAGACAAAAAAGTTATTATAATGTGACAACTTTGTATATATAATTGCACTTTATGTAATAATTACGAACATTCATATATGTGGATTCTGTCAAAGTATTCCAATACGAAGGTATATTTCTTTCTTTTCAGTTCTACACTCAATTCGATTATGATGATTTGGCACTGTTCGCGCTAATTGTTATGAGTGTTGGTTACATCATGTAATTTTTATTGACTTATGTCACAATCTTACTAAAGTTCGCGATAATCACTGGTATATATATATGTTATTATTTTAGCCCTAACTGTTGGTCTAATGACTAGTGCATGAACCTTTCTGTATGAAAGCTCGGGTTCGAATTCCACTTTAAACTGTGGATCTACCATCTATGTCTCATATAATCTCGGGTCTCAAGAAGAAAGCTAAAATTCACGTTTTGTTTGATTTAGCTTCGTCTCTCTCCCAATTACATAGGGCAGATCTCAAAACAGATTTGTAGTACTCTGTTCAATTATCATCAAGCAACATAAAAGATTATTTCTTCTGAATCGAGAGCAGAAACTACTTTACGAGACAAGAGGAGACGGGAAAAACTTTTAAGATAATCGAGACGAAAGAGAAATAATTATTCAAAAACCGAGACGAGACGAGAATTCTATAAAAATTGACGAGACGAGAAAATCGTATTTGGGAAACACTACTTTATTTGGAATTGAGTTATGGTCCTAACATCATATGTACTACTGAGCCATCAATCTCCCTCCTTAGTGACACGGAAGACTTGATTTAATTGCCGGTACGTTTGCGTAGTTACAGAGCGTTTTTGTATCGTACGCTTGTTCACGAGACGAGACGAGAAATAAAGTTTTCTAATGTGTTCTCTTAAACTAAGTGTTGGATTCTTGTCTTGTTTCGATTCGAGTCACGAGAGGTCCACTAAGAGTGTAATATATCAACATTTAAATCATATTTATTGTTGAAGTATATTATATAATAACTTACGTATCTTAAAATGTTGATAAATATTCTTCATTGGCCGTGCTCGTGGTTTTTCTCGGGGTTCTCCTGTTTCCTCCCTTTCTTCATTCCACCATTTCATTCATTTCTCATCATCACTGTCTCCTATAGCCTAACCGGCATAAGCGTGGACGTAAAACTTAAAGACTTCATTTTACTCTTCATTGTGTTCGTACAACCACTGTAATAATTTATGAACTTTTACTATGAATCATGTAATACTAAAACACTGGTATCTAAGACTTCAGTGAATTGTTGCCCATGAGACGATAAATATCTTGTCTCGAAAATGAGACAAGAATTGTCGTTTCTCGTCTCATCTCTAACTTGGACATACAGCTCTTGTCTTAACTCTTATTAGAACATACACTTCTCGTCTCCGTTCCGAGACGACACGAGAAATTTCTGTATCCTGCACATTACATTTTTCCTTCTCCAAATACTAAATTTCTCAGTCACCTTTCATACCATTTGCTTTCATTTGCTTGATTCATCAAGTATTTAAAAGTTAAACTGAATTTAAATATTTCTCTTTGAAGTATAATTTCTTTCTAATCAGATGTTTTTAAACGAAAAATTCTCTATGCGATCTAGCATGATGCAATAATCTTAGAAGAACCAGTAGCTTTAAATCCTACTAACGTATTATTCTCTTAAAATTTCTGCCTGAAATATAATTTCTAAGAATATTTTATATGATACGAATGTTTCTTATTACCATAATTCTCCGGACAATAACAGTTTTAATGTGATAGGATTTGTTTTGTCTCTTTCTCTGTCTTCTTGGCACTCAGTACGTATCATTTAAAATTATTATACAGGGTGTTTCAAAATAGCACCAACAACGTTTGGGAGCTGATTCCTAACACCAAGATAAGACAAAAAGTATAGACCAACCTGTGTGCACAAATGCTACCTTTGAGTTATAGGCTGCCGAAAAGGTGAAAAAATGAACTTTAAAGGTCCACACCTCCAAAACTATGGGACTTACCGTAGTCGGGTCAAGACTTAACTAAGGATCTAATATGTGCACTATCCAAATATCCATGTTTCAGAATCCTGCGGTACTTACGAGACAATTTTATAGAGGTACCAAAATTCCTTGTATGAAATTCATTGCGGAAGAACCGCAGGATTCCGAAACATGTATTTTTGGATAGAATACAAACTAGTTCCTAAGTAAAGCCTTGTCCCGACTACTGTAGATCCCATAGGTTTGGGACTATGGACCTTTAAAGTTCCTATTTTTGTTTTCGGCAGGCTATAACTCCAAAGGGAAGCATTTGGGCATCTAGGTTAGTCTATACTTTTTGGCTTACCTTGGTGTCAAGAATCACCTCCCAAACATTATAGGTGTTGCTTTGAAACACTCTATATATATGTGGGTTTTGTGTGTGTGTGTGTTTGTGTGTGTTGCACTAACAGAAAACAAATGAAAATTTCAGTTTAGTGTCCTATATATACGAGGGTTGGAACTTAAATAGTGGCAACACTGCTTTGGAGACAGTATGCAATGAAATGTACTAGTGGCGCTGATAGCGCGCGTTGTTGACATACCTACCTAACCTACGAGCAAATACATTTCATTGCATACCGTGATCGACACCAGACGATTCGTGAGCTCGCCCACGAAACCGGATATGTGCATTGACGGTCTGCCCTGGAGGAACGTAATGCGTTGAAGTGCGTCTGAGCAGCGTCGTAACGCATCTATTTCTGCATTTCCGTCAAGTCATAGTGACGTAATTTTGCGCATGCCCAGGCGTTCCTTCAGGATGCGAAGCACAGTTGTATGCGCTAATCCGGTTTCGTGGGCGAGCTCACGAATCGTCAGGCGTCGATCACTGTCCACTAACGCGGCAACAGCTTGCACTTCTTCTTCACAGACACTAGGATGACCTGCCCGATGCATGTCTGCCACAGTTTGTCAACCTTTGTTGAAGGCTTTTACCCACCGTGCCACTGTTCTCTACGGCAATGCCGATTCCCCACACTCCTCTTGAAGCCCTTGATGACACTGTCGTGCTGTACGTCCTCTGTCACATTCAATCTTGACCCTACTTTGTTGTTCCTGTTTCGAAATCATAGTGATACCTTTACGTTAGACCGCTCGCTCACAAGTGACTGTGCTTCCCTCACTTGTGCGCCTGCCAGTGACGCGCGACGGGCGAGTCTATTTGCTCGGAGGTTAAGTAGGTATGTCAAGAACGTGCGCTATCAGCGCCACTAGTACATTTCATTGCATACTGTCTCCACAGCAGTGTTGCCACTATTTAAGTTCCAACCCTCGTATATATATATATATAGTGAGTCACAAAAATTTCTGTAAAACGGCTTGTTTTTTTTACAAACTCTAGTGTTAAGCTGGCTAACTCTGTTCAGCACATTCTGCGCCTGCCTCTCACTACTTTGTGTGACATCACTCGCTACGACGAAGGGCTTTTCTTGAGACTGTCGTGCCTTACCCCGATGAAAAGCAAACAATATTTACGCAAACACAGCCACAGCTAGGAGCAGAGAGGGAGTGACACAGAAGGCATACAGCTCGCATTATAGCTGCAAATACTTAGAACTATGAGACGTCAGACCCATGGGCAACTATAGTTCCTCTCTTGTTAGAAGGCTTTCAGTCAGGAAGACAACTTTAGTTGTCGCGCACTTATCAAGGTCAGTTCCTGCGAAGGAAGGAAACAACAGCAACATAAAACTACTCCCTAGGTTTACTTTTCACGAATATTTATCACTTTCATGCGTACAGGTCAGTTATTGCTTAGATTTAAATGACATGCTGTGTAAAGTATTATATATTCCCTATAAAGATATAAGTACTGAGAAGAAAAAAAAACACGTAGCTTTTTTTGTTCTCCTTTTTCTATTAGCCAGTAGAATTGTGCATGGCTGTTTCAACATCCTTCTTGCAGTTTGTATAGGATTGACATCCTCTTTTTAGTTAAGCTTTTGGTTATGAATAATACCAGGACTGGTTCTTATGGTAGTGGAGTATTTTCGCCCAGAGGATTATAAGTAATAAGTAATATAGATTCCGATGCTCTTGAAACGGATGATGAAGGTAGTTTGTATCAAGATTCTAGCATCAATTTATGTGACACGCATCTACCTCTATCTATTTCAAAATATTGTCTCCTACTTACTTTGGACCCTCCTTGAAATCAGGGTATATCTGAAAATTTTATTGAGAGCATATCTGAAAACTACACTCTGTAGGGAATACCCTGTACACTTATTGAAAATTGATTAAATATGCACTTTTGGATTGTGTATGCGTGGCTTCCTTTATGCTGATAAGGACCACCATCCACAGTTTCTAGAATTCGAAATAGGGTCTGTTAAAATTTAGCTTTTTCGCGACTTTGGACAGTCCTAGCTCTGAGACTATGCACTTTTCGCCACAGGTCCATATGAACTTTTTCTCTTATTTTGATGTGAGGAATCACCTCTTACAATTTATCAGTATAGTTCATTAACACCCTGTATGTGTGAAATTGTAACGTACTAATGCAGAGAATCAGACTATGTTTATCAACGAAATAGATTATTTTTGTATTAAGTTGTCAATGCAAAAAAATTTAAACAAGAATGATTATGAGGTTTTCGTAGTGGTGGAAATAAAGAATCTGATCAAAATGAAGATTAGTTATATATTTCTAAAGGCTAGATATTATTTTGAAGTTTATTCTAAACATTTATTTGAACAGATGTAGATCAACTTTTGTCAAAAAGAAGTTTTAACCCAGATCCCTTTCTTTTAGAAAGTAAAATAAAATACAATAATTATGACACGAATATGGGGCCGTAATTACAGACGTGAGGAACCCTGGCAAAATTTTATGGTGCTACCTCTTCTCGTAGGTTCTATAATTAAGGATTGACACCTTCACAAATTTAGAATAACTGAATTATTTTTATACTACACGTATTCTAAACACTCAAGTCTTAAATAAAATTTATATGAAAAATATATATAATTTATTTCTAGCTTAATATTTTTATATAAATTTATTTAGGTTTTCTATAACATTTTTCATTCTTTTCTTTCTTGCTTGCTTTGACTTGCGAAATAGTCTATTATTTCTTTGAAGCCCATCTTCCTAATCAATAACTGCTCAATGGAATGAGGTGGTAATCCTTCCAATACTCCTTGTCCCATGGTGATGTACTTTTTATTATTTTAATTTTCGAATATGACAGTTCTGTAATGGCAACTGCGGTATGAATGGTCAGAAATAAGATCAAAGCTGTATACATTTTCGGAAAACTGAATGAAAGGAAATGGTTTTCACTATAATAGAAGAAGGTAGTTCATTGATTGTTGTCATTTTAGAGATCCCTTTACAAAGGTGGTGACTAAACAAAATTTCTCGTGAAAATGTTTCGAATTCATTACAGTACCGATAATGACTCAAAATTTAGTGGCATACATTGATGTAACTATGGAAATGAATACCCTGTGTTTAATCTCTTTAATGTTAAGAACGCTTGGAAAATGTAAACAATAAGAAAAGATAATCATATATCGGGTGGTCCCCTGGATAATTTCTAGTCTAGCCCAGCTTGTAGTAACACCTCTGTATAGGTATCCTTGAAAACTTTCTGCAAACTATTACTAACAGTGACAGTGTTCTGCTATTACAAAGTTCGGAAGAATAGATTTTTATATGTTTAAATTATCTTTGTTTCTTTAAGCCTATTCATTTATTTCCAACAGCCGTTTGAAGAAGAACCTCAGAAATTGCTATTGATCGTCAACATCTGCTTCAGGAGAGACGAATCGCTCACCACACAACTGATTTTTCAATTGAATGAATAAAACGAAGTCATTAGGTGTAAAATCAGGTGAGTACGGACAATGAGCTATTAATTCGATATTCTCACTGAAAAAAAAAATCAATAATTTGGCGTAGTGAGAAAAAAACTGGCGTTGTGGTGGTGAAGAATGATGCGACGATTTGCGTTTCTTTGCAATTTATTGATGACCTCTGGCAAACAATTTGTTATCTATTACTCAGCAGTTACAATCCTTCGATATTTTAAACTATGATTGCCCCATGTCCCGTATAACCGAAAACACAAGCGATCATATGTTGGGAACTTGCCTTAAATGAACCTGTTTTACTGATTTCGGCTTACTTTAAAGTACACAAACAGATTGTAGTTTAGTTTCGGGTTCGCATGAATAGATCCAAATTTCATCTCCTGTAACGATATAATACACTAAATTTGACCTACTTCTGTTAATTTTTTTTCATTAATTAACATGATGATGAGCCTGTTTTTGAGTTTCAGTCAAGTTGTGTGGAATCCAACGACTTGAAAGTTTAAGTAAGCTCAGGTGACCATATAAAATCGTATGTATTTGCTTTCATGTCAATGTTTAAGGAGGTTTGAATCTCACAGTATGTTACACGCCGATCTCTCTCAATCACTTCACGCACAGCATCAGTATTACTGGGAACAACAGACGTAGATGGACGACTTTCACAAAATGTCACTGGGAAATATGCCGACACGTTGGAATTTCGAAAACTTCAGTTGTACACAGCCCTATTCGATTTGTGCTGCATCCTCGAAAGTAAAATGAAGTCGTTTGATGCATTATTTCTCTGTTAAACTACATTTGAAATAATAATAATAATAATAATAATAATAATAATAATAATAATAATAATAATAATAATAATAATAATAATAATAATAATAATAATAATAATAATTGCCCGAAAGTCTTAACGATAAATTTCCTTTTCTCACACAAAACTACTTCAGACTACTGTGGAAAATAGATGAATAGGTTTAAACGAACAATCAGAGATAATTTAAAATTAGAATAGTCTATTCTTCCGAATTTTATAATAGCAGAGTACTAGAGGGTAGCCAGCAAGAGAAGGTCTCTGACAGCTCGCAGTGATGTTTCCACTACGCACATGTCAAGGCTTTTTTCAGTGCATCTATAGTAGCAATTTAATTAATGGTGTAAGATAGAGTGACCGTGGTTGGTAACACTAGTACCAAAGTAGGGACTGCATTGTTCCTCCGCATGTGGTAAGAAATGTCAGATACCATCTCTTGTTGGCCCTGCTATAGCGCTACCGTTAGTAGTAGTTTGCAGAAATTTTTCCAGCAGTCCTCATGTATTTATTATGTCATCAGCTAAAAGAGACTGAGAATGCAATTACTGGAAGTAAATTCATTGAAATAATATTGTTATATCACTGCAATCTCGAAAGACGATATCAAAACATAGTCCTTCCGCCTCACAGACAAATGTTCTAGCAATGGGTAAACGTACTGGATGCTGCAGTAGTCCTTTCACATTTGAGGATATAATAATAATAATGTGATTTAATCTGTCAATATTGACAACCAGATAAAAATCTTCATAAAAGAATCATGACAATGGTGAGGGACAAGAGACAAAAAATATAAAAGAAAAACTCCTTTTAGTATATTACGTTTAAAAGAAAAAAAATTGGAAAGTGGTCCTATCATGTACATGCATCTGTAATACATCATTCACTGAAAAATCTTGACTCATGGCTTTCTAAGCTTAAGTTTATCTTTGGTCGCCGACGATTTCTTTTCCTCCTTCGCCTAGTCAATCCATGCGCTTAGGTGCTCCTATCATTGCATGCATCTATCAGGGTCATGCCACACACATACACACATATATACATAATCCACATTAGACAAAACGTATATATATCGACTCTCACTCACATGGCTTTTGAAGCGAAAAGGAAAGAAAGAAAAGTTAAAAAAAAAAAAAAAAAGCAAAACTTCAAAGGCCACACAGCCAATCGAGAGGGTCTGGGTCTCGGTCAACAACCCGTTGACTTTGCGTTGCGTTGCGTTGCGCTGGCAAGAACTCTGTGAATTAAGTATCGGATCGCGATTGTAATCTGAAACAACACGTTAACATATCGCATGCACTATTTCTAGAAAAGTAAATCATTTTCTCTGTCGTCTGGTCAATTTTTCATATAAAAATGGAAAGCTATATATAAAAAAATACTCTTCAAGGTGTTTTTCTGTAGTCTTTATCGTTTATTCTTTTTTTTTTATTATTTAGAAAGAATTTTTCACATGCATACGTAGTATATTACCTCCTTCAATTTATATTTAGAGCTTTAAAAAAAAATCATTCTTGGCTCTACGAAGAGTTCCTAGAAAGAGTTTTCTCAAACTTTTCTTCTTTTTCTCTTCTTTTTTTTTTCATACTTTCCCTGTAATCAGTGTTATCGGCTTCAGTTGCATGATTGTTAATAGGAGCAATAAAAGTGCTAAGTTTTCAATTTGTTCCAACGACAATACAAGATTAATAATTGATAGATTTTTTCTTACCGCATTTTAATGAAGTGGCAACTGCCGATCAGTTAATAAATGCTGGAATTTTCCTGCTTCAAAGGCAAGATACGAAATAATAAACGAACTACAGAGAATATTTGTAAACGAATATTATGGATTCATAACTAAATAAAACAATTGCTTTGTAAATTAGGCGAACCTTCCTTTGGTTATTCATAAACACGTTGTCATAGCGTAAGGAAATACACAGTAATTATATCTACTTCCGAAACTTATATTTTATTCACATAAGTAAATTATGAGTTTTGGAAGTTGTTCTTATCATCTTACTATAGTGATCGCGAGGAGTCGTGAAGTTTGACCTAGATTTACCAAATTCAACAGCCAATAGAACGCGGAAGGTATGTCTTTGCCAGTGTTGTCTCTCGCATCTCCCGAGGGTACAGCGTGGTCGGATTTCCGTGATTTTAGGTTTGTTCTTATTGTTGTTGACGTTGTTTTATATTTTTGCTGTTATTATTGTTACGAGTAATTTGAGTAATTGTTTTATTCGAGTAATTGTTAGTGTTCTTGTTATAGTTCTTTACGTGCTGTTTTTTTCGCTCGTTTCCCATGTTCTCTTAGTTTGGCAACATTGTTGGTGGACATCTGCTGTTTCACGTTTTTCTACATGTGCATTCGGAAGCCAGTTCCACGATTCCAACCGAATTCTTCCGATACATCACATGTGAGGGAAAGCAGTTTTTATGATTCGTGTAGGATCCAGGCTTCACGAGTCGTCGTGATCACTTACAGCTGTAAGCACTCGTCGCACAGTGCGGCCAAACGTTTGAATTTCTAGTAAAATCCCCAAAATTTATTTAAATTCGCAAATTTATTGAAGTAACAAATGGAATATTGATTGTATTGTTGATTGTCCATAGTAGGCAGCTCTGCCTTAGTTGAAAGCAAAGAACGAGGTGCACATCTCACATGACATGTCTAAACGTTGCAGTTCTTATAGTTATCAATCACTGGTATGTCTAAGTGCGGGCTCAGTTTCGTCTTTTTCTATGGCGCTTTTAATGATTAATTTCAGCTTAAAGATTTGTTTAATACCATTTTTAATTATTATCTTTTCATCTTTAATAATTATCGCGTAATGTCATTTCCAGGTGTTTTATTCAGGTAATATAAACAGAGTGTTAAATAAGGAATATTGTTTACATGTACGTTTTTGACCTGTAGAGATTTCTTTTATATCAGGACATCATATTTAAAAGAAAAGACCTGCCATTTTGTATGATTCATGTTTGTAAAAAAAAAAAAAAAAAAGACAAGTGAAGCTGCGCATCTTTGCGCCTTTTCAATACATTGCATTTGATTCTATAGGTTGGCACACACAATAAAGATGACATTGAATAAGTTTTAGGTAAATAAATACAGAATCCTTCAACACTGGAAATTGGGTTATCGGTGCTTCAAGCACGTATAAGATTCTTCGAATGGCTTCTACACCTTAGTTTTTCTTAAGAAGTGACAAGTTCGTGGTGAAGAAATGAAAAGAATGACTACCAGTGGTGGCAACACTTCCAGACTTTTCTTCGCAAATCAAAAAATGAAACGTTCAGAGTACAAGAGATTCAAGTTAATTTCTTCTCTTATATTATTTCGGACATATTTCATCTTTAAGATCTTTTCAGAGCTTAAAAGATTCAAATCCAGATATTATAAATAAGTTTTATAATGTAATAAGGCAGTGTTAACTTTTCCATGTTCTGCAAAGTACCGTATAAACTTTGTCCCTTTCTCTTTCAATTGTAGTAGTTGGACTTGAATACATTGTGCTTTGAACGTTTCAAATAGCAACAAATATTTGTGGCGTTGATGTCGATGTAATCAGGAGATTTAAAATTTCCTCACCTCATCTATAGTGACCACGAAATATATGTACAGAAGTTTCGCACTCATTCTCTGGACACATCAAATTTTATTGTGGAGAAGTACTTTTAGTAGGCTATGCCCCCAACTTTTCATCGTTCAGTTGTAATTGCACAAGTGCTGTTTGCAATGCGAAAACTGATCGAAGAAGCCCAGCAAGAAAATTGCTCACAATGTGCAGAAAGTGATTTTCGCAGAAAATTTCCAGAAACGAAACTAATGAAGATATCCTGAATTAATTACTTGTTTCATTAGACCAGGTGATTTCAAGCTTGCGGAAAATACCAAAGAAAAAAAAGCAGAACATTTGAAAGAGAAGTAATCGAGATGTTATTGTCACCAAAAGTTCATTCAGTTCAAAACGACAGCAGTGAGTCGTATGTTTATGTTCAAATGTGGTAAAATGATGTTCAAAATGTTAAAAATGTGTTTAAAAGTACTTACCAATTCATATACATGTTTCCGTTACCATTTAGAAAGAATTAGATCTCAAACACAGTTTTTGAGAGAAATTCATTTGTTTGGCCCCACTGTGCGTCGTTGCCGATCTTAATTCAGAACCTGGATAAAAAGAGAGCAAAAGAGAGCATATCCTTAAAGGAATGACCCTACGACCATTCCAAAATCTCAGGTAATTATTCTGTTCTTTTATGTAAGCCCGCATCAAAGTATGTAAGGAAGAACAAATTTTTCCTGTCCTGTTATGCAATCCCGCATATCTAAAAAAATGTCATGTTGATTGCATACAGACAAGGGTTGCGGAATATATTAAATCCTTAAATTCACCAGACAAAAATGTACATAGCCTGTGCCTTCTCTGATCCTTTTCCCTCTCGAGCCGAAAGTCGAAGAGAAAACGGCTTCTGATTAGATCTGGTAAATATAAATCTGTGTTCAAACTTTCATAGCTCTACGGGACTCCTTTCCATGTGAAAAGCTGATGACAGACACACATATATTACTTTATTATTACAGTAGAATAAGACATTCATGAACAAATGATAGCATTCCGTAAATGAGTAAAACAACTATTTACTAACTTACAGAAGTGCATTCTGCTCATTTATCACCAAATGAGGAGGTTTTATACAGTGAATATAGCATCTTTCTTATCAGTGGCGGATATAGCAGGGGGGCCTTGGACCTCCAGTTTTTCAAAGGTCAAATTAACTTAAAGTACTATTTATACGTATATTTTTAAAAGTTTATAGTAAACTCATAATATACCTATCGTAGTCTGGGTTGTGGCTGCCCCCAGTTTTTACCTTCTAGATCCTCCACTGTTTTCGATCTTAAACAGGTGTAACGTGCACCACTTGGAAGTAACAGTCCAATTTATTCATAAATAAATTGTCTGGTTTTATTATGAATAAAATTAATAGAACAGTTGTTTACTATCTTAATTGTAAACTGCAGTTATTCATACACTCGTACAGTACATGACGAAGTGTTGTAAAGTAATATAATATCTTTTGTTTTTACCTTACACAGGTGTAACTTTTCCTGCCTTAAGCAGGTAGAACCTGTATTATTTATTTGTGTAATGAGATGTCCTGAGTAGAAACGACTTTTAAATATAGTTAGGACACCGTGCACATAAGACAGCTGTTTATCATCTTACACAGATGCAACTGCTTCATTTATCCATAAGTGTACTTTAAAAATAAATCAATATATAAATATGCTTAGGACATTTTTATGAATATGCTTACGATAGGAGGAAAGTATCTTGAAGTATATCAAGATGTACATGCGTACAATAAGTATACAGAGAGAAATGACTCTAAAATATAGTTAGGACCCTTTACACATTAGCGACACTCTTTGAACAACCCTGGATGACACGTATTCACTTATTTTTTTTTTTACTTTCGAGTCACAAAAAGAGAGAAGAAAGTATAGTGATCGTGAAAAACACGGATTCGAGATTTCAATGCATTTGCACATTTCATGGTTTATAGCAACCGAAAAAAGGGATTTTTCGACATCTATCCGTCCATTTTTCCTTTGTACATCCAGCCACAAAAGTATCTCCCCTCTAAGTCCTCTAATCCATTACTTGGGGTCCAGGTCTTATGCAGTTGTGATAACGCCTAGACAGATGCAACCCAACTTACACGTAACTTTTCTCGGCACTGACAGCAGTTGGTAGCACTGAGTCAAGTCTCTATGCAAGTAAAATTGTGAGTAGATGACGTACGAAACATTTCTCCATTCTGAGATCAATCTCTCTGGTTCAGAGCGTGTTGTTCAATGAAGATATGTTAATCTCAATATTGCTGTGTATGTAATGCATTTTTCCTTATATACTGTATATTCAAAGAAATAAAAACATTGATCACATATGAATCAGAAAATGCTTGAAAGTACCTGAAAATATCAAATCTAGAACAACTGCTGGAAATAACTTTGTAAATGATTGCCTCCATTGACAGACAATCTCCAATTCTCCTCATTCCAACATCTTTTTTCTTTCTGGAGGAGAGAAGATCTTTCTTGTCACACTGAGTATGCATTGAAATAGAAACACTTGAAAAAGTTTCAGCCTGGCCGGGATTCAAACTTGGGTCCACCAAATAGAAGTTCAATGCGCTAACCACTCACCTACCGCGCCATTTAATCTTCCACCCAAACTAATACCTAGTTAAAGTCGTTTCATGAAAACAATATAAAAAAGATGCTCAAATATAACAAAAACAAACAAATATAAACAAAATATAAATACAAATATAAATAAGAAAATATAAGCAACTTGTGTGAGTGTCTTAATGACTTACTCGAGATTTCCTTGTTTAACTCAAAAACAAGTTATATAGACGTTGCTCAATGAGGAAAGTATCACGAAGTGTTCTTCAAGTTGAGCCTACGTCATCGGCCGAGCCGCAACTTGTGGGGGGACACTCCCCCCAGAGAAACTCCTCGCCGTTCGAGGGGGCCCATTTTCAGACAAAATTTTCTTAATCCATATACGATAGGAACATGAAGTTAGGAATGAAACATCAATAGGGTCGCTACATTACATAAACAAAACAGCATATAAAAGGTAAATAGAAGAAAAATGAGTCATGGACCCATTTCAGTAATATTTATTCGTATGGCTTTGAGGTTTATCAATATTGTCCCCTTAATAATATTGTCATGTATGGGATGGGCCCAGGGAGTAACTAACGGAACCGCAGACCTTGCCGTGCGGGAGGGTCCACAGGCTCCGGAGGGGCATAAAGATTAAGAGAAAGTTGGAGAGATGGGCCCAATAATTAGAAAATCAACTTTTTCTAGGGGGTCCAAATAAGCTTATTAATGCTTGCCGCCCCAGAAAAGAATCTAAGTTACGGCGCTGGTCGTAATTTATTTAGCAGACTCTTTACTGATCTAATTCTGTCGCACTTCGATGGGTCACCAGAACGGACTACAAATCAGAAATGCCCCGTGATACAACAGACTAAGAAAGGCAGTAAGGTATAGCAAGTTTAATAAAAAGAAAAAAGGATTTCAATTAGGCAAGCAAAAATTTGACTTGTGAAAGCAACTAGTTAATTATAGAAAATGAAAAGATGCAATACTTACGTTTCCTGTTGGATCACGTTGGCATATGGTTGATTAATCCGTCTAATGCCGACACAAAGTTACTATTATCAAACCAACACTCTTAATAATACCTTCACTTAAATATATTCATTGGAGCACTATATTGAATAATGAATATCACCTTCACACAAAATATAGGACTAACTAACAACCCATATTATTAGGTGCTGCTAACGAAGAAAAAATTGCTCCCGTAGGTCAAGTAGATTTCATGGCTTCTAACCTGGTCATCGATGACGAGGGCCAGAGACCATGAAAATTCCCATCAGAGGGCAATACAATAGCTTACGTAGATAGATATATACTCCAAGTACACCAAAGAGCAAAAGTTCATACATTTCATCTTGGCATATTAACAAAAAAAAATACAATGTAATAATTTGAATTTGAAACAAACTTGAGTAAGAATAATAACGTAAAGATGGAAGATGATACGTTACATAGAGAAGGTTTAAAGTGGTTCCTAAGATGATTAAAGTTCGACCAGCTTGACCTTTGGGCCTTTATGTACTAAAGACATAACATTTCATGTTTTGGATTTTTAATCTAAAATAATTAAGAGACATGTTTCAGTGATTTTAGGTGTTTGACCTAGAATAGAAGAACAGGAGTGGGGGTGCTTCTTTACAATGGTTATACGAGATATTTGAACTTTATGAAGAAGACTTCGAGTTCAGACAAATTCTATATGAAAGACACAGGAGGAAGGACCCAAGGCAGAGTCCACAGTAACGTGTGGAGGCATTTTTGATAGTCATCGTCATCATAGGTATTCTGCCGTTACTGGCAGGTCACTTGCAACAGCTGAGAAGCTTCCATGCTCCACGGTCCTCCGCTAACCTCTTCGTCTCCATGTATGATCTTTCTGTTTTTATATCATCCATTAATTGTAGACTCCTTCGCCCTCTGCCTCTCTTTCCCTCCACCATACCCTCTATGACGTCCCTCATGATACAATTTCTTCTTAGGCAATGTTCCAACCAGCTTCTTTTCCTCTTCTTAACAATATGTAAAACTGTTCTTTTCTCCCCACCATTTCTAACACCCGCTCATTCGTTTTCCGCTCGACCCAACTAATTCTTTCCATCCTTCTCCACACCCACATTTCGAATGCTTCCAGTCGTTTTTCATCACTTTTGCGTAATGTCCACGTTTCTGCCCCATACAGTACAACACAACGCACGAAGCATTTTGAGTCTTTTTCTCAACTCTTTTTTTCTGGTCCCACAAAACAGACTTTTCTTCCTCCTAAAGGCTTCTTTCGCCATTCCTATCCTTGCTCTTATTTCACGTGCGCAGTTCATATTATTACTAAGAATACTACCCAGATATCGAAAACTATTCACTTGTTCTATTTTCTCTCCTCCCACTTTTGTATTTGACACAGACCTCTTCGTTCCGATCACCATGGTTTTTTCTTTCTAACATTTATTTTCATCCCATATTCTTCAAAGCCCATCCTCAGGTTTTCTAACATTTTATTGATTTTCTTTTCAGATTCTGCAACAAGCGCCATATCGTCTGCAAATCTTATGCATCTAATCATTCTACCTCCTACCGAAATGCCGTCATCATCATGTAAACTCTTTTTCACTATCTCTTCTAGATAGACCTTAAATAGTGTTGGCGAGAGGCATCATCCTTGTCGAACTCTCCTTCCAATTGCACTCTCTTCCGTCAGTTCTTCCCCTATCCTAACACTTACTTGTTGGTTCATGTATAAGTTTCTTATGAGTTTTCGATCTTTCCATTCTAACCTTTCTACTTTAGAACTCCCAACAGCAATTCCCAATTCACGCGATCAAAAGCTTTTTCTAGATCGATAAATACAACATACACCTCTTTCCCTTTTTCTATAAATATTAATCGCCCTTAATAATCCAATAGCATCTTTGTGCCCTTACCTCTTCTGAACCCGAACTGCTCCTCCTGAACTTCTTCATTTGTTCTTCCATATAACCTTCTGTTCAGTATTCGGAGCAAAGTTTTAGCTGCATGAGATATTGTGAGGTGCAAGGAGCAATACATATAAACTATGCACGCTGGGTAACAGCACCAACACAAAATACAATTTAATGGTGGTGGAGTGACGTGGGATGATTACTTGAATTTAATTATTAATGAAGATTACTGAGAAAAGCTCCTAATTATGCCAATTCCAACTTGGAGTGTCAAAGGTTATCTCCTGCTGGAGCCGCCACTGCCACACTTGATATCTTTAGAGCATGTGAAAAACAAAAAGATAATTAATCTCAGGGTTTACTTTTTATAATATCTCAGGGATTTTCTGACGACAGCTATGGTCTCAGCAGCTACTTGTAAAGGGTATAACAAATTCAACAAGGTTAAATAAAAAAAATGATTTCAAACAAACAGGTAGCAGCCTGTTATGTACCCTTTACACTCATAGCTGTGCCTCTTTGGTTCTCTGGGCGTAAGCCTTCCTGGGCCCCATTCAGGAAGGTGGTCAGAAGTACTAGAGAAAGTAGTAATGTTTCCTTAACTCTCAGTCCTGGAAGAAAACATTTGGATTAGCAATAGGGTACTCACCACACAGGAAAACAGAAACCCTCTCGCTACTGGTAGATGATAACAGTTTATTTTCAGCTTGATGAGCAGAAAAAGGTAATGAAAACACACACACTGTTTTCATTGATACACACTTTTAGAAACTTTTAAGAACACACTTAATTTTTGATGGTGCACCATGTAACCACACACTTATAGGTTTATATATATATATATATATATATATATATATATATATATATATATATATATATATATATATATATATATATATATATCACACTTAACACCGATTAATTTATATACATTGAGATCTGTATGACCTCTAAACTTGTAAGCAGTATGCCCACAGAAAATGCTCCTCATTTTTTGAAAGTTTATTGTCTCTCACAGTCTCTATAACGAGGTGAGGAGTATGGAAACTTGAAACATATATATATATATATATATATATATATATATATATATATATATATATATATATATATATATATATATATATAAAACAAATTTAAAAAGAATCAATGCTGAATCTAGTTGCACAGTTCCATATTGGTTTGCTTAACCGCACACAAGGTCCACTGCCTAGATTGTCTCTGCAATATAGGAGGGATCTTGAAATGTTTATATGAAGTTACTCTGACGTTCAAATGTTTCTGGCGTTGAACAGTTTCTGGAGTTCGGTGCCGTAATAAAATAATGACATCACATATGATCAACACTCCCAACTAATGGTAGCCAACACAGATTAAAGAAAAGTTTGTTGTTCTCCTTTGAATTAGTTCAGAAGTGCGCTGTCATTTTACTGTGACAGGCGAAATGATCTCCAATGAGACCAGTAAACCTATTAACTTATGTCGTGTAATTGGCTATAGTGCCAATGCATTACGAGTATATGAATGTTACTAGTACAGCAATATGCTGTTAGATTTAACTAAAACATGGCCAGAATAGCCACAATCATGTGTATGATAGTCCACGGTAGCAAATCGATGCCTACCACGAAGTAATTTAGAAGTCAAAACAAATTGCACAGTTTCTTGTCCACTTCTTAAATATCTCACATTGTTAGTTTGTGAGCACTAACTATTTCTCAAAAGATACTTCTATCACACCCGATTTCGCGGTACATGAGTATTCATGTACTTAATTCATCAGAGCTCCTGGGAGACGACGTCTGCACCGCTCTGGGATCTGACATCCAAACACTTTGGAACTTTAAAATCCACTAACTATCACAATGTCCACCAAAACCTTGTAACCTCCGTGAATTCCAGGAAATTCAAGGACTCGCTCTTCCCAGAATAACCACAAAGAGTTTTGATAGCTGGAGGCTAAACTGTGGGTGGTCTGTCTAGTAAGCAACAGTTGGGACCGCCAAAGTTCTCTTGTGAAGAGCCAACCACTCCTGATAGGTGCTGCCCTCATAGAGACAAGCGGCAACTTCGAAAACTCCTGTCCAAAACAGTAGTCTATGACAGGAATATGATACACAAAACTTATTTCACTGGTAGTAATTATACAAAGAATAGTAACACATGATTTTACACACATTAAGGTAGCATAATATATACAGAATGTAATTATATCAATCTTTACAGATGACATCACTCATTGTACGCGTAGGGAATCTTTTTTCCATAGGCCTACCTATGTGCGTCTGCTAAATCCGGCAGCCATCATGCTAGGAAAGAGAGAGATGGAAACATCTGTTGTTATTAGTAAATTTTGACAATAACACAAGATCTACATGTCTTGTACGTAGGGAAACACGATGACATATTAAGTCATGAATTTTAACGGTCTTTCCAAGAACTTGTGAGCGTAATACGGTAATATTAATAAATTACACATAAAAATAGTCAAAATAAAATACAAGTTTTCAAATACGCAGTGCATCTTGGGAGAAAGAGAGCTAGGCCAGTCCGCTGACAATACCGGTTGACGCTTCGAGAGACGCATCGAGCTTGGGACTTGTGAGATTCTTTTAAAAGGTGTGAAAATGACACGTATAGAAATTGGAAATCTATCGTAGCGACGCTAAAAATTTTATGACTTTTCCAACAAAGCCTGGAGGCGTCTGTAAGCAATGTTTCCACCTAGACTTTCTATACTGAGGAAGTTACCAGTATACTTCCTACAAACAATCTTTCAGTCTTTCTTGTTTATCTAGGGTTTTCTCCTCCCACTAGTAGTCAACGACCTCACACAGGCTCTCAGCTCAGAACGCTGTCGCCAAGGGAAAAAAATCTATGTTCGAGCTCTCTCTGCATCATGAGGTTCATGACTTCTATACATGAAATAATTAAATATAATATATTTCTCCTTATATTCTTTATATGCTGAATATTTAGATCCACTGATGCATGTACTTATATACATTCTATTTCCCATTAATGAGATGCACGCAAACCAGTTAATGATATTCATAAACTATGAAGAATAAATGTACATACATGAACAAAATATATAATACAAGAATATTAATAATATCGTATTACGCTCCGTGTTTACCCAATAATTATGCATAATAGTTACATGATACGCAAATGAAGGTTAATTAATCCGTAATTAATTTATTCACAAATTATCATAAATTACCATTTTAATAGGGAAATGTGCACTCATCTGCATTTTGATATGCAGATGAAGGTGAGGGTACTCGGCCTTCCACAATATGAGACTAATAGTTCTATAATCCTCACATCTCTTTGTGTTCGATTTCTTAGCCATCGGTATCATGATCGTCTTCAGGAAGTCTTATAGCCACTCTCCTGTCTCATGTATTTCATTGTATAGTCGGAACAATTCTTTCTTTGCCTTGTCTCCTATATTTTTAATGAATTCAATTGGAATATTATATATCCCGGTTGGCTTTCCATTCCTAATCTCGGATGTAGCCTTTTCAAACTCGTCCCGAAGAATACTAAATCCTTTAACATCCTCGTCTACTTCATTTTCTACTTCAACATTTAGGCTACACGGTCTCTCCCTACTCTCATATAAGTCTTCCACGTATTCTTTCCATCTTTCTTTGACTTCATTTCTGACGCTGACTACCTTCCCATTTTTATTTTCTACTGCCATCGTAATACACGCCTGTTTCCTCCGAAATTCCACAGATTTCACCTCCTTATACATTTCCTCATATTTCCCAACTTATTTCCCAAATCTTTCTAATTCTTGTATGTCCTCGCATTTTCTTTTGTAAAACTCTTTCCTCGCTTTGTCTGTTTCTCTCCGTAGCTCATTATTCAACTTTCTGTACATCTTTCTTCCCTCGTCTGTATCAACCTGTTTCCACGTCTTCCTTTCCCTCATTTTCTGTAACATCTGCTCTGTAACCCATGGTTTCTTAGCCGTTTTGTGTTCGCGGTAACCTACTGCTTCTTCTGCAGCCTGCTGTAAGCAACGTTTAATGTATTCCCACTGTGCGTTAGTATCTGCGCCTATTCGTTTCTGGTTTAAATATTTTTCTTCGAATTTTTCAACGAAAAGTTTTCTTATTTCCTCGTTTTTCAACTTTTCAGTATTCAACACTTTGTTACCTACTTTTCTTCTGTCTACATTTTTTCATTGAATATCTACTTTGGCTAGCACAAGCTTATGATCAGAGAAAATATCAGCCCCAGGAAGGGTCTTCGCGTTCTTTAAGCTATTCCGGTACCTGTCCTGAATCATAACATTGTCTATTTGATATCTTCCACCGTCTATTGGTGATGTCCATGTATATCTTCTTCTCTTGTGCTGATTGAACCAAGTGTTCCCAATTACTAGTGAATTCTGTCTACAGAAATTCACTAGTCCCTCTCCCCTTTCATTTCTTTCGCCTAACCCATATTTGCCTACGATACTACCTTCTTGTTTTTCTCCCACAACTGCATTAAAATCTCCCATTACAATTACGCATGCACCCCTCTTCTCCCTATCTATAATTTCTCCTATTTTCTCATAATTTTCGTCTACTTCTTCAGTTGCATGCGAAGTCGTCGGTGCATTTGTCTGTATCACCACTAGATCCTTCGTTTTTCCTTTAAGTCTTAACATCAATCTAACTCTATCATCAATAAATTGTACTTTCACTACCTTCTCCTTTAAACGCTTTCCAAGAATTATTCCTACGCCATTATGACCGCCCTTTTCATTACCTGAGTAAAAGATTCTATACCCTTCACTCTTCAACATCCCATTACCTCCCCATCTAACTTCACAAACTTCTACCAAATCTAGGTTATTTTGTTTCATTTCTTCTTTAAGATTCTTTAATATTACTCCCTGTAACATAGTACGTACGTTCCATGTCCCTATCCTAAACCTTTTGCTCTTCCCTGTCTTTCTTTCTCTGTCTCTTTTCCCCCTATTATTACATTTTCGTCCAATAGTTCTTCCCAAGCCATCCCCCTCCCGGAGATCCGAAAGGGGGGATATTTTACCTCCGGAACTATATTTTGACTTGCAAAAGACCATTGTACATATGTTCTGTTTTTGCTGCCAGCAAACTAGGGGAAATAGAGTGGTGGTTTCTTGTTGCCTTCCACCCCGCAGTATCCCAGCCGTTAAAGTCACTCTGACCACGCCTGGGACTAATGTCCAAGTTGCCGTACCAATCACTATGATTTCCGCCAACTTGACTACTGGAGAACTGCTGCCTTCTCCCAGAACACTCTTCGTCTGGCTACTCCATTTAAACCAATTCAGTAGGGTGGCTCTTCTGGTAGTGAACTACCATCGACACTGCTCTAAATTTCACTGTAGCACGCAATCCTCCCCACCTGACACATAAGTGTCTTCGTAAAGGTGGTGTTTATCGGGGAGGTATTGATAGTGATAATACAATATTGATTAATGGAAGATACAGTACTTAAATTTAGTAAAAATTTCTTGTATGTACCGTATATATACCGGTAAATCATGAAGAAAGACATACACAACTATCTGAGTATTGCAAGATACAATCTACTGTGATATTATTTATTATTATTATTATTTATTATTATTATTATTATTATTATTATTATTATTATTATTATTATTATTATTATTATTATTATTATTATTATTATTATTATTATTATTTTAAGTGTATATAAATAGTCGAAGCCTAAATAATTAGCATACGTACAACTATGTAATGACATATGACAAAGTCGTAACTTCGGAACTTCATTATTTCCTATCTAGTATATTTAGAAGAAGTATTAAATATTCATAATACATTAAGATAATGAAGTTACATAAGAAAAAGAGTGTCCTACAAGCGGTTCCGGGTTCGATTCCCGGTGGTTTCACTCGGTCGAAAAAGTGTAAACGCTTTTTCAGACCAACCATCCTGAATGAGGTTTTCCTGGGTTTTCCTCATTCACACCAGGCAAATGCCGGGGTGGTACCTAACTTATAGGTCCAGGCCGCTTCCTCCCTTCCCCAATCCTTTCTTCCTTTCCTTTCCCCGGATAATGTGCTCGCCGAGGGACGTCATCCTTCAAATCGTGAAGGGCTAAATGGCCTTAGCTGCGAAAGCCCATAAATCTAAATCCTAAATCCCAATAGTGTCCTACAATTCACAAGATCTACATTTAAAACATATATTGAATTGAGGTGCATTTATTGTGGATGGACTAACATATCTCTAAACATTGATGAATGCTGTTGCATTAGTTATGTTTAGAACAAGTTTCCCGATCCATAGGTTTTATACTATTAATCAAGTATCACTAAATAAATGTTTGAAATCTAGGATTTATGTGTAAGTAAAGTATCGTGAAATTTTAAGGCACTTCAATAATTTTGTAATTATCTTGTGGCCATTTTTTCCTTTGAAATTTTAACATCGTGTTGGTAGGTTTCCCTGGGTCCTCCCACTTTCTCATTCCACCAATTATTCCATCATCATTCACTTGCTTTGATCATTGTCTCCTTTAGCCCAAAGGACATAATCGTGGGACGTTAAACTGAAAGATTTTTCTTTTGAAATTTTTAAATCAACAAAGTTTTACCATGTTAGTGATGTTAGTAATGAATTAGTAGTCTTTTAATAGCATGATCAGTAACAGATTGTTAACATTCTTAAAATTAAATGAAATTTGTAGTTCAACAATTATGCTATTTACCCCTTCGGTGTGGAAGGCTCGGGTTCAAATTCTGATGAGAACTCATAAGATTTCGAATTGTTCCTTAAGAGACTGACATACTAAAACAATACAAAATTTACAATTTTTCTTTTCCTTGCTTATTCATAAGTGAAAGGAGATAATGAAATGCAACTTACCGCAACATAGATAATATTATTCTACAACAGAAAATATGAACCTGAAGAATTTTCAGTGTTGCCATCTATAGAAATTACAGTATTGCCAGAATAACATTTTCCCCCAAAATCTAAGTTAAGGTAGCGACTAGAGGAACGAGCTCAACTGCATTTGATTACGTATCATGTTCAACTACTTTTTAAATTATAGTTGCATTTAGTTTGTAATAAACAAAATAATTTTAACTTGTTATTTAGAAAGTAGTTCGCAGGATTCCAAAACAATATGATACATAATCAAATGCAGTTGAGTTCATTCCTTTAGTCGCTGCTTTAACTTGGATATTGGGGGAATTGTTATTCTGGCAACACTGTAATTTCTATGGATGACAACACTGAAAATTCTTCAGATTCATATTTGCTGTTTTAGAATAACATTATCTATGATTGTGGTAAATTGCATTTCATTATCTTCTTTCATTTATGAAAACAAGCAAAAAAAAAAAAAAAAAATGATAAATGTAATTTATGGTATTACTTTTAGTATGTCAGGTGTTAAGCCGTAGATCCACATCTCATGTCTTCACGATAAATTGTGTATTATTATTATTACAAATTTTGGGATTCAACACATTTTACTTAATTCAGTGAAAATAATAATCTTTATTTATTTGAAATTACGAACCCTAAATTATCATCGTTAAATCAATGTTGAAGTCACAATTTAATTTTAATTCTCTCAGCGCATTAACAGTTCAATTACATTTTAGATATGAAAGTATTTGTATTTTATGTTGACTTATTCTACATGTGAATTTCTTAATTAATAAAACAGCAGATTGTTTCTTTTATCCGCATTCTTACATCACCTTATTTGTGATCAATCTATATACGTATTTTGCACTTTGATCATACACGTTGCATTTAATCGAACTAGAGGAATCACAAATTTGAGATTAGAAGTCCGAATCTTGCTCTAGCCTAAGAGCATTATCTATTTTTTGACGTTGCTATACATTTCGCAAGAATGTCTAATCAGCCTGAAAAATATTCTTATATCGGCTAAGTTCATTACCGCTAAAACATCTCTATTCTCGCATGTAGCACGTTGGACTCAAGCCATTTCCATCACCTATCGATTGGAAAAGAGAAGATACGCCAATGGAAGGATGATGAACGATCAAAGAAGCCAATGCTGGAAAACCAATAGCAACTACAGGCAAGTGCAAATATATCTCACTTTTTCCACATACAGTAGAGCGTCGATTATCTGAAGTAATTGGGGGACATGGGTGTTCGGAAAACTGGTTTGTTCGGATAATCGAACTGTACATGTTTATTTGCCAAAAAGAAGTACTGTACAGTAAATTTATTCATAAAAAGAAGTGTGCTGATTGTTGAAACACAGCGACTGGCGGCTTGGCCGGTCAGCAGCGCCTTATGAAGGCCCCATTAGAAGCAATGTTCCGCCAGCGGTGGCTCAGTGCGGCGACTACTGTGGGAAACTTGGTTTGGGAGTGAGGGGGATGAGCGAGCGAGTACAAAGTTCGGTTAAGCGGTCGTTCGGTTGACCGACGTTCGGATAATTGACGCTCTACTGTATTTCTTTTTCTTTTACCATTTTCTTCCCCGTTAACATCACAATCTGTTTCAAATATAAATGTGTTCTGTTTTATTCAATAAAAATCCAGGTCCGTTCTCAATATGTTTTGCTCTACCAATTTTAGTTTTCAAAATCCTGGGATGGCGTATCAGTTCAGAATTTCCCAACGCTTAATTCTCTCTTATTTTCTGAGCTTCTGAAATTGACATGTCTGCTGCACATGGTAGAGGTGCTGAGTACCGCTGCACAATATAGCATCGATTCTGAACGGATCGTTGAACTCCAAATCAATTAACAATTACACCCTTTAGGCTAATGGAGACAGATTATTAATGAAAGCTACTGATTAAGAGAGAATTGATGGAATGAAAATGTAAGAGATACTCGAGACAACTCATGAATATCAGGGGTCTTCCGCATCAGTGATGATAGCTCTACCACTGGGCCACTATTCTCTGATAATATCCATTGAACATTTCTGCAATACAAATACGTTTTAACAAAGAAAAATAAATTTATTAAAAGTTGTTCAAATTTTCCTTTTGTTTGTTTCTGGAAAAGTAATTGTAAACGTATCGCATCCATATCATCCTGTCTCATCGAGGTATTTCTGAAATGCAACAAATGTCCTGGTTCAACTTTTCTTTTAAACTTTAGTTCTTTCCTTGCCTGTCAGCTGGAAAGTTTGTATTTTATTTGATAAGCATGGGAACGTAATAAAAAGGACATGAGAAGGCTTGGTGTATGCGGGAGAAAACACTTTTAAGAACTCCAGCGAAGAAGTTTTCTCCTCTTCGCAAGTTAGAGGCTTCGCTTAAAAAAAAAAAAAAAAAAAAAAAAAAAAATCCCGACTGTATGTCGCCTTAATGTTGACTTTTCTGTATCGCCTCACAAAACAAGATGAGATTATCTTTCCTCAGCAGCAAAATTTCTCACACAAGTATCACATTATTTCGTTATTTATTTTTTGATTGTTTGGGCTTGTTACAAAGATTAATTGTTTGATAAGGAATAATGTGTTATATTGTCATTAAGTGTGTTCGTTAAATTTTATAGGCAATTTAATTTTTTTAATACACTATGTACTGTATATATAAATAAACTACAATATACAGGAGGTTGTTCGGTTTACATACAACAGATTTTCAAAATTTATTTACCCTATGAAAAACCGTGCTGCGAAGACGAGTTATGTTTTATCATACCACCTATTGCTCGATATCGCAATTTTCATTGTCATTACGTTAAGCATAAGAATAGCAATCCCATCCTATTCTTCCAGCAAGTTTTTCGTGGGCAGTGAAGGCAATGTTGTAGACGTTACCCGCCTCTCCCGTCGTCAATGCTACGGCACCTATACACTGAGGCTGTAATGACATTGCTTTGGTGCTTTTGGCAAAATTACACAGGCAACAAAAGCTTTGCCAAATCGGTCGGACATAAACCGAACAACATTTCATAATATTAAAATTTTACAGTGTAACTTTTTAATACTTAACTAGCTGAACCTGCGCTATTTACACAGCGCACAGTTCTAATATAAGCGTGAATCTCCTTCCCACTTCTCACTATATCTGTGCAAGTCCCTTTAAGAAGACAACTAAAGGACAGAAAGACTCTCAAAGGGAGTGAATTGCTATAGAGCAAACTTGGATAAGTAATAGATGATACTAAAATTCATTTTTTCTCTTATAATTCCATATCCGAGTACGCCTCATTGTGAGTCCATAAGCCTTCGAAGTTGCCAGCTTGCAATAAATTTTGTCATTCAGATCAAAGCAACAACCTGCTATACGTAACTCCTCTACTAGTTGCATTTTACAAGGGCATCAATCTAGTTGCAATATTAAACTATTAGGGCCAAAATAACTTCTAAAATGTGGAATAGAAAAATAAAGACAAGTTTTTTTTAAAAAAATTGAATGAGAGCTGGCAAATCTACACAAAAGTTGGAATCGAACATCAAAAATGGCACGTTTCTAGTACTTGTGGGTTTCGAGATCTCATTGTCGAAAGGATTGGCCACAAACATATAAACTTTTCTATCATTTTAATATCGAGACTAGCTGAACTTGCGCTCTCTACACAGCGCATCATTCATATATGAGCATGAATCTCCTTGTTATTCCTCACATCTGTACATGTCCCTTTACAGAGGCAAGTGAAAGATGTCTTGATAAAAATTGGCAAGAGATACCATAAAGGGAAAATTTTGTCGATTACTTTTTCAATATCTCGCACCGTTTGCAAGATTTGAGCCTACTTCCAGTTGGAGTTTTTAATTCATGTATGATCAGTGTTTTCTTTCTTCTTGCATGCAGTATGTAATAAGCAAATGCATTACACACACAATTAAGTATAATGCCAGTGATATATGGTGTTTATTGGGCAAAACACTCCAAACAATAAAGATTCATCTTAGATTGGAGAAATTGTTATCCTTCCTTTTTCATTATAATTTAGCAATGAAACAAACGCCTGAGGGGTATGCAACTCCTGTATACAATTATGTGGTGTTGGAATAAATAATGCGTAGGATATGATGCTTTAGTTTTTTTTTCATTTCAACACTTCCAGTGTACCCGTAAAAATGTAATAAAGAAATAATGGTCATGTTTTTTTTAAGATATTCAATTAGAACTGGACAATCTACACAAAATTTGCAATCGATCAGTGAAAACGTAATCTTTCTAGAGCTTGTAGTTTCCGAGGTCCCATTGTCGAAAGGATTAGCCACAAACATATAAACGCCCACAAACGTATAGTTTAAAAGAACTCCAAAGATGGCAACTCAATTCATTTGCATTGATTTTGGAAAATGCTTATTAAAATACAAAGGTTTTGATCAATAATTTAAAAATAAACTTTATATGAAAAAGTCTACTTAAATAAATTATTTAAAGTACACATATTTGTTTCTGTTAAACGTGAAATCACAAATAACCGTAAATCAAAAGGTTGAAATCAAAGTTTATAGGTTGGAGCTCAGGCGCCTTTGTTCCTACTATAGCATTTTAATAGATAGATAATTTATCAACTAGGAGTCTAAACTTAATCAGATTTTAGGGTTTCTTAGAACAGACGTTCTTAAAAGATCTCAACGCCCATAATCGCTAGACGCTAAGATTGGAGAGAAAGGTGAACATGGGCAAAGTCTTCCCTCTTTATGTCAACAATGATTGAGAATATCGCAGCAGTGATATTTCAACGCCATTATTGTCTTGATGCAATCTAGAGCCTGTCGAAGGAAATCTAGGACATTTCGTCTCATTGTTCTCTTCAAACGATTCTACAGCAAAATATTATAAGAAACACTTTCTATTGTCTACTTTTGTTCATCGTCGAGAACCCAACATGGTTTTCCTAAAGACGACTGTAACCAGGGGTGCCCGCAAGACTTTTTCCCAAAGAGGGCAAAAGATCGACACACGAGCACAGTCGCAAATACACTTGATGCACACATGCGCATAATACATCATATAAAACAACAACTGTTTACGCATATGAGACCTGCCATGTTATACAGAGGGGACTATTGAACAACGAAGAAGAGAGAGAAACAGAAATTGCATGTTGCAGAGGTGAGAATATTGTGGTAGGTGTGTGGAGTGACACAAAAGGGCAGAATCAATGTGATTCGAGAAACAGTGAAGGTGAGATCAGTAGTAGAAAAAACTGCAGGAAAGGACACTAAGATTGTTTGAGCACTTAGGAAGAATACCTTCGGAATACGTAGCACACGGAGTAGATGCTATAGAACTGAATGTGAAACGGACAATGGTGACCAAAGAAAAAGTGGGGAGATGGTGTGAAGAACGATATTGTGCAGTATGGTGTCACAATGGGCAAGACACAAAATAGTAACAGGTGATGGACAGCGGTCTGAAAAATTGACCCCAACTAACTGGAAAGAAGTCTTAGGAGAAGAAGATTATAATATTTAATATTGTAAGGTTCCATACCCTCACGCTCAGCAACTATATGTTTTAACTACGTACACATGTTCTTAGAGCGCATTACCACGTTACATGAATCTCGTAGCTGTCATAAAAAAAAAGTCATGAAACCCTACCATATTTCACCATGTAAACATAGTCTTGAAAGGGACATGCAACATTTTTTTTCATCTTGGAAGGAGTTGAACCGTGTGCAATTTTTGGGTCGTCTTGCTTGCTACCTGCTATCGCCCTCCTGCTGACATAAAGGAAAAATCAGTTTCGCCGCTTCCGAAACAATGGATTCTTTTGGACAGGGAGGGGAAGTGCGCCAAAATTCACGTTTTTAATGAGGAGGTTTACTATTTGTCCACTAGAGCACAGTGCTGCATGGATGGAGATACCTTTCTTGCTTTCAGGAAGTTGTAACATGTAAACAGTAAATAGAAAGATTGGGTTGCAAGGTGATGATAGCTACAAGATTCAAAATGGAAACGTGGTCTTTCGTTCGTAAACAAACAACAGGAGATGACGGAAGGAGACAGCCAGGAAGACACGAAGTGGATTCGGAAAAAAGTACGAAGAAGGCCCCTCCCTCCAAGACGATACCTATAAAAGAAGACCTCAAAAAGAGGAAACTATCAGTTTATCACTGGTTACCCACCTACCAACACCTTCTCTCGGGGCTGCTATGAGCTACCGAGAATTCCTTTAACTATCTTCCGAGGCTGCTATGAGCGAGGAAGGTATCCTTTAATCACCCACTTCTGAGACTGCTATGAACAAAGGAGTTATCCTCGATATCTGTCTACGAGCTAAAGGCAATTGAACCTTTATTCCAAGGCCACTTTCGTATGCCAAGGATCTTTATTGAACCCTGAAAAGATTTAGAGACTTTGTAAAAAAATTTATAATACTTTATTTTTATAATAAAGTGTGATGGGTTTAAATCCCGAGTCCATTATTTAAGACTCTACCAAACAGAACATTGCAATGTAAATATATGAAGTAGTACAGTATTTAAAACAAATTACTGTGATTTGACATGCATTTCCAAAAATTGAATACCCTTCGAAAAGCCAGTGGGATCTGCTCTCCCTCTGCCTACTCTACAGCGGATGACCATGGCTGCAATATGGATTTCATGAGCTACGAGGAAATAGATTATGGTAATTCCTATCTCGATTTCAAGACGAAAATAGTGAGCTTGAACAATATTTTAAAGTGTGCCAAAAATTTTAAACGACGGTCCTTGGTTCTACTAACTTATTCCTGAGGTTAATCTAACAAGGCAGGGTACCTCAGTGTAACACGCCGATTTTGATAAGATTGCACAGACATACAGATCATCAAAAAAGAAGTGACACGTATTTTTTTTATATCGGCCAACAAGTGTATTGAAAGGGTCAAATGGGGCCATAAAAGTGGGGTCAAAATGAGATTTTATGCAATATAGCGAGAACGAGAAGAGATATCGGGAAAGGTTAAATGTACGAAATACTACCCATAGTTGACGCAAGCCATTGAGGTAGAACTTACTCATGTGAAGAAAGCAGAACATCCGGAAATGGACCAATAACATGTACAACATATTTATAATGTGCTACAGAAATGAGTGAAGAGGGTGGCAAGGAGCAGGAAGAAAGAAAACACGAAAATGTAAAATACGTGTTTTTGCTTTGGGTGCATACGTTATCCATATGCGAAAGAGACGCAAATTTATCTCACTGCACGAAGATTCATCTCTACACGCAAGGAGGATGCAAACGCCGTTCGTATAGGCAGCCAGTGAGACAATACTGCACAGTGGGTTGCATATATTATGCAATGGGAGCAACGGTGAGATACATATTGGAAACGGGGATGTTTGTAGCTAGTAACACACACACACACACACACACAAAATGCATTGCACAGTAGAATGTAATAGCAGGTGGTCCACATGTAAGATAAAGAGCAACAGCAATATCAGTTCTACGCATGAGTATCTACATTATATCATGAAAATACGCGTACATATGTACGTACAACATAAAAGTCAGCAGAGGTGTATGCTGAAAACAAGACGCTCACTCCTGATAAGTAGCACAAAAATGATATTTCAGGAAGAAATCGTCCAAACAAAAACAGTATTTGCACCACGAACACTTGATGATGGATGGGTTCTTTCACTCTGCTTCTTCGCAGACCAATGACGTCAACTGATGAAAACAAAACTCCACTGGATTTGGAAAATAATCTGGTCGTGATGAAAGATATCCAGAACAAAACCATGCGTATTGGAATAGATTGTTGTACCGTGGAGATGAAAGTTGATTATGCACAAAGGATTGAAGTTTCAGTATATTGTCTCTGCTGTATAGATTGATGTTGAGTTGCTGAAGGCGTACCGCATCAGATACTTTGCGTACGAAGTTCTTCCAAATTCTGAAACCATACACATCCAGAGGTTGTATTAACCCAGTTGTGTGTGTAGGTATCGTCATAATGTTGCACTGCTTGTCCTGTGGCATTATTGTTGCCAAGTCGGATCGATCATAACCCGTCCACGAGTCGACTAACAGTACCGTTTGCTCATTGACTTGTGGAAGGAACACTGATTGGAACCACGTCTTAACGACCTGTTTTGTCACTTTCCCAGATGATGATGCACAAATATATAAGTTTTGTGGGCGGAACATTGTTTGCTGAATCCGTGGAACAAACGTACCATGAAGTTCTTTCAAGACTATGAGCATGGGCGACAGAAATCTTCCACTGGCAGATATAACAGGCTGTATTGTGTAGCTATGTGTGATGGCAGGTAGAGATTGCATTGTTGCTGTAATATGCTTCTCGCCTCGCAAAGCCAGAGAGCGTCCAGAGTGAAATTCTAAAGCAAAGCCACTCTGATCTGTGTTATATACGTTATCCTCGCCATGAGCAGTAATGAGTGATTGTACATTTTGGACGAAGGTTTTAGCGCTTTCGTGCACTTGTGTGGCCTTCGCTGTAATGCTATGTGTTACAAATTTTGTAACTTTGCGTGAGACGATACCGTGACGTGTTTTAAAGCGACATAACCATTTCTTCGAAGCTTTGAAATTAGCAACGGCTGTTGTTTGGTTTGCTTCTAACGCCCAACGTTGCAAGTCTGTGTCATGGACAATTAAATGCCGCTGTTTTGCTGTTGCAAATTTTTCATACACAGTTCGGTCTATCACGTTTAGCTTTTCACGTTTGGTTCCACCTTCTGTGATCTGTTTCTCCCATCTATATAGATCTGTTCTGCATTTGACACGCTTGAAGTGTTTCTGTACAGATTTCCAGGACATCTTTCTCTTCTTCCCTCGTTTCCGAAACGATACTGCCTTCCGCTTGTATCCCATGTCCACAATATCTCTGCTCTTGACTCCAGTTGTATGTACGTTGGAGGTCGTTGGGCCATCCCACTCATCCATCTCATCTTCACTTGCCATACTTGGGATGTCTGATCTATTGCTGCATAATAGGTCTTCTTCAATCTCAAGATACATGTGCCCATTCGTCTTGAAACTTTCTAGGATGTTAAAAATATAGCCCTTGAGCTCCATTTCCGTTACCGTTCGTGGTGTCCGGACATATTGTGTTTCCTGATATGCCTCCACTAGCATATCCACCACATTCAGGGGATTCACATAGACCATCTTGCGACAACAAACGTCACAAGCCCACTTACACCTCACCTGAATTTTGTTACACACGCACAAATACGCACAAGCACACACCACCAGTTACACAACAATCAAATACCACTCCAAATACCACACTGGCCAATGTTCACCACTAGGTCTCACAAGCAGTTAAACGTCGCCTTGCTTGTCTTGTTGAGAATAGTACCTGTGAAAGACACAAATGCACATACACTTTGCTGGCTCTACACCTCGCGTTTGGCAACTTTGTATACTCAAACCAGCTCGTATTGCATACGCCGCGTCCAATACTCTCACTGTTAAAACTGATTTTGAGTTGAGTTGATTTTAGTTTAGCGTCCCTTTCAGCAGCGAGGCTATATGAGACGTGGACCTACTGCTTAACGTGGAATCCGAACCACATGAGCTCCCGCCGGGAATCGAACCCGGGTCTCCCACGCCAAAGGCTAAAACTGATTTTGTGTACAACGTCAACTTGCTCTTTCTTTCCTTACAGTACCTGCACCTGTCAGAATGTGCTACGTCATCTGACATCGTATTCCTTCATCTATTAGTCGTTTCTACCACTCAACTTGAGGTTTTGATCTTATATGCTACCCGCTGTGCAGTACTGTCTTGCTGGCTGCCTATACGAACGGCGTTTGCATCCTCCTTGCGTGTAGAGATGAATCTTCGTGCAGTGAGATAAATTTGCTTCTCTTTCGCATATGGATAACGTATGCACCCAAAGCAAAAACACGTATTTTACATTTTCGTGTTTTCTTTCTTCCTGCTCCTTGCCACCCTCTTCACTCATTTCTGTAGCACATTATAAATATGTTGTACATGTTATTGGTCCATTTCCGGATGTTCTGCTTTCTTCACATGGGTAAGTTCTACCTCAATGGCTTGCGTCAACTATGGGTAGTATTTCGTACATTTAACCTTTCCCGATATCTCTTCACGTTCTCGCTATATTGCATAAAACCTCATTTTGACCCCATTTTTATGCCCCCATTTGACCCTTTCAATACGCTTGTTGGCCGATATAAAAAAAATACGTGTCACTTCTTTTCTGATGATCTGTATGTCTGTGCAATCTTATCAAAATCGGCGTGTTACACCGAGGTACCCTGCCTTGTAAGCGTATGTTCTCTAACATCTGTATTAGGCAACAATTTTATTCATCTTAAAATAAACTTTTTCATCAACTTTTCTCCTACCTTCTGTGATAAGATGCCAATTAACTTGCGCGCCAGTACCCTCTTTTGCGATGACCTGATGACTTACTGAGATCAACTCAGTAGTAGGCCCCCCAGTATATTGAGCCGAGTCAGCAAAAATTTTTGTGACGTCATAGGTCAAAGGTCAATAACTTTGGCCCGGGGTCAATGACCTAGGAGTACATAGGACCACCCCCTCTAAATTTTGGCAGGGGTACCATGGCCCACCCCCTAAATTTTGGCAGGGGTACATAGGACCACCCCTCTTAAATTTTGGAAATTGCCAAATCTAAAAATTTGATGTGGTAGCCTAGGACCATAGTATGTACCTCCATCAGTATTGGGTGTCTATGTCGTTCCCTTTCATGGGTAAAAAATTGCCAAAAATTCAAATTTCGGGGGGTTTTGACCTAATTTATCCCCTTTGATGAGGTATTATTACCCTATATAGTTATATGGGCGTATACAGGGGTCCATTACCTTTCATAACATATGGGTATATTAATGCACCCTTGAAAAATTTGGGAGGGGTAACTTGGCCCACCCCTTAAATTTTGGAAATTGACTAATTTAAACATTGGGTATTATAGTACAGGACCCTAATATGTATCATGATAAATTTGGGCGGTCTACCTCGTTTCCTTCTAGGGGTACAAAATTGCCAAAATATAAACGTAAGCAATACGTTATACCACGTGTTTGGTTTTTGGTCGATTTTATCCCCTTTGATGAGGTGTTATTATCCTATATAGTTAGGGGTCCATTACCTTTCATAAGATATGGGTATATTTGTGCACTCCTTTAAAAATTTGGGACAGGTACTTTGGCCCACCCCTTAAATTTTGGAAATTGCATAATTTAAACATTTGGTATTATAGTACCGGACCCTAACATGTATTATGATAAATTTAGGTGGTCCACCTCGTTCCCTTTTAGGGGTACGAAATTGTCAAAATATAAACGTAAGCAATACGTTGTACCACGTGTTTGGTCTTTTGGCCCAATTTATCCTCTTGGATGAGGCTCTATTACCTTATATGGTTATATGGTTATGTATAGGGGTCTATTCCCTATCATAAGACATAGGTACATTTGTGCACTCCTTTAAAAATTTGGGAGGGGTACTTTGGCCCACCCCTTAAATTTTAGAAATTGCTCATTTTATATATTTCGTATTATAGTACTGGACCCTAACATGTATTATTATGATAAATTTGAGTGGTTCACCTCGTTCCGTTTTAGGGGTACGAAATTGCCAAAATATAAACGTAAGCAATACGTTGTACCACGTGTTTGGTTTTGACCTAAGTTATCCCCTTGGATGAGGTCCTATTACCTTATATGGTTATATGGTTATGTATAGGGGTTTATTCCCTATCATAAGACATAGGTACATTTGTGCACTCCTTTTAAAATTTGTGAGGGGTACTTTGGCCCACCCCTTAAATTTTAGAAATTGCTCATTTTATATATTTGGTATTATAGTACTGGACCCTAACATGTATTATGATAAATTTGGGTGGTTCACCTCGTTCCCTTTTAGGGGTACGAAATTGCCAAATTTTAGTACAACCACGTGTTTGTTTTGGCTCAATTTATCCCCTTGGATGAGGTCCTATTACCTTATATGATTATATGGTTATGTATATTGGTCCATTTCCTATTATAAGACATGGGTATATTGATGCACCCCGGGAGGGGTACCTTGGCCCACCCCTTAAATTTTGGAAATTGCCCAATTTAAACATTTGGTATAATAGTATAAGATCCTAATATATATTATGATAAATTTGGGTGGTCCATCTCGTTCCCTTTCATGGGTACGAAATTGCCAAATTTTAGTACAACCACGTGTTTCGTTTTTGACCTAATTTATTCCCTTGGATGAGATCCTATTACCTTATATGATTATACGGTCATGTATAGGAGTCCATTTCCTATCATAAGACATAGGTACATTGATGCACCCCGGGAGGGGTACCATAGCCAATCCCTTAAATTTTGGAAATTTTCTAATTTAAGCATTCGCTATTATTGTACATGACCTCAATATGTATCATGATAAATTTGGGTGGTCCACCTTGTTCCCTTTCATGGGTAAAGAACTACCAAAAATCAAATTTCGGAGGTTATTGACCCCTTGATAAGTAGTTAGCACGTTATATGGTTTATTACCCTTATATGTTTATGCTCCCTTTTAAATTTGGGAACTATCAAATAAAATTCGGTAAACGTTTTCTAGGACCCATTGGTATTCCTCTTATGGCCAAATATTCAAAATTTAAAGGTTATTGACCGGCTTTATTATTGAATAACTACAGGATTTATTACTTTTTTCATAAGACACAGGTGTGTTTGTGTACCAATCTTAAATTTTGGGAGGGGTACATTTCTTATTGTCATATCAATAATTGGTAATTGTAGTTAGAATTGGGTGGTATCTCTTTCTTTGGGTAAATCATTGTCAAATATGAGTGTGATCACGTGATCAGTTATTGACCTACGATGGGATTAGGAGTCCAGGACATTGGTACATTTAAACTTTCTAGGATAATTTGAAATTGCGTCATTGGTTTTGATTATTACAGCCTACGGACCAAATATAAACTTTCTGCGACGTACTTAAATGGCTACATGGACATGGTCGGTCCACCTCGTTCCCTTTTAGGGGTACAAAATTGCCAATATATAAACGTCACCATGTTGCGAGGGACATGGAATGTACTCTGGATACATAGCTAACCTTATTGAATCTTATGACTCATAGTCTTAAGGAAATACATGCAAAGTTATTGTTGATGCAATTTGATTGGTTGATCACTATCTTTCGTGCAATCTGATTGGCTGATCACTATATTTCGTGCAATCTGATTGGTTGCTGATTTTCAAATCTTTGCTGCATTCAGTTTTAAGTTTTGTTTAACATTTAAAAATCTTGGTTTCGTTCAACATTTTGCACTCACTGATAAATATGATCAAAACCGTTTATTTGTTAATCGAATAGTTAAAAACCGGATAAAGTTTGACGGTTAACCGTGAAACGTAAATTTTTTTAGTTTGAAAATTTTTTGTTTGAAAGTTTTTGTTTGAAAACTCTTGTTTCAAATTTGTGTTTGAATTTTTTTGTTTCAGAATTTTGTTTGAAATTTATGTTTCAAAATTTTTTGTTTGAAATTTTTTTTGTTTGAAAATTTTTATTTTTTTGTTGCAAAATTTTGTTTGAAAATTTATTGTTTAAAATTTTTTGTTCGAAATTTTTGTTTTGAAATTTTTGTTTCCAATTTTTTTGTTTCGAATTTTTTTCAAAATTTTGTTTGAAATTTTTTCGTTTCAAAATTTTGTTTGAATTTTTCGTTTCCAAATTTTTTCGTTTCAAATATTTTGTTTCAAAGTTTGGTTTGACATTTTTAAAAGTTTGTGCACTCCTTAGTAAAGAACCGGAACTGTTTAGAACTAAAGCCTCTGGCAAGATTGTGGTGCAATAGTACACGTCAGAACATGATGATGCAACGTCATCAGTTTTGCATCATATATAAGTATCGTTCGAGTTAGTATTCATAATAACATCATCATGGCTACTTGTCTGCAGTTTCTAAACACACGTGATGTGATGAAAGCATTTACCAAGATTACTGATTTACAACAGAATGTACCTTATAGAATCTTAGCTAGCCAAATGATCCCTACAAAGTTTGGATTAAGAATCGTAGTGAAGCTTGAAAATGATAAGAATATAATTTTACCAGCAAGATATTTACCCATGGAAACATCAAAACAAGAAGAACTGCTGCGTTTCTTAAATACTGGATCTGTATCTTTATGTTACAAAGGATTCTTGGGTCGAAGTCATCAATTTGAATTTAGTACACAGCCAGATTCGTCAGCAATTGTGATGAAATCATGAATTCAAACGTCAGCACATTCCTTTGACGTCAGACATAGTTGTATGAATTTGGTTGGTCAGCATGACGTCAGCAACTGTGACGAAACCATGAATTCAAACGTCAGCACATTCCTTTCCAATGACGTCAGCCGTAGTTCTATAAATCAACCAATACACTGTCATCCCACGAAATCACTTGAGCAAGTGCTTTTCAGGAGGAAAGGTGTGTACTTCTAACGATAAAGAGTTCATCTTCGCAAGCTATTATCCAATAAATATATTTCAAACAAAACATGTGATGATTGGTATCAGTGCTAGAACATTTGAACCAGTGATTCGATTGGGCAAAGCAGAACAATTTGGTGTACAACTGACCTGTGAAGAATGGCAAATATTATGTTCACGAATCGACCAAATGAACGATTATTTTCATGATGAGCTAAATGTGACCATAGTCAAATCATTAGGCTCAAATCATGAAGTGGTGATGCGTACAGTCCTCGAAGAGAAGATGGTGCTGTTACGTAAAAAGAGTACATTCCATGTCCCTCGCAACTAGTGTTGTAAACAGAAAAAAAACGGTTCGTATTTTTTCAGAAATGTACGTTTTTTTAGAAAAAAAACATTGCCTCTCGTTTTTTTTCTAAATTTCGTTTTTTTTCAAATAGTCATTTGTAATGCATCTTAGGTCTATTTAAGTATGAAATATTTTTATGTAGGTGTAATCGTCGTAAAATGCAACATAAATTAAACGCTAGATACTGATACGCTACAAATATTTTACAATTTACATGAATACCATACCTATTAACAATTCGGGTTTCAACAGTTTTCATCAATATCAACTAAGAAATAAAAGTAGAAATGAAATTTTGTTTTTTCGTGAATGCAGTCCTTTAATAAATACGAAAATAATGTCACGAACAGTATAAAATTCCAATAACTTGTCTAAAGGTAAAAACTAAAACTAATTTGCCTAATAGTATTTTTCTAAATGTCATATATAAATAATTTGTCGACTAGATATATATGATATGCAGAGCCGGCTCTACCATATATGCAGTGGTGTATTTACGATTTTGTTTCGGGAGGGGCTTTGCTAACTTTCGGGGGGAATTTGCCTGAAAATGTGAAAATTCTGCAAGATATTTAATATACTTTACTATAGTAAGTAAGATTTCGGGCCGGGGGCTTAAGCCCGGAAGCCCCCCTAAATACGCCACTGTATATATGCAACACGTGCATTTGCGTGGAACGGCAAGCTTGGATGATCCGGCAAAATCTGTCATAAGTATATTATTTAAATTAAATATTTCTTGTTGGAAACAGACTTCATGATGATGGTAGTTACATTTACTAAGCTGACCTATTTGAATACAACATTCATAAATTATGTTTAGGTTGCATTAGTTTAAGGCCACATGGACAATGCTAAAGCAAATGGTCGAATAAATCCGAGCACAAATTGCTTGATTGTTGTCAAATGCAAGAATTCAATTTTCGAATAGTAGTGAATATCTGTTCCATTTAGTAAGTTATCACAGTTTTGATATGAAAGTAGTCTTGTTTTTGTCAGAAGCAAGTTCCTTATCATTGAAGATAGAAACAAGCATTTTTGTTTAAAAAAAATGTTAGAAGATGTAGAAGAAAATTCAAGAAATAAAGATAAAAGAGCTAGTTGCACTGGAATTACAAACTGATACATTGAGATTCAAGCTCGATAGTAAATTCTATAAAAAGGATTACCATCTTTCCTCTGCAGGTGTGTTTGCTTTATCTTTCACTAACGTAATAGATTAATATTTAAAAAAAGACACAACGGTATTGCATTTTTAGTAAGTATTTAAGCCTTTCTGAGTGCAAGTGCACTTACCCTCACCTTTGTTGTTCATGCTGGAGTAGCACACTTAAAATCATGACTTCTAAGATTTGTTCTTTCTGGAGAAAGGGGGAGGCGGCAAATTATGCCATTGCACGAGGCGACAAATTGACTAGGACCTGAATATAGGATGACTCAATTTGAAGCAATGCAGGCTGTTTCAAAATTAATATTAGGGTTTTGAAACTTTGTAGTATCTATTACAATTAACTTACAATTATAAATATTATATCAAATGAAAGAGCAACTCAAACAGTTTTGTACGCACGCATGTACATGCATTGTTTCTTCTGTCTGCCGTTAGAAAGAGTAAGTAGTAAAGATGGAGACTAGAGAGCAGAAAGCTTTTTGTGTTTTAATAAAGACTGAACCTGTACAGTGCAACTGTCTGTGTGAAGAATTTTAAGGAGACGCTTGCAACTACATCTTTATTGTTTGCAGTTGCTACAGGTCTAAAGCCTACAGACTACGGTTTACGTGCCAATTTCGCAAGTGAAATATTTCTGCATAACAATGAAGATTTTCTGGATCGTGTCGTCTTCAGTGATAAATCGACTTTTCACCTAAAAGCTAATGTGAACACTCATAATGTTTGCATCTGACCGTCAGCAAATCCTCAGGAGATGGTACAATTGAAACGAAACTCCCCTAAATTAAATGTGTTTTGTGTCATATGACGGAAAGTTTATGGGCCTTTCTCGCCTATTGACTAGATGTGTGCCGTGTGACGAATGAATCTCACATTGAACACTTGTAGCAAAGACTGTTTGAGGTCTTGTATCGTGTTTACAACAACGATATTATTATTAGTCGAGACTATAACTACAACAACGCGAGTTAGTAGTAAAAAAAAAATGTAATCAAATATATACTCGGTGGCCCAGGTGGTCAAAGTGGCACACACAGGTGTGTCACTTGTTTAATCCGCTCCAGTGTGGACACTAATTAAGATATCGGGACAATATCTTAATGCATAATTTCTTGCAAAATGTGGTTGGACAATAGTTTATCACATTAATTTCTTTTTCTTCTGGTGTCGAATTTCCTTCTCAAATTTCACCCCAGTCAAAAATTCGAGAATTTTCTAATTTCGAATTTCCTTTACTTTTTTTCCCTCTAGCTTCCTTCGTTGTAGAAAGACATCCTTAAGACTTGCCAGGTAGATACCTCGGATGAATATCTAACTGTTGACATCGATTGTACGGGCCTGCGCGCAGTGTTGCCAATTAGGGAAATTAAAATTCTCCTATATTTGGGCAAAACATTAGAAATTTTTCTTTATAAATCCGGAACTATACGTCCGAGTGCAAGTCAACTTACGCCAATCGAACATTTGTCCTTACTTAACAAACGAAAGTACAGATCGTTACAATGGGGTAAGTAGGGGCGCACGTAAAATTCGTATTTAGGTTCTAGCCCTTGATTTTTCTAGTTTTCCGTTACTTTTCTGTTTACCGTAATATATTTTTGGTAATTAAAAGCTTTGTTCCTTAAATATCGCCATAATACTTGTAGGATATATTAGTGGTGTACCAATGTTTAATTTAAGATAGTTTGCGTCTGTTTGGTAGCAGTGTTGCCAGCTACAGAATATTTTAATTCCAGATTTTAAGGGGAAATTTTGGAAAAATTATATGTTTTGTCTCTATTATTTACCTCTTGTTGGCTATATCGCAACAAACGTACCAGTATCTGGAAGTCTCGTCTTTGCTCTACACAACGCACTATAGAAAGTTTCAATAGGATAATTAGGGGAAGTACAGTTGAGGTTTACAGTAGACCTTGTTCTCTAATTGGGAAGATAACTGTGATTTTTTTAAAGGTAGAATGAGATATATTTTATTGACATGCTTACTTTATTAGATATCGTCACAATACTTGTAGGATATATTAGAGGGATACCAAAGCTTATTTTAAGATAGTTTGTGTGTGTCTGATAATAGTGTTGCTAGCTACAAAAAAATTTAATTCCAGATTTTAGGGGCAAATTTTGGGAAAAATTCCCTTTTTTATTTCTATTATTTCCTTCTTGTTGGCTACATTCGAACAAATGTACCAGTGTCTAACAGCCTCATCCTTAGCCTACACAGCGCACCATAAAAAGTTTTACTAGAATAATTAGGGGAAGTACAGTTGAGGTTTATAATAAACCATGTTCTGGTAATGGTAAGAAAATAGTGAATTTCTGAGGTAGAGTGAGATTTTTTTTTTTTAATTTCATGCTTACTTTGTTATATATCGCCATGATACTTGTAGCACTACGGTTTATTTTCAGATAGTTTTCGTCTGTCTGATGGCGGCGTTTCCAGCCAAAACAATTAATTCCACTATTCGGTGAAAAATTCGGAAAATTTCCCTTTTCCCCTCTATTATTACCCCCTTACTGGCTACATTGAAACAAATGGACCACTACCTGAAAGCTTCCTTTTTGCTCTACAGAACGCACCATAAAAAGTTTGAATAGGATAATTCGAGAAGCTGTACCCGGGCATATTTGATTTTTGCTTCTGAGGCGTAAAAAGTGTCAAAATTTCATGTGTATGACAGAATTTTTTCTTTCCCTCTTTGAATGGAAGCCAGCGACTTCAGGATTTCACTGTACCTTGTCAACACACCAAAGATTTGTTTAGGTGACTTGAACCCATATAGCAGCAGTGGTGCTAAATACAAAAAATTTTTTGAAATTCGGTTACGGAATTTTTTGTAAATTTTCACCCCTACATTTCCCTCAATAATTTCCCACCCGTTGGCAACACTGCAATACAACTTACACCAAAAAATAGCCGCATCCATTTTCTTAAAAACAAGGCCTTAACCTTATCAATGGAATGAATAGTTTTTGAGCAATAAGTCACTAACTGGAAATGTAGGAAAACGCCAAAAATGACCTGGGTCTGAAAGGAATAATCACACAATTTTGCTCGTATAGGTTGAAAGAAACAAACGATTTGTAAGTTACGAGGGCTTTGACTCAAGTTCTGTTGATTATTTCAATAATCTGCAACATAAATCAATAAATAATAGTCGCCAGAAAAAAAACAGACTTTTGAAAAAAAACATGAAAAAGAACAATGTTTTTTATTGAAAAAAAACTTCACAGAAAAAAAACCGTTTTTTTACAACACTACTCGCAACATGGTGTATCTAACGCAAACGGAATGGAACAAATTCATCAGCGTATTTCAGTGTGTTAAAGATGCAGTGGAAGTGTGCAACAAAACAAGTATATTCCTGAAAAAGTAATATTTTGAAAAATGTGTTATGCATATTGTACAACATGTATCTAGATATTGTGATGGTTGTCAACATCGTTCGTGGGTGCATACCTGTATTGATAAACAGTTTATTTGTGATCAAATGGACATTGAGTTTCCACCAATTGATATTGCAATAGACCTTAAAAGACTTCAATTGGAATTAAAATTATATGCTAAATACAAACTAGTGCAAGAAGTTCAAAATACATTGTATCGACAATATCCAGAACCACTATCTGGTATGGATGTATGTGGAGTGTAATAAAAGGATCTATTTCAATGAATTGTTTTTTTTTCATTTCAAGTACAACCCTATGTTCTGACGTGTACTATTGCATCACAATGTTGCCAGAGGTTTTAGTTCTAAACAGTTCCGGTTCTTTACTAATGAGTGCACAAACTTTAAAAATGTCAAACCAGACTTTGAAACAAAAATTTCAAACAAAACTTTCGAAACAAAAATTTTCAAACCGAATTTTCTTCTAAGCAGTTCCGGTTCTTCACTAATGAGTGCACAAACTTAAAAATTTGAAACCAAAATTTTCCAAACAAAAATTTCGAAACAAAAATGTTCAAACAAAAAATTTTAAACAGAAAAAAATTCGAACATTTTTTAAACTAAAATTTCAAACAAATACTTTTTGTTTTGAAACGAAAAAAATTAAAAATTTCAAACAAAATTTTGAAACAAAAATATCAAAACAAAAAATTTCAAACAAAAAATTTTCAAACAAAAAAATTTGAAACAAAAATTTCAAACAAAATTTTTTTAAACAAAACTTTAGAAACAAAATTTTCAAACTAAAAATTTCAAACGAAAAAATTTCAAACCAAAGTCTCAAACAAAAAATTTTGAAACAAAAATTTCAAACAAAAATTTCGAAACAAAAATTTTCAAACTGAAATTTTTTTGTTTGAAACTTTGGTTTGACATTTTTTTCGTTTGATATTTTAAACAAAAATTTCAAAAACTTTTTTAAATGTTAAACAAAACAAAACTGAATGCAGCAAAGATTTGAAAATCAGCAATCAATCAGATTGCACGAAATATAGTGATCAGCCAATCAGATTGCACGAAAGATAGTGATCAACCAATCAAATTGCATCAACAATAACTTTGCATGTATTTCCTTAAGACTATGAGTCATAAGATTCAATAAGGTTAGCTATGTATCCAGAGTACATTCCATGTCCCTCGCAACATGGTGACGTTTATATATTGGCAATTTTGTACCCCTAAAAGGGAACGAGGTGGACCGACCATGTCCATGTAGCCATTTAAGTACGTCGCAGAAAGTTTATATTTGGTCCGTAGGCTGTAATAATCAAAACCAATGACGCAATTTCAAATTATCCTAGAAAGTTTAAATGTACCAATGTCCTGGACTCCTAATCCCATCGTAGGTCAATAACTGATCACGTGATCACACTCATATTTGACAATGATTTACCCAAAGAAAGAGATACCACCCAATTCTAACTACAATTACCAATTATTGATATGACAATAAGAAATGTACCCCTCCCAAAATTTAAGATTGGTACACAAACACACCTGTGTCTTATGAAAAAAGTAATAAATCCTGTAGTTATTCAATAATAAAGCCGGTCAATAACCTTTAAATTTTGAATATTTGGCCATAAGAGGAATACCAATGGGTCCTAGAAAACGTTTACCGAATTTTATTTGATAGTTCCCAAATTTAAAAGGGAGCATAAACATATAAGGGTAATAAACCATATAACGTGCTAACTACTTATCAAAGGAGTCAATAACCTCCGAAATTTGATTTTTGGTAGTTCTTTACCCATGAAAGGGAACGAGGTGGACCATCCAAATTTATAGTGGTACATATTGAAGACCTGTACTATGATACCAAATGCATATATTAAACAATTTCTAAAACTGACTGGATGAGCCAAGATACCCCTCCCAAATTTTTAAAGGGTGCATCAATGTACCCATGTTTTATGATAGGAAATGAACCTATATACATGACCATATAACCATATAAGGTAATAAGACCGCATCAAAGGGGAAAAATTGGGCCAAAAACCAAACACGTGGTACAACATATTGTTTATCTTTATATTTTGGCAATTTTTTTACCCATGAAAGGGAACAAGGTGGACCACCCAAATTTATCATGATACATATTGAGGTCATGTACTATAATACCGAATGCTTAAATTGGAAAATTTCCAAAATTTAAGGGATTGGCTATGGTACCCCTCCCGGGGTGCATCAATGTACCTATGTCTTATGATAGGAAATGGACTCCAATGCATGACCGTATAATCATATAAGGTAATAGGACCTCATCCAAGGGAATAAATTAGGTCAAAAACGAAACACGTGGTTGTACTAAAATTTGGCAATTTCGTACCCATGAAAGGGAACGAGATGGACCACCCAAATTTATCATAATATATATTAGGGTCTTATACTATTATACCAAATGTTTAAATTGGGCAATTTCCAAAATTTAAGGGGTGGGCCAAGGTACCCCTCCCGGGGTGCATCAATATACCCATGTCTTATAATAGGGAATGGACCAATATACATAACCATATAATCATATAAGGTAATAGGACCTCATCCAAGGGGATAAATTGAGCCAAAACAAACACGTGGTTGTACTAAAATTTGGCAATTTCGTACCCCTAAAAGGGAACGAGATGAACCACCCAAATTTATCATAATACATGTTAGGGTCCAGTACTATAATACCAAATATATAAAATGAGCAATTTCTAAAATTTAAGGGGTGGGCCAAAGTACCCCTCCCAAATTTTTAAAGGAGTGCACAAATGTACCTATGTCTTATGATAGGGAATAGACCCCTATACATAACCATATAACCATATAAGGTAATAGAGATTCATCCAAGAGGATAAATTGGGCCAAAAGACCAAACACGTGGTACAACGTATTGCTTACGTTTATATTTTGACAATTTCGTACCCCTAAAAGGGAACGAGGTGGACCACCTAAATTTATCATAATACATGTTAGGGTCCGGTACTATAATACCAAATGTTTAAATTATGCAATTTCCAAAATTTAAGGGGTGGGCCAAAGTACCTGTCCCAAATTTTTAAAGGAGTGCACAAATATACCCATATCTTATGAAAGGTAATGGACCCCTAACTATATAGGATAATAACACCTCATCAAAGGGGATAAAATCGACCAAAAACCAAACACGTGGTATAACGTATTGCTTACGTTTATATTTTGGCAATTTTGTACCCCTAGAAGGAAACGAGGTAGACCGCCCAAATTTATCATGATACATATTAGGGTCCTGTACTATAATACCCAATGTTTAAATTAGTCAATTTCCAAAATTTAAGGGGTGGGCCAAGTTACCCCTCCCAAATTTTTCAAGGGTGCATTAATATACCCATATGTTATGAAAGGTAATGGACCCCTGTATACGCCCATATAACTATATAGGGTAATAATACCTCATCAAAGGGGATAAATTAGGTCAAAACCCCCCGAAATTTGAATTTTTGGCAATTTTTTACCCATGAAAGGGAACGACATAGACACCCAATACTGATGGAGGTACATACTATGGTCCTAGGCTACCACATCAAATTTTTAGATTTGGCAATTTCCAAAATTTAAGGGGGGTGGTCCTATGTACCCCTGCCAAAATTTAGGGGGTAGGCCATGGTACCCCTGCCAAAATTTAAAGGGGGTGGTCCTATGTACCCCTATTTCATTGACCCCGGGCCAAGGTCATTGACCTTGACCTATGACGTCACAAAAATTTTTGCTGACTCGGCTCAATATACGGGGGGCCTACTACTAACTCTATTTTCAATGATTCAGTCAAATTTTGCATCTATTAATTTTTTTTTGAAAGCTTACTTTATTCATGAGATAATTTCTCGGTAAAATTTCTCATAGAAAAAGAATGAATAATATCTCTATATTTGTTCAGCTTGACTTAAACTCAAGCCATTACAGTCGAAGTGGAGGGTAGGATGGGATGAGGAAGGAAGACAGGAGTTAAAAGAAAAGCTCCATACCAGTTAATAGAAAACTGACTAATGAGTATTCCCCTTTCGCTTATTTTATTTACAAAGTTACCAGAACATAATGACTCTAGTTGTTAATTTATATCTGAAACTTCCATACTACTAGTTCACCCGTTTATTACATAAGACATACTTCTTAATTACACTATACTGTAATTGATACTACTTGTCCCTTCTGACAGCTCGCTGCGAAACGTGGTGCTCAATGCTGTGTTGCCAGCTTTTGCGTCGGGTATTGGAACACGACATTATTCACTGCAAGTAAATCTCAGTTTTATAAAATTCAATGACACAAAAAGAGAACTAAAAAGAATACTCTCAGTAACCAGCAGGTCCACTACTCAAGTTGACATTCAACTAACACAATGTGCATTTGTTTATATTCAAATTGGCAACGTGCGGAAAGGATGGAATGTTTACCACTGCAGCGCTTGGCTGACGTGTTGTTGCCATAGAAACAGTTCTTCTTGCCTGGTTGTTATGACCACGTGCAGAAAGGCAAAACCAGAGGAAACCAACTGTCAGAAAGGACAAATTGTATCAAATGAAGTGTAGTCAACAGTATTTTTAGTCACAATGAATTTGAATAGTGTTCTAATCCAAGTTGAGTGTGCTGAATTCAAAAATAAATCAGTTTTGACCTATTGGGTAAATTTTCTTCTTACATGCTACTCCCTCCCTAATTAATTCCTCTAAATTTCTTGAAAACGCTGCATGTGGGCTATCAATTAAAGTAATTTACAGTTTAAATAAAGAGAGAGAATTAAAAATTTGTGGAAATAATTTCGATACAATCCCTTGACGTCATAAACCCTTTCAAGAAAATGAGTAGCGTTTGGCAACATTGCCGTTTAATTATGCCAAAACATGTAGTATCGCGTTGTGATTGTTGACACATCAGCATCGCAGCATTATGAGTTGTGATAGCGTGGGAAGTGGCTGCATGTTTTTCTAGGTTCGTCTTTTTGTGTGTTGTGTTCAATCAGAAGAAGAAATACTTCATATATGTGCAAATGGTTCTAATTATTTTTCTTATATGTGGAGAAGTGACTCTGAAATCGGAAAAACGACAATTGACCCCCTACGAACTTATCATGTGTAAGGGTGGCAACCAAGACAAGAAATGTGCCTCTCCACATATGCTCTACGACATGTGTTAAACTCCTGGTAGGCTTGTTAAAAGGTCCCAACACGTGCCGTTCGCTATTCTCATGATTTGAAAGGAACCGATGAATCACATTTCAGGTTGTTATTTTTGTCTAGAGGAAATAACTGGAATCACGTCGAAAACAAAGAAGAACGTCCAATACCCTGACGTACTATCTGCTAAGAGACCTGTATGCCACACTGAGGAACTGCTGGTAGCAGTGCCTGCGTAACGAACTCGATCTATTTCTCAAGTGGTTGATTACGAGTGATGGAAAGTGAATAACATACCACAACTATGAACGAAAAAGATCTTGATTAAAACGAGAAGCTTCACAGTCTGTGGCAAAGCCCACATTGACACCCAGGAAGGTTGTGCTGATTTTAAAAGGATTTGAAGTGCACTGTACATCACGAGCTGCTGCCACCAGGCAGAACGATAGACCCAGGCCTTACTGTCGACAAGTAGCGCGAGTGTAGCTTACAGTTCAATAGACATTAAACTCTAACAAATTAACTACAATTCCTTTTATACTTTATGGCATACTGGCTTGTACTACACGAACAGCTGCTATAAAACAAGAAATTTAAACATGTCTTCTCCAGGAGATTTCTCAATGTATGGAAAAATAATGCTGCGGAATTGAAGTATTATATGCTTGATTTACTAAAGTAAGTTTCATTAACATTTTGGCAACATAGTCTTTGAATCATTTGCTATTGGAATGAGAATAAGTTATATTGGATCTCTATTTAAAATTATTTACCGTTTAGAACATCTGCGATGTACTTAGAAACCGGTGATTATCTTATGCTCCCTCTTGCCCAAATATATGCCTACACTGTGACCAAATATTCCACTATATTTTTCATACTGTACTATAATACTAGCTGAACCTGCTCTATTTACATAGTCCATAGTTCTAATATAAGCGTGAATCTCCTTCCCACTTCTCATTATTTTTGTGCAAGTCCCTTTACGATCACAAGTAAAGGACAGGAATACTCTTAAAGAGAGTGAATTGCTATAGACAAACATGTAAATATAGTATTTTAATATATATAATGTTGGGGTGAGTCTGTGGCAAACTTAGATAAGTGATAGATGATACCAAATGCAAATATTTTTTTCTTATAATTCCATATCCAAGTACGTCTCATTTTGGGTCCACAAGCCTTCGAAGTTGCCGGCTTGCAACGTTGCAATAGGGTTTGTCATTCAGATTAAAGCAAAGCGCTTGAAATATCCACCAACCCGCTATATGTAACTCCTCTACTGGTTGCCTTTCACAAGAGTATCAATCTTAACGTCCTAGTTGCAATCTATATATTATAAAGATAACCAAGAAGTTATATCGCTTTTTGTGGAGGTCTCTGTTCAATTGGTCCCAACACCGTGAGTTGAATGAGAATGAAGATAAGCAAAGGTTAGTTGTTGGTGTGGGTATAGCCAACATACTATCTGTTTGTGGCACTTCGGTTACACCCTGAACGTCCATAAGGACAGAGTGAACATGGATCCTTCACAGAGCGTCATAAGGACATATGTTATCCGAATTTGTATGTTATTCAAATTGGGGTCAAATCCCCTGCAGCGCGGCGGAGAATATGCCAGGCCTTTGGTGTTGTTGTCGTGACTAAGTGGACAGTGCAGCGGTGGTTTTTGACAACTTTAAGGACGGTAACAAAACACTCGAAGACGCGCCACGTGCCATAAGACCAACATAGGTACAAAATTAAGATCTTCAGGCAGCAATTCAGCTGAACAATGGCCGGACATGTGAGGAACTGGGGCTGCGATTCAGTGTGAGTGGAGAAACAATTCGGTAACACCTCCATCAATTTGGGAAGCACTACAAGTTGGGTCGATGTATCCCACATGATTTGACTCCGGGCCAGAAGGCAGCGCGAGCAGACACCCGTGTTTCTTTGCTGTCTCGTCTGAGGAAGGAGCAATTTCTGGATAGGATGTTGACATGTGATGAGAAGTAGGTCCTGTACGATGCTCTACGGTGCCGTCATCATTGATTAGTATCCTATGAACCGGTTCCAAAACAGCCGAAACCAACATTGCACCAGAAGAAGGTTCTCCTGTGTGTTTGGTGGACTACCCCATCAGGATCCTGCCGTCTACAGTCAGACAATTTGTCCATGCCGACCATATGCTGCGGTCGGATTGCCGGCGCCGGACACCGGCATCTTCCCGCGCGATTTTCGACCGCAACGAATAGTTCCCTTGCCAAGCAGTCGGCAAACAGCCGGAAATGAGCATTAAATGCGCCGGCGCCGCCGTCGGAAAATTGCATTGCCGAGCAGTCGGCAAACAGCCGTAAAGGCGCAGTAAATACGCCGGCGCCACCGTCGAAAAGATACCGGCATAAGGAGTCGGCAGAGGGTCGGAAAGAGTCCTTTCCGATTATTCTGCTGACTCTGACGGTCGGCAACAGTCGGCAAAGGACATTTTATTTTACGATTTCCGACCGCTTGCCGCCTCGGCAAAAGGTCGGAAACTTTGCACAAGTAGATCGTCGTGCCGCCGCGGACGGGTACCGGCTGCCTGCCACCGTCGACGGCGGCAATCCCTCTTTCCGACCGCGACTTCCTGATGGGGTACTCACGGCATCGTGCAACGGGAACTGCTACCAGCTAGTCAGAGCATCAATGCAACTGTGTACTGTAAGCGGTTGAGCCATGTTCAAGGAAAACTCAAAACTCTGGAGCCAGCACTTCTGAATCGCAAAGAGGTCCTCCTGGCCTGGTGACAACGCTAAGCCCCACGTGGGTAGGATGACCCAGAACACCATTCTACGCCTTGGATATGAAACACTGTCGTATCCACCATACTCCCCGGACATTGCACCGTTCGATTATCACCTATTCCATTACTTGGACAATCACTTTAGGACGCCAGTTCAAATCGCTAGTAGAGGTGCAAAATGCACTTAATACCTTCTTCGCTTCATGGCCCACCAAGTTCTACCGCGATGGAATTCATGGCCTTCCAGAACGTTGGCAGAAGATCGTGGATGCTGATGGGAACTATTTTTGATCTTCCAGGTACATCTTAGGTGACATATCGATGTTCAAAGGTGGTGGGTCAAAAAGCGACAGAACTTTCTTGGTTATCTTTATAAAATGCTAGGTTTCTATGTTTGTGGTCAAGAAAAGTTGATATGTACGTTTATATGTTTATGATTGTGGGCATTTATATGCCAATTCTTTTGACAATGCTATCATAGAAACCACAAACTCTAGAAAGATGTCGTTTCCACTGATCGATTTCAAATTTTGTGTATATATTCCAGTTTTAATTGAATATATTTAAAAAAAAAAACATGGACGTTATTTCTTTATTGGGTTTTTAAGGGCTTCATTGGAAGTGTTGATTTTTTAAAAGCACCATATCTTACCAGTTATACATTCCACCCAGGGGCGGATCCAGGGGGGCGATCGGGGCAATCGCCCCCCCCAGAAGAGGAAAGTTTCTTATTTTATACATATAAATAAAATCCATCCCAGAGTTTGGAGCCCTTAAAAGTAGCATTATCACAACCCACCGCCCCCCGAGAAGTCGGTCCTGGATCCGCCCCTAATTCCACCATATATTTGTATACATGGTTTGCATATCTCTCAGGCGTTTGTTTCATGGCCAAATGATAATGAAAAACAAATGATAGCCATTTCTCCAGTCTAAGATGAATCTTTATTGTTTGGAGTGTTTTGACCAATAAACACCACATATCACTAACGTTATAATTAATTGTGTATGTAATGTATTTGCTTATTGCATACTATAATTATACATGCAACAAAAAAGAAAATACTGATTATATTTGGTCTAGGAATTAATTCGTGCGGTTGGTACGCACACATTGAAGCTGTAGTACAAACACAAAATACATAAATACCTTAAGAAAAATATTGTCCATCGCTAGCCACCACTTTCGCACATCTGTCAGGCAATGTACGAATTCCGTGGCGAAAGAAGTCCTCATCCTTGGAAGCGATCCAGTCAGAGACCCATGTTTCGATATCTTCTGAAGAAGTAAACCGCTGTCCAATCAAATCGTTGTTCATGCAATCGAACAAGTAGTAGTCCGAAGGAGCAACGTCTGGTGAATACGGCGGGTGGGGTAAAACTTCCCATCCGACATTTTCTAAATAGGTTTTGACCGGTTTTGCGACATGTGGGCGAGCGTTATCATGTTGAACAATAAGTTTATCATGTCTGTTCTCCCATTCTGGTCGTGTTCTGGCCAGAGCTTGCTTCAAACGCCTTAATTGTCGTCGATAACGTTCTCCATTCATAGTTTCACCCGGTTGCAGCAGCTCATAGTACACCACACCTTTCATATCCCACCATATGCACAGCATAACCTTTGCACAGTGAATATCTCGTTTTGGTTGTGATGGACCTGGTTCCCCTGGTTTCACCCAGGCCTTTTTTCGTTTAGGGTTCTCATAATGGATCCACTTCTCATCACCCGTAATAATTCGATGCAGAAACCCCTTTCTGCTTTGTCGTTGAAGCAGCAATTCGCAAATGGTTTTTCGTCTTTCAACGTCTATCTTTCAATTCATGTGGAACCCAATGTGACATCTTTTGAATCATTCCCATGGCTTTCAAGCGTTTGGAGACTGTTGTTTGATCAACGCCTAATGCTTCTGCAAGTTGTTCCTGCGTTTGACACGAATCCTGCTCGAGCAATGCTGTCAATTCTTCGTCTTGAAATTTTTTTGGCTGTCCAGCTCGCTCTTGGTCTGCCAAGCCGAAATCACCACTTCTAAACCGTGCAAACCACTTCTGACACGTTCGCTCAGCTAGAGCATGGTCACCATACACTTCCACCAAAATACGATGACTTTCAGTCGCACTTTTCTGCATGTTAAAGTAATGCAGCAGGACACCCCGCAAAAACACTTTATCAGGCACAAATTGCGCCATGTTCACTTAACTACAAACTGGTGTTTTTGACGCTTTAATCCACTGCCCTATACTACGAACGATACGCGATGACAGGGGTTTGCAACACATGTGTGGATACACGGAACTGTGGGACGCTCCGTTCGTTGCGCCATCTCTTGTCCACCCGCACGAATTAATTCCTAGACCAAATACATGAATTAGAAACTCCAATCGGAAGTAGGCTCAAATCTTGCAAATGGTTTGCGTTATTGAAAAAAATAATCGAAAAAATCTCCCCTTTATGGCAACCCTGCCCAATTTTTATCAAAACGTCTTTCACTTGTGTCTGTAAAGGGACATGTACAGATGTTGTGAGGAATGATAAGGAGATTCATGCTCATATTTGAATTATGCGCTGTGTAGAGAGCGCAGGTTCAGCTAATCTATATATTAAAATGCTAGGTTTATTTCTTTGTGGTCAAGAAAAGTTATATGTTTGTGGACGTGTGGACGTTTATTATGTTTGTGGATGTTTATAGGTTTGTGGCCAAATCCTTTCGACAGTGAGTTCTCTGGAACCATAGGTTCTAGGAAGATGCCGTTTTCATTCATCGATTGCAACTTTTGTATGAATTGTTCAGTTTTAATTGAACATTTAAAAAGCATGACCATTATTTCTTTATTACGTTTTTAGAAGTACACTGGAAGTGTTGAAATTTTTAAAAAGTAAATTACTATATCCTATGAGTACCATTCCAATACCACACATTTGTATACAGGGGTTGTATATCTCTTAGGCGTTTGTTTCATGGGCAAATTATAATAAAATACGAAGGATAACCATTTCTCCGTCTAAGATGAATCTTTATTGTTTGGAGTGTTTTACTCAATGAACACCATATATCACTGACATTATAAGAATTTTGTGTGTAACGTATTTGCTTATTACATACTGCATGCAAGATGAAAGAAAACACTGATGATATACAAATTGGAAACTCCAACCGGATGTAGACGCAAATCTTGCAAACGGTGCGAGATATTGAAAAAGTAATCGAAAAGAAATCTCCCCTTTATGGTAACCCTTACGGATTTTTATCAAGAAGTTTTTTACTTGAGTCTGTAAAGGGACATGTACATATGTTGTGAGGAATTACAAGCAGATTCATGCTCATGTGTGAATGATGCGCTGTGTAGAGAGCGCAGGTTCAGCTCGTTTTAAACTAATAGGGCCAAAACGACACTTTAAATGTGGAATACAAAAATAAAGACAAGCTTTTTTGAAAATTTGAATGAGAACTGGCATATCTGCAAAAAATTTGGAATCGACCAGCGAAACCGTCACGTTTGTAGCACTTGTGGTCGAAAGAATTGGCCGCAAGCATCTAAACGTTTCTTGACCACAAATATATAAACATAGCATTTTAATATATAGATAATATACAACGAATTTTGAGTTTTAAAAAGTATAAGTTTAGTAGTTTATGTTAATATTTGAGACGAGACCGAGATCTTCGAGACTGAGCGTGGGCTTCATGAGTATCTATCTCGGTCTTGATGTCGTCTCGGGGAAGTCTCGATATGTTGAGTCTCGGTCTTGTTTCGACTTATAAACGTCCATCTCGATCTCGATCTCGTCTCAAAATTTCGAGACGAGATGAGATCTCTGGAGGAAGGAGTGGAAGTCTGATGAAGACACAGTTATTGTGTCGAAACTGTTACGTGATTGTGTGTGTGTGTGTTTTTACATATTTATCACATCGCCTTGCTCAGTGTGTTATTGGGAGTTCTAATATATATATATATATATATATATATATATATATATATATATATATATATATTCATTTTTGTGTTAATTATTAAGTTTCTGTAATTCGGGTTTATGTCGGGCTCATTTGATTATAACACGGACTCGGGCCGGGCCGGGCCCGGGCTAAAAATTTCGGCCCGTGCAGACCTCTAATGTGGTGTCAAAATAACCCCTAAAACATTAAGTAGAAAAGTAAAGGCACTTAATAATAATAATAATAATAATAATAATAATAATAATAATAATAATAATAATAATAATAAATCAGAACTGGCAAATCTACACAAAATTTGGAATCGACCACCTAAACTGTATTTTTCTAGAGATTGTGATTACCGAGATCTTACTCTAAAAAGAAATCGGCTACAAACACTTAAACGTAGCATTTTAATATATGGATACACGAAAAATGGGTGTTTAACAATGTTGTAGGCTGGGGAAAGGTATTTGAGATCAACACCATATCACAACTGATATTTTGGGGGAGAGAGGAAATAATATATTAGTAGGAGAATATTTGGGGTTTGCTTAATAGAACATGGAACAGGAACACTCGTGCTCTATACAATCAAGTTAGCGCAGGCATTGGTAACGAGTGACTTATTAAGTTTCAAAATATGCATTTAGTTTACATTTCAGTTTTTTTTTCTTACATTTACCTACCTTTAACAATGAATACAACTAGAAATTAATTTGAATCGTAAAATAATTTGATATAGAAATGACTTTACCTTGCCGCTGATGCTGAGCAGACACGTGCAGGTAGGCATGAGGAGACCCACCAAGATGGCAGCATGTGTGGTGTCTTTACAAATGACTGGCGTTTCCAATTAGTAAATAACTTTGTTGTGTACTGTTCCGAATGTTGGGTTAGAAAAAGAAAAGATAATGAAAAAGGCGAGAAGGAGCCTGAAAAATGGAAAGCGCCTGGATGACACATCGTCAATCAGCGTCTGATATTTTCAACTCCACCGATTATTTTTCAACGCCATATTCCCCCCCCCCCTTAACAATAATAATTCATTAACTACTGATTAACCTTAGGGTTCCCTTGCTGCCTTTTGATCCTTTTGAGTTTGTTCACCACACCAGGAAGAGGTAAAGGTTCCCAGGTATATATATTATAACGCATAAAGAAAAAAGCAATCTTTTGTTTGCTTTTTTTTTTTTTTTTTTAAAAAAAAAAAGGCCTTCCGCAGAGGAAATAAAAAGGGCTCATATGAGAGGTAGGTAGCCGTGTAGTGTGCAATATTGTGATGTGAAGAAACGTTCACCTGCTTTACAGAAAACAAGTCCCCATGTCTCACTTCCCGAGTTTCAAATTGCTGAGTGCTGCAACAGATGTGGTCGGTGGGCACGCGACAGCCAACCAGCACCGGATTAAGAGTTTTAAAGCCTTTTTGAGGGTGGTCGCGCAGAAAAGAAGCGAAAAGGGGAAACAAATATCTTTCAATAGGTTGTATTTGGGATAAACATGCAGTTGGTGTGTGTCTTACCGTTAAATTCCATTGGACAAGAAAATCATAATAAATTTTACTTTTATCCTTCTGATGGGTTGTTTTGGAAATTAGAAGAGCTGCAGCGGGAATTGAACTCAAATTTCCAGCTCGAAAGACAATAATAACAACAATCCTTTGAGTATGATGGAGTTCCATGCATAATCTGGAAATCCTGGAGCAATTTCTAGATTGACTCGACGCTGACGTTAAATAGGGAACAAATTAACATACGGCGAAATTAAAATACCGCTAATTTTACAGTAATTGTGTGATATCTTCGAATAGATAAAAGATAATCGAAATGTGGAACAAGAGCGCCCTAGCCAATATTATTTTACATGAGAAACCGTTATCACGACTCACTTATCTGCTTTCGATTTCGAGCCATTTTGAAAATCGGCATTTATTTTCGCGCTTTTAAACAGCTGAAAACGCAAAGCCACTAGGTGACTTGTGATAACGGTACATCACGCAAAATAATATTGTCTAGGGCGCTCTTGTTCCATATTTCAATTATCTTTTATCTATTTGAAGATATCATACAATTACTGTAAAATTAGCGGTATTTTAATTTCGCCGGGATGAAGACTCTTAACACTAAAATAAAACTACACTGAGGTCTGCAGGACCTCGATCACTCTTATGCTGTGAATTAATTTACTACAATGATGAACGAGACTTAATGTAAATTCAGTTCCCAGTTTTAACTTCCGAGAACATTACTTATAATTTCTATATGTGCTAAATCTTCTCAAATGTTTTCTGTAATTTACGAGAGAACAGAAAAAAATAAAAATAAAAATGAGAAACAACCAACTTTGAAAACGCTTTATACAAAACGACTGAAAATGTTCTAATATCCTTACGTTCATTACAATATGATAACACAAAGGTATTATATAAATGGTACATTCAGACGACAAATTGTACTTGTTTTTGCCAACATTTTTAACTATCTCTTTTAATGAAGAAAACTGGTTATCCATCAACTACTTGATAAACATAGATGATCAAAATTTACGAGTAGCTTACCTATATATTGAAGAAAATGTATTACTTACAATAGTTTCGTATTTCATCTAAAAACAATTGTAATTAGTATAACGTGCAATTTAAGAGTAAAATAGGAATTTTTGGCTCTCGAGATGTGATTTTATAATGTTTCAGGTTGTCATCACTGTAATAAGTTCGATTGAGTCGCTGAGTAATGCACCTTGAGTTGCCAGACACTTTAAGAAATGTATCAAAAACTATACGTGAATGAAATTAATATCTCGACTCTAGAATAGAGTATTCATATTGTTCAGAGGGTAGGAAAAATATTTACTTAACGCACAATCTCAATACACACGAAACTACTGATTCAGGACTTGAGAATATTCAAATGACTCATAACTTCAAAATATATTCAGAAATATGCAAATTGCCCGTAGATAATGCACTAACTTTCGAAGTATGTATTTGCACGTACTCATGCTCTTTAAAACATCCGGGTTGTAATAATGAGATTAGAATATTCTTTGACAAAATATGCACATCATATATCTTCTGAAAATGCACAACTTTGTGTCCTTGCCAGCGTATTTACTTCATATACTTCGAGTGAATGAGCACCATCTGTATCCGGTTCCGGTGTGGCTTCATGTGTATGTACGGTATATGAGTATGTATGTTGCTTCCTCTCTCTCTCTCTCTCTCTCTCGTTCTCTTTCTCTCTCTCTTCTTAGCCTCAGTGCACCAGGATTTGAATGGCACGAGCGGAAATTGAGAAGCCGCTTTGTTGGGGGAGAGTGTGAAAAGAAGAACCCAAACAACGCAGATCCACGAGAAATGGATTTTGATATATTTTATGCAGAGAAAAAAGTGATTGGCACTTTACGCCTCAAAAGGCGAGTGAATAGAATGCGGGCGTGTGGCAAATGGTTTTGTTTATTTATTTACTAGCAGAATGCCTAATATTCGTACGGGCAGAATACGTTTTATTTTTGACATTAAGGCCACCAAAACTGTCACCAATCAACTTAGGGACCCCCAAAACTATAGATTCGACACTAATATCGGTCATTTTCGATCATTTATGTATCAAGGGCGGATCCAAGGGGGGCTAAGGGGCTATAGCCCCCCTTGACGCTCAGGTTTACACTGGATAAAATGGGCTTCAATTCTGCTTTACACTGGATAAAATGGCAAATTATGGTTTAGCCTCTCCCTTGATCATATCCTGGGTCCGCCACTATATATAAATGATCTCAGGACCGAACCTCATCTATGTTGAAAATTTGATCGGGTGGTTCAAGAGGCATTAAATTACAAACATAGTCACTTTCATTTCTATTTATATAGATAGATAGATTTTTGTCGTTATCGTGAAGCTTATAAACTTTTCCTCTGCTGCATTAGAATCTGCATTAAGGTGATTGTGAAGACTTGACTATACTAATAGATGGCAGCACATTTCCTCTACCTTTTCAATAGAGTTTCTGAGAAGAAGAAATATTCGAAATAATTCAACCAAATTCAAGAGATCAATATTCAAAATTTGTCCAAAGATATATATATATATTCAGAACATAATTCGTGCAGGCAGTTTTTAAAAAAATATTTGCTTTTGTTCATCAGAACCATGTTTTCTGTACTGAAACTCTCTCAAGAATGAACGAAACAAAATATCAAAACGAAAAAGAAAATTGCACGTACTATTCTCTTATTAATAATTCAATTTATTTTTGGATAAATCTCATAACTCATCTCTTAATTTTGACTGAATTGTTGCAAATACTGTCACTCCCTAAGAAAACATTTTTTTTAAAAAAAAAATAGAGTAAATGTGTTACTATCGATTGGTAGTTTCTTTCCATTAAACTTGCTATGTATATAAACTTAAGTAGAAATGTATGAGCGAAAAAAATCCCCCCCTTACCGAGGATCGATTATGGGCTGTCCAGTTGGTAGGAAAGACACCTTACCAACCACTCCACCGCTGCTTTGTTAACATTTATATTATGCAGGTACTTCATTACATAGGGCTAGCTCTATAGTACTTTTTCTTTCTTTTCAAACTGGACTATAACTACTTGTGTTTTATTAAAAGCTTCCAAAGTTTTGTCATTTTTTCTGTAAGCTCTTCGCGACACTGAAAATAAAGTGAATAATAATAATTTAATTTGTTGGTATTTCTTAATGGTGAAACAGTCAAAAGTATACACCATTATATTTCCTTCGGAACAAATTGATAGGTTAGGAATTAGATTTCTTAGCTTTCAGCAGCTATGGGGATATTAGCACGTCAAGTATGAGGGATGATATCCCTGGGGAGTTGGGGAGGAAGGAAGGAATGGGAAAGAATGAAGCGACCTGGAACCATTATGGTAGGTACTATCCCGGCATTTGCCTGATGTGAATGAAGAAAACCCGACCGAGTGTCACCACTACGAATCGAATCCGTGATCGCTCGCACCAGAGGCGAGAAAGCGTTAGCAAAACAAATTGAATCTAAGATACATGTGTCATTGTATATACAGCGAGTAACTGGAAATGGGTAGTTCTACATTTCTGTTTGTAGTTTAATAACACACACGAGACTTCTAAGATACACAGGTGTACAGAAAATCTGAAGATGTACAGATAATCTATATACAATAAGTACAAAAATAAAAGTGACTATGTTTGTGATTTTATACCTCTTGAACCACCTGACTGATCTCGATCAAATTTTCAAAATTGATGAAATTCGGGCCTGGAAAGTTTTTTTTTATCATTTCACTTTGACGGTAGAACTTAGGGGAGGGGTATATATATATATAATGATCGAAAATGATCGATATTAGTGTAGAATCCATAGTTTTCGGGGTCGCTGAGACGCGTGGAGTGCACTTAGCGCCCGTAGATTTAGCGCCCACATATAATATCGTATACTTAGCGCCCAGAAAATATTTGATGCTTATCAGTGTGCTAGGGTTGACCAAAGAGAGAACTAGTTTATATGTATAAATGTAGTTTCGTACTCAAATCATCTATCCCATCCCCTCTCTTTTGACGACTAAAGAACAAAAAATTTTCACTTGAAAGATCCTGCCTAAGGGGTTTTAAAACTTCCTGCACAATTGTCATGTCACTTTTAAAACCCCTTAGGCAAGTTGAAAGAAATGTGTTCTTTTCTTCCTCTTCTGTTCATCACCGTCAGCTCTAACACTCTGACTTTTCATGTACAGTACATCTGTAATTACGTACAATTTAATTAGGACTTAAGAGCATTACCATATCACCTATGAGATTTTCATATATGGATGTGAATTCATGTGCCAGCGTTATTTTAAAATTTATATAGTTTTAAATAATAATAATTACACGCACCTTAATGCAAATACTACTGCATGGAAAACAGCAATTATTTATGCACATTGCATAACTTCATTTCCTATCGTAAATACAGGGTGTCAAAAAATGCAAATGCCAAATTTGCTGGGTAATTCTTTATATCAAATGAAAATAAAACGTTCTAATGAACATGTGTCAAGTGTTATAAGCCGCCCTAAACGCAATCAATCACATTTTAAACCCTAGTTTAAAAATAATGGAACATATCGTAAGTAGTTAAAGAAATTCGTCAAGAACTAGTATTTCCTCTATCTAAATATCCATACAAGGATACACTTTTAACCCTAGGACCACGGGCGGCGATTAGGGGGGGCAAAGGGAGGCAGTTGCCCCTCCACGTTTTGAAATGACCCTTTAATGTATATAGTTTCATTTGGAAATATAAATTTTTGTATGTATTATTGGTTTATAGAATACAAATGGTGCCATAAAATATTTGCCGTTCCATGAGTACGTATTGGTTATCTTTCCGTGAAGTTAAGCAAGCTACAGAAATTGCGTTTTAAAAATGCCACTAAAAATGGCCCAAAAATTAAGCTGTTGGAGCGAGACAATTCGAGCGTACTTTCATTTCATCTTACAAGGGCTCGATATGTTAGTAAGCCGCTCTGGATCTAATTGAGATATCATTTCGCAAGAAAAGAAGTCTTTCACAAGTTATTCTTTAATTGCACAAAAATTGACAGTTCCTAAAACAGTTCTTTTCTTGAAAAATTGACAGTTTTTTTCTTTTTTTCTTATAGTAAGGAATATTTTGATTTGATTTTTTCAGTTTAACATCCTGTTCAGCAGCGAAGCTATATGAGACGTGAACTTAATGATTAACGTAGAGTCCGAACCACGTGAGCTCCCTCCGGGAATTGGACCCAGGTCTCCCACGTCAAAGGTGCGTACGTTAACCGCTTAGCCACGAAGGAGCTCAGTAAGGAATATATAATTTTGCAGTGTAATATACGAGTTTAGGGGTGTACATATACAGTTTTGTTATACAATTAAATTTAGTAAATTCAACATAATTCTAGGTTTTAGGATTATTTTGTATAACTGGAATGTGGAGTGACTAAGTATTGTTGAGTTTTGATGTATTCCAAGAAAATGAAAACTGTATCTAATGGCAACGAACATGTTTCGGGAAGCTGCAAAAATATTTCTTTGAATGTCGTAGCATATGCTTGTAGTATTCACTGTCTTTCTAAGAGTAATAACACATATAATAACATGCGTGGAATTAAAAATATAAGTTGTTCATTAATTTCCAGTTTCAATATAACTTTTGCAGAACAAGCCTTATTATCCATTACTATGATTATTTGATTAGTATTATCCTTTCTATTTATTTGTTTTGCAAATTTGTTATTAAATAGGTCCCTAATCTGATCACACAATTTTCCAGACAGAATTTTAAGATGCATGATTTTATGATTTTTTGATTTCATGAGCAAGGAATCAGATCTCTTCTTACACCTTCGTTGTATAAGAGTACAAAGAGTTAGTATCTTGTGTTGCTCTTGTCAATTTACGAACAAAATATGAAACAAGATATACGGTATTTTAACTGAAAAGATAGTTATACAGTTATACAGCCTTTAGTCTATATAACAGTCTCCTAATAGTTATACAGCCTTTAGTCTAACAAAGTGTTACAAGCAACCAGGAAAAGTAACATTGACATACAAATACTGTATTCAGATCATGTCTTGCCTCCCTACTTTTAACGTCCAACCGCCGCCACCGCCTAGGACTACCAGGTGGGTCCATTGCACTCGTACGCATACTTTCTTTAATAATTACTAAGGCTTAGTAAGTATTGAAATTCTATGACATTTCCCTGGTTGTGTTCTTGTATTATGTTATTTAAGTATATTTTTTTTTTCATTTCCGTGAGTTAAGTGATAGTTTTTAAAATTTATAGCATTGGGTACCGAGTGGGTCCATTAAACTCGAACCTTAATGAAGAAATATGAGGATAGATTCAGAATAGATTAAGATTGTGGCTCGTAGCGGAGTGAACGCTCTGATAATCTTCTAACTGTCCCAATGAAGTCAGATATAACATATTGCAACTTTATGTGTTATTATTTAGTTTGATTGATTTAATTATTTGCAATTTTGCTTATTTTAGTAGCAGCTTTTCTTTATTTATTCACTTATATAAGTCCATTGTCAGAAGCATAATAGTTGCTTTTGTCTATCAAACTGTATTAATTTTTCCATTGTATGCAGTTGCGTATCCAGGGGGAGTTTCCCGGGATATGAACTCCCAAGAACCAAAATTTTAAAAAGTTGCTAGAATAAAATCTAAATTTGTGCTTTCAGTCTCCACATTAACAAAAAAGTTTTCCGGAGTAGGACACTGACCCCCCCCCTTCCCCGAATAGAAATCCTGGCTTTGCCACTGATTGTATGTAAAGTTTTGTTTATTGTTAGTGCGTTTTGATCATTGCACGTGGTAGACAAACAGATCACTAACAATACACGTCACTATTGATGGTAGAGGAGGAATATTTTTGGTAAATCAATAAACAATGAAGAAATTGATTCCCGACAGACGATAAGATATTAGCAGACTTATATACAAATGCAACTGAAGTTTCTTGTTCAGGTACCGATATTGAAATGAGACGTTGAGTAGTTTTCTTATCCAGAGGATTGGTTAGAAGTTTGAAGCGTAGCACCTATAGCTAATGCAAAAGCACGTGCTAATGCAAAAAGCAAAACTCCAGAGAAAAGCGATCCTACATGGGCTGCCTTATGTTTTGATGACAACATCGGCGCTATTAGAATACCTGATGATGAACTGTTCCTAATTTGTGAAGTTGCAGATTCTTCACACACTCTGCAATATAATTTTATTCTTACATATAATATGACTGTAGACGAACAATTTCTCATTTTTTGGGTGCGCTGTCTCTTTTGACAATATATACCCAGTAAGATCACCCATTGCAAAACACAATGCACAACTATCCTGAAGTGGTCACTTCTAGAGCGGAGGAAAAACTCAAAGTTATCATATATTACAACACAACAAAATCACACGTTCACACTAACAATCATATGGCTCGCTGTTAGATTACAAAACAATGAACAAAATGGCCTATGACAGTATTTTACATAACTGATGTAAGTGGACTCAACACTTATGGTATTGTGTCATCAAAGCGTAATTTCAAACGAGAAACAGACATTAAAAAAATTTGAAATGCCGTAAATTCTTCATTTCGTCTGGTTAGCAGTTCGCCAACGTTGAGAAAAAATCACGGAGAATGGAAGCTTCCCTGCATACTGAAGAGGAACAGTCTAAGAAATTCTCTCCAGCAAAGAGGGAGCACAAAACAAGAACTTTCTGCCGCAAATGCAAGATACATGAATGTACTGACATGTAACATTTTCGAAGTGTAACACTCCGACTTTGATCAAATTTGGCAGGTAGATATTACACATGAAATAAACGAATACGTGTTTTTTCTTTTCTGGGGAAAACTGTTTTAAGGGTAAAAGCCTCCACCCAAAATTTGGAGAAATTTGAGGTCCGAAAGACAAGAAGTTAGCCGGAGTGAATGAAATTGTGCACAGATATTATAAACGTTAAATGATGGAATATGTGTTTCGTATTTTCCTGGGAAAAATGGTTGGGTGGGGCACAGACCCCTTCAAACCTTTGATCTCGAAATATCAAAAGCGTTAATAACAGTACGTCAAAAATGCCTACTGGACATGGAGAATTGCAACGAAACTATGTTTACATTTCATCACGACTTATCAAAGTGCTAATTAGTGTAGTGAAAAGTACCTAAAAAGACATGGAGAATTGTAAAACAATTACCTGTGACTCATTAATTTTTAAATTTTCTTACGCAGAAATAAGTTTTCTTCTTGCAAATTTCAATATTATACTTCTCCCGGCAGGAGCTCATGTGGTTCGGATTCCACGTTAATCAGTAGGTCCACGTCTCATATAGCCTCGCTGCTGAAAGGGACGCTAAACTAAAATCAACTCAATATTATACTTCTGAATAGTGTTTTACTTCATAATAAAACCTCTTTTTTGCAAAAATAAAAAAATAAAAAAATAAAAAATAAATAAAAATAATTAATAATAATAATAATAATAATAATAATAATAATAATAATAATAATAATAATAATAATAATAAATAGGTTTGTATTTAGTTTTATGTCCCATGGTTTTTGCCAGGTAGGCTAAAGAAGACTTGAATTTACTGATTATAGTGGAATCCGAACCACTTTGGTCATTCAATGCTCTCCCACCCGGAATCGAATCTTGAACCTCATACGCCAAAGGCTTGCGTTCTTGCCACTAGACCAGCGAGGAGGGATAAAACAAACATATATAGGAATATGTAAATTAAACTCACAACCAGACGTGGCTAGTGAGGGAAGTCGTAAGCCAAAGCGTTCCAGACAAGTCACACGAACACGAAGTACATACTGCAGCACTTGGGATTTGGCGAATTTTTACAGGGGGAATGAGAAAGTCCGATTTCTATGGAATGGTGAACGGATTTGTTTTCCTTCTCTCTGACAAGGGTCAGAAGTGATGGATTACTTACAGCAAATCGTACCAGAAGAAACTGAAGAATTCCTAATTTATTTTGATCAACATTACGCATCAGGTAGTATCTGGAGTATGCGACTTTCATCTTACGGTGATCTTACGATTCAATTTCTTTGCTAGCCTCTTTTGTTTCTTCGCAACATACCCGTTCATATAGCAAAATTACAGAAAGAGACACGAACGAGTAAATTGATAGAAGCTTCGAATTTGAAATTCCAAAAGGTTGAACCTGTCCATCCTTCCTTGTGGATGGACATTACAAAAGGATGAGGCCATGGTTTCAACTGCATCGAACAAGAGCAGCGAAATGAATTACCGAAGAAGAGGGTAAAATGGAAGACGACTAGCCTTCAAAGGCGCTTGTTCAACTTAGTGATGGATTATTCTCAAAGAAACACCATACTCGTTCAATATCTGATTGGAATTGATTACTGCATAAGGCTGTAACTTTAGGGTATAATGTGTACAATAAGGTTCGTAGAGCGATTAACTTATTGGTTCGTAAAGCAACGTTCTTTTCATTATAGAACGTTACGTTGTTTTTCAGTGCTTGTAGTGTATGATATCAATTGCTTAACTATATAGATTTATATTACGCATAAAGCTGTGAAATATGTATCAGACTTAATGCGGATAGCTTGTTAGATTTTTTTTTCTGAAACTGTGTAATACCATATGATAATATGACTTCTTTTCTTTTTTAGTATCAAACCCGATGTTGTTATATAGTCAGAGTTACCATATGACAGATTTTTACCAGGACAGTCCCGGTTTGGAGGCTCCTGAAATGAAATGAAATCTTTGGATTTTACATCCCACGATTAAGGAGATAGAAGTAGGATAGAAGAGACGGTGATTGTGAGAATGAATGAAATGGTGTAATGAAGAAAGTGAGAGAAAACGAGAGAACTCCGAGTTTATCCATGCACGCAGCGTTTGACTACCACAAAGCCCATTTGACGCAAGATGGGATAAAACCAGGGATCCTATGAACCAAATGTGAGTGTTTCTACCACTGAACCACCGTGACCTCCATGAAGACTCTTATCCCGGTGTTTGGTGTTTCGCCAGTTTACATTTTGTCCCGGTTCTCAGTTGTGAGAATATGTTCACCGTTTTTTGTATGCCTTATCCTCATTGCGGTATTCTAGATTACGTCTGTTTTACAGTTTTCACATTAAAAGCTAAATATGTAACCTTAGTTTATAGTACGGTTACGGAGTACAGTTACATACATGCATACACACACACACACACACACACACACACACACACACACACACACACACACACATATACATATATATATATATATATATATATATATATATATATATATATATATATATATATATATATATATATATATGTTTCTGCGTTTCACCCTTTCCCCCGGAGGTTATGATTCATTGAAGCGTCATAATCAGTGCTATTGGCTGGTCTCTCTGTCTCTCTCTCGCTCTCTCTCTCTCCCTCTTCATAACAGTTTTACTTAGTGGACGCTAAGTACACGGAACATGGATGTAAGAAAATAACAGGAATTAACGACCTGTGGAAAGAGTGGTAAAATGAACTGGACATCCCTGATTGTGAGATAAAATCAATATAAAATTCCTTCTGTGAGCCAGAAACACTGGGCGCTAAGTCTACGGGCGCTACACGGAACCCTGAGACGGACAGTGATACTTCTGATGCCGTTTAAATTCAAATTCATCCCTTCATGTCCAAAAGGAAAGTACTCTTTCCGTGCGAAAAAAAAAACGGGTATTGTGCTAGTGTAATAATATAGCTCTATTTGTCAAACCTGTTCCTGTTCCTGTTTCAGGTGTGATTATTATAGTACCTTTCGGTAATAATAATAATAATAATAATAATAATAATAATAATAATAATAATAATAATAATAATAATAATAATAATAATAATAATAATAATAGATCAACCTTAATATACGAAAAATTGAAGACTCGAGCAATATTTGTTTAGAAAAAGGAAAAGTAAAGAAAAGTGGCAACTTTTATAGATGCTACAGCTGGTCACTGCAGATGGTTCCTTCTATTGCTGCTTATCACAACAGATGTGAATTCTCTCACGACGTGCAGCAAACAAGAGTCAAGTCCTGGTACTACTTCACTACATCTATCCACTCTATACAATATAGCAATGGCAGCTTCAAATTAAGGAGAAATAAGGGTGCAGCGGTGGACAAAAGTACATCTGATATGAGACTTTAACAAAAAAAAAAAAAAAAAAGAAAAGAAATCATTGAATAACACACTTCCTTCCTTCTGAACACTATGTATAACGGGCTGTCACTGACTTCTCTTCTGAAGCTCATATTCTTCCTGTGGACGACAGATCAATTTGTCCCACTCGAGGTCAATAGACGTATTAAATAATAACAGTCCAGGTGCTGCTGAGGTCAACCAAGCATAGCTGTAGTTATTGTCCTCATCATCATAATAATTACACTTTGGCTTAATGATATCGACGTGGACAAATGATTATTATTGTTTGGTGTCACAAGTCAAATTTTGTACGGAAACATGTTTATTTGCTTTTGTGCTCCTGTTCGGTTTCTCTCTCTCTCTTTTACTTTCATTCTTTCTCCACATACGTAAATGATATTATCTACTGCAGATGTGTACAAACACCTTTCTAATGAACACAGTTTTCTTGTTTTGTTTCATTTTTGCATGATTTTATTGACGTATCCGTTCTATAGGACCGAAATCTCTCCGAAACTGATAGTAGTATATACTAACGTAAGTAATTAAGGAAATAAGAAATTGGCCAATGGCCTATGGAAAGGAACGCTAAACTCAAACTCTATGGTCTAAGATTCAAAGCCGCATTCACAAAAGCTCTCCATTGACTTCTGTCCTTAGCCAACTGGATCCAGTTTCTACTTTGTATTCTTATTTCTGCGAGATCCATCTTAATATTGTCCTCCCGTCTGAGCCTATGTCTTCCTAATGGACGTTTTCCGATTGGATTGCCAGTCAAAACTTTCAAAGTGTTCCTACTTTCTTCCATTCTGGCTACATGACCTGCCCACTTGAGGCTCCTAGACTTGATGATCCTAACAATGTTTGGTAAACAGCATAAATTATGTAGTTCCTCGTTATGAAGTTTCCGCCATTCCCCATTCCCGTTCCTCTTGGGCCCGAATATTCGTCTCAGGATCTAGTTTTCAAATACTTTCAGTCTATGTTTTTCCCTCAGAGTAAGTGACCATGTTTCACAACCATACAGAACAGCAGATATGATTATCGTTTTATGTATTTTGAGCTTCAAATTCCTCAACAGAATTCGCGACGACAAGAGATGTTGAACTGAATAATAACATGAATTCCATGCTTATAATTGACATTATATTTCTTCGTGAATATGGTTTTCGTCTGTTAATATTGATCCTAGATACTTGAAAGTATCCACTTTATCAAAAGTATTGTTCGTAAATTTTGATCTTCTGCATTTATCAACCTACCTGATGGACAAGTATTTTTTCTTAATTGAAGGAGACAGTTGAAAATATTGACAAAAGCAAGTACATTTTATCGTCAGGATTTAGAATTTATATAAGTCCTTTGTGTCATCTTACCGTAATAAACGTAAGGACATTAGAATAACTTTATTCTCCAGTCGCTTTGTGTACAGCGTTTCCGAACTTGGTTGTTTTTCATTTTGCATTTTACTTTTTTTTCAGTTAATTATATGATTTGTATTAAAAAAAAACGGTACCAGAGCATAATTTACACTTTTTGAAGCTTGTTTATTGAGAAGCATAAGTTTTTCTGCACTACCATACATCTTTCGGTAACAAAATTCAAATTTATTGAGGAGCCGTTTGCCTCCTTCGGCCTCGCCCGGCTCGATTCGCGGTGTGAGCTTATGTGATTTCGAATCCAACGTTAAACTGTAGTATCACGTCTCATATAGTCTGGCTGCTGAAAGCGAAGCTAAACTCAATCCAACCAATCTTTATTGTTCTTTCTTTACTTATTTTTTACTTCCAATTTTAGAAATTTTAAGAAATTATATTTTATAAGGTGTTAGTATATTATATTTAATAAGGTTTCATTTGACCTCTTTCTGTTTCAATTTCCCCCAATCAATATACTGTAAATGTGTTTGACCATATCAATATTGTCATTTCGTTGATTGTGACATCATCAAATATGCGATAAAAACTATACTTTAATAAACATAAAAACGATTTGAAGCTTGATAATCATGTAAGATTACACTTTATGCATGGGTTTATCTGCCTCCATTTTATCTGCTTTTTGTTTACGGCATCTGAAACTAAGGGTGGATTTTCATGCAGGCGTCCGTTGCTTTCGTTGCTCGATTTCTATGTGTAGCCAACAGAATATTGTGTTACACGTAAAACCAGGGGCGGATCCAGGACCGACTTCTGGGGGGGGGGCGGTGGGTTGTCATAATGCTACTTTTAAGGGCTCCAAACTCTGGGATGGGATTTATTTATATATTTGGTCTAGGAATTAATTCGTGCGGGTGGACAAGAGATGGCGCAACGAACGGAGCGTCCCACAGTTCCGTGTATCCACACACGTGTTGCAAACCCCTGTCATCGCGTATCGTTCGTAGTATAGGGCAGTGGATTAAAGCGTCAACAACACCAGTTTGTAGTTAAGTGAACATGGCGCAATTTGTGCCTGATAAAGTGTTTTTGCGGGGTGTCCTGCTGCATTACTTTAACATGCAGAAAAGTGCGACTGAAAGTAATCGTATTTTGGTGGAAGTGTATGGTGACTATGCTCTAGCTGAGCGAACGTGTCAGAAGTGGTTTGCACGGTTTAGAAGTGGTGATTTCGGCTTGGCAGACCAAGAGCGAGCTGGACAGCCAAAAAAAATTTCAAGACGAAGAATTGACAGCATTGCTCGAGCAGGATTCGTGTCAAACGCAGGAACAACTTGCAGCAGCATTAGGCGTTGATCAAACAACAGTCTCCAAACGCTTGAAAGCCATGGGAATGATTCAAAAGATGTCACATTGGGTTCCACATGAATTGAAAGACAGAGACGTTGAAAGACGAAAAACCATTTGCGAATTGCTGCTTCAACGACAGAGCAGAAAGGGGTTTCTGCATCAAATTATTACGGGTGATGAGAAGTGGATCCATTACGAGAACCCTAAACGAAAAAAGGCCTGGGTGAAACCAGGTGAATCAGGTCCATCACAACCAAAACGAGATATTCACTGTGCAAAGGTTATGCTGTGCATATGGTGGGATATGAAAGGTGTGGTGTACTATGAGCTGCTGCAACCGGGTGAAACTATGAATGGAGAACGTTATCGACGACAATTAATGCGTTTGAAGCAAGCTCTGGCCAGAACACGACCAGAATGGAAGAACAGACATGATAAACTTATTGTTCAACATGATAACGCTCGCCCACATGTCGCAAAACCGGTCAAAACCTATTTAGAAAATGTCGGATGGGAAGTTTTACCCCACCCGCCGTATTCACCAGACGTTGCTCCTTCGGACTACTGCTTGTTCGATTGCATGAACAACGATTTGATTGGACAGCGGTTTACTTCTTCAGAAGATATCGAAACATGGGTCTCTGACTGGATCGCTTCCAAGGATGAGGACTTCTTTCGCCACGGAATCCGTACATTGCCTGACAGATGGGCGAAAGTGGTGGCTAGCGATGGACAATATTTTTCTTAAGATATTTATGTATTTTGTGTTTGTACTACAGCTTCAATGTGTGCGTACCAACCGCACGAATTAATTCCTAGACCAAATATATAAAAGAAAGTTTCCTCTTGTGGAGGGGCAATCGCCCCGATCGCCCCCCTGGATCCGCCCCTGCGTGGAACTGTACTTAAACAACTTTCTCAATTGGCTATTCAGCCACATCACAAGCAAAGAACGCAATGGACGCTTGCATGAAAATTCGCCTTATTTCGTGTTGCACAAGTTTCCCTTGAACTAAACCTTTCTTGCTAATCTTCCCGACTTTCCACCCTGATACTTTGTTGTTTCCTAAATGAATCATATTAGTGACTGACGCACCTCCGTAATGTGGTCTTAGAAAGTACAAATGGAAATCAATATTCTAATTTTAATCGAAATGTTTACGTTAATTTCACGCACGTGGATTTCTTAATTTTGTTTTTGCAACGATAACGTTTATTTATATTTAGTTTTAGGGCAACAGGGATAATAGTCCGGTACCTGATGATAACAAATGTTGTGGCCAGACTTGTTTAAGCTTGTTTTATTTATGCTGTTAAAGATATAATAAGTGAGGAAGCCATAAGTGATTCAAGTGTATTTTTAATTTCTGCAAAATGAATGAAAAGTATTAGGAAAATACAAAGTTTAAGTTTGGTGATTATGAATGTAATTTTAATTGAACTGGGACCTCAATATTTAATTATATATGTGTTACATTTATTATATTCGCTTGTTAAATTGTCCAAAAAAGCCGGAAAAGAAAGCATTATGCCTGGGGGGAAAAGTGGACGAATTCTGCGCACTTAAGGAAAAATCATTATTTCTTCGCTGTTTTTGTAAGCATAACATTACTTTACACAGACATTGTTTACTGTGTAGTAGACAAGGTAAAAACGTAGTTTGAATAAAAGTTCACACTACTACTCGATAATAGACAAAATACCTTAATTTTACATCTGCATAGAATTACCCAACTTGGTGGGTAATTCTACGCGTAATATGTGATAATTCTGCGCGAAGCAAATATACAGGGTGTTTCGAAACAACACCGACAACGTTTCGGAGGTGATTCCTCACACCAAGGTAAGACAAAATGTATAGACCAACATGGGTGCACAAATGCTTCCTTTTGAAGTTATAGGCTGCCGAAAACTTAAAAAAAAATGAACTTTAAAGGTCCATGCCTTCAAAACTATGGGACCTATCGTAGTCGGGTCAAGACTTCACTTAGGAACTACTACGTGTTCTATCCAAATACCCATGTTTCAGAATCCTGTGGTACTTCCGCAACAATTTTTATAGAGGTAGTTGGTAAGTACTTCAAGTTATATGCCTGTAGCCAAACTCCCTCTACAAAAATTGATGCGTGAGTACCTTAGGATTCTGAAGCATGTATTTTTGAATAGCGCACATACTAGTTCCTAAGTGAAGTCTTGACCCGACTACGGTAGATTCCATAGTATTGGAGCTATGGGCCTTTAAAGTTCATTTTTTCATGTTTTCGGGAGCCTATAACTCCTAAAGGAAGCATAGGGGCCGCGGTAGAGCATTCACCTCTGGTGCTTGGGGTCCCGGGTTCGATCCCAGCCCCCGCCAAGTGAACTTTATGGTGGACAAACATCCGTGTGGGTGGGTTTCCTCGGGGTTCTCCCGTTTCCTCCCACTTTCTTCATTCCACCATTTTCATTCATTACTCGTTATTACCGTTTCCTTTAGCTTAACCGGCATAACCGTGGGACGTAAAACTCAAGGATTTCATTTCATTTCCTAAAGGAAGCATTTGTGCACCCAGGTTCGTCTATACTTTTTGTCTTATTTTGGTGTCAGGAATCACCTCCCATTGGTGTCAGGAATCACCTCCAATTGGTGTCAGGAATCACCTCCCTGTATATGTTTCAAGCAAGGAAACATTTTCATAACAAATAATATACTTAGATATATGGATGGAATGAGTTCCGAAAAAGAGCGACAAGGTGGGCTACAAGTTTTACTATATACTTTATTCTCTACTTCTTTTGTAACAACAAAAATATTACATATTTTTAAGTGTATTGAAAACATAAGGGCTAGATGATGAGGGAGAACAATGTCGCAAAGAACATTTTGGATTTACAATAATGGAACTTATAATGCAAAGTTTGAGAGGTATGTATTCACTAAGCAAAAGCTCCTTTTAAAGAATATTATTATACTAAACTATGATAACAAAAATACATGAAATAACTGTATCTTCAATTATTTTAACAGGTAATACATAAAGAATATTATAATATTGTATCAGTGATATTAACTCTACAGCAAGTGCCAAGCTGATCGAGAGTTCTAATTGGCTTAAATACACAATAACGAATCGGTCATTCGTTTCTATCCCTTTCTAAGCAAAAGTCACAGGTATAATTGTCTGCTGTGTTCCAAACGCTGCACTCTGTGTGCAACCAAAAACCACAAAGCATACAACGATATCATTCTTCACCGTCCATTTTAAATTCTCCGCGCACAACACAAAGATCTTTAGAACATCATCATGACAAAGCCAGTGTTCATCTAAAGAAGATACAGAATCTCCCGAATCGTTGTCCATAGAGTTCAAGTTCATAACTTTTCTGTAGTTTTTTTTCCTGCATTCATAGTTTGTTTTTCTTCTTGTGTATACTTTCTTCCTTTGTAGTTTTATCTATCTCCTTCACGTACATCTTGTTTCATTTGCTATTTTCTAATTGTTCATTAATGGGAGTGATTGTCAAAATTTCTGACTGTTGCGTGTTATTTGTAGTTATCTTGGGTGTGCATATGGACGGAAGAGGAGAAATATCAGTAACCTTAACACTTTTACTTTCGTCTGTAACCTTCGAAGATGAAGGAAGTGGTTGCTCGTGGGGTTTTGATTTCTCTTGCTTTAAGTTAGGTCGAATAATCGACGTAGAAAGTTTTACGTTATTTTGAGATGTAATACCAAAACCTGTTGAAGCATTAATTCCATAATCACGACTAGTTTCCTCGGCGTTTTGCACCAACCTGTTCTCATCATCTCTAGCAGTAATGACTATGTTAGGTGCCTCCGCAGTGACATTGTGAAAATCTGATTCTGAAAATTTGTCAGGGTTTAATGGCATTATTCCCACAGCCCTAAATCCAGCTGTGGCTTTGTTCATAGTTGTAACTTTGACGAAAATACTGGCGAGATCGTAGTGTGTAACTTTATCGTTTTCACGGTCTTCGCTACTCGTTGATGACTTTTTGATTTCAAAAACAGAAAGCATTGTTTTCAGTGGCATGTAAAAAGGAATATCGAACGGCTGAAGCCTATGAGATGTATGGGGATGTATTGATAATATTATTATGATGTTATTTTCTCTACAAAAGATGTGAATTCCGGTGAAATATGGCTAGCATGGTTGTAAAGTATTAGAAGTACTGGATCGGTCGTAGATGGGCGCACAAAATTTCTGAAATGATAAATCCATTGCATAAACAAATCTTCATTAATTCATCCATTCTTACTGCAGGAATAGATTGCAGTTATTGAACCTCCTTTTTCTAATTGTTGTGACATGCCTTCTTTATTGAATCAATTTATCCTATTCCAACTTACTTCTTCAGGTTTTCTTAGGCTTATTCGTGGATTTCTTTTAAGAAACAATCTTAACCAATCCTTTACAGCAAGTTTGGTAGTTCCATCAAAATTATGGGCAATTTGATTTGCTTCAGCAAATTCTTATGCCATACGCTGATGACCTATAAGTGTGGTACCAAAAAATAAATCAAATAGTCCACTAATTCGTGCTTTTGTTCTCGCGAGAACACTTCCCAGAGTAGCACGTTCCATATTTCCAGTTTTCATCCGTAGACGAATTGCATATTCTGCTATTCGGTACAATCTTCCAACTTTTCGAATCACACACCCACTTTTAACAGCACTTATAGATTCTCTTAGTTGTTTCTCTGCATAGCTACCTCTGGTAGTTGTTCTTTTCTTTTCGGCATCTTTAATTAGAGAATGACGATATTTTGCAGATCTATTACGTACACTTGCCATTAATATAAACACTCTTGAGGTGCAATTCTGCGCAGTGCGTAGAATATCCCATCGATTTTGCGCAGAATAACCTCACTCCGTCATTTAACAATATATATATATATATATATATATATATATATATATATATATATATATATATATATATATATATATATACGACATATTAAAAATTGAGTAGAACTACGAATTTCCGTGATTATAATGTCCATTGTGCAATATAAATGGAACATAAAAGTAACTACCTAGAAATATATAAAATATAGAACGTACCTCTTAACTTTTTTGAAGAAAATTTAACATAAACAAGGAAGAAATAATTCAACTGCCATTTACAGCCTAAACATTTGACAGAACGGCTTCCCTCCTTTAATGTTATATAGTTACTAGTAACGGTCGCTTCATGGTAGAAGCAACCAATGTGTCATAAAGAATCTCCAAGCTCAAGAAACACGTGTGCGCAGAATAATCCGCCGCGCAGAATTCGACTACCTTCCTCTATATACAGTATGTGAATTATGTTGTTTGTTTGCATTGTATAACTTCTGTGTTATGTAAAACTGTGTATGCAACAAATTGTAACAAACTGTGAGAATTTCCTACTTACTTACGCAGATGAACGTATTTCTCTCAAATTGATATTTTTTCTACACACGTCGAGATTTTGGATTTAAGATTTTCCACGTTTCAGTACTACCTCTTCCGTGGATATAAACTGAGGACCTCCTAGTTTAATTTAATTCGGTCTCTAGTATAGTCACCTGTAACTAGCAGACCAACACCTTAACCTTTCAGATTTAAGATTTAGGATTGTATATTTCTGTGCTGTCGACATCGATGGCCATATAATCTTTGAGTTTTACGTTCCACGGTTATGAAAAATGAAATGAAATCTTTAAGTTTTACGTCCCACGGTTATTCCGGTTAGGCTAAAGGAGACGGTGATGATGAGAGATGAGTGAAATGGTGGAATGAAGAAAGTGGGAGGAAACGGGAGAACCCCGAGAAAACCCACGAGCACGGTGTTTGTCCACCACAAAGTTCACTTGGCGGAGGCTGGGATCGAACCCGGGACCCCAAGCACCAGAGGTGAACGCTCTACCACTGAGCCACCGCGCCCCCCCTCCACGGTTATGCTGGTTAGGCTAAAGAAGACAGTGATTATAAGAAATGAATGAAATGGTGGAATGAAGAAAGTGGGAGGAAACGGGAGACACCGAGAAAACCCACGAGTATGGTGTTTGCCCACCACAAAGTCCACACGGCGCGAGCTTGGATCGAACCAGGTACTCCAAGCACCGGAGGTGAATGTTCTACTACTGAGCCACCGCGCCCCCGACATCGATGGCCATGTTAGCCCGTCACGTTTGATGGATGACGTCTCTTGACGAGCGCATTATTCGGCGAAAGGGAAGGAAGGAATCGGCTTGGGTCCTATATTTTAGGTACCATCCCGGCATTTGCCTGATGTGAATGAGAAAACTTCTTCCAGGATGCCTGGCCTGAAAAAGCTTTTTGTAAATTTTCGACCGAGTGCCCCCACCGCCAATCGATCCCGAGACTGCTCTTAACCTTTCAAAGATAACTGAATCCGCAACGCTAACTCAGAACTCAACCTATCGTATGAGAAGTAACACTCTCAATCACCATCTATCTTCATTCTAAGTTGTACTGGATAAGCAGTGAATCCAGTGGACTTCGCGGCTACTCTCATTCATTGATCCACAAGGATGAGCCGTTTCCATATTCATCTACATCATCAACAGTAGGCTAGTGAGAGAGAAACATGTTCCTTTCATACACAAATTCACCACATTACATTCATTACCCTACATTTCGAATGTTCAGTGAAAGATTATTAAACTCAGATATAAAACATACTTCTCTGTTAAGCAATTCGTTTCTGCAGAAAAAAAAAACTAAGATTACTCGTACCAATACGACATTGCTAAAGTATGTGTGTCTTTATGGCACTAAATATTGTAATATTTTAGCTCTACCTTCATCCTTCTAATAGTACCATTAAGGAATATCACCAGTAAAGTGATTTTACAAAATAAACCCAGGTTCTATAAATCAAACCGAAACTATTTTGAATATTCTCGTATAAGAAATTAACGTGAATTAGAGTCAAATTTTCAATTTCCAATCAAGCTTGATTGTCTACGAAAGAACACATTAAGTCTACCCAAGTGACAATTTATCTTGATAACTGTAATTTTAACTAACATAAATATGTCTCGAAAGATTTGTTCATTCTAAATATATATTGTAAAACTTGTGTATTTTTGTCTTATATATAAGGAAGAGGTAGAGCTGTTAATAAAAAGAGCGTCCGGAATCGAACTCCCACTACCAGTTTTATTATAAAATCCACTATAAAATATTTGTACAAAAATACTATACAATCTGATCTCTATTTCAAAAGGTAAGTAAAAGGTAGTCTTTGACCGATTGGTCGCAGACAGGATCTCCAACAAAGCCCCGTAGCAGGCTAAGAGGAGTGGAGTTAAGGAACCAATGCTCCGTAGCAAGCAGAGGCAGGTTAAGTTGCCAACAGAGCCCCGTAGCATTCTAAACGGCTGAGGTTGGGATTCCCAGACAGAGCCCCGTAGCAGATTAAGCCAGGAGATAGGATAGGCGTAGTCCCGTAGCAGACTAGAGGCCTGGGGTTAGGCTACTCCAAGAGTCCCGTAGCAGACTAAAGGAGGGTCACCAGAAAACTGGTACTGAGCTACAGAAACAGATACAGAAAAGTTAAAAATAAGGACACCCCTCGGGAAAGCCCGCGCCCTGGATAGTGGGTAAGACATCATCCAACATTCTACATGCCTCTCCCCCATGCAATTAGTAACCTAAAGCTGCTGTCGGTGGGTGTGTCTCGCGGTTTCTATCTATTCGGTAGACATTTACACGCGTATCTGTATATAAAGTGTAAATAGAAAGAAAGAAGGGTAAGATAGAAGACAGGAAAGCGCGAAAGAAGATTTTATTGTCTTGATAGAGGGATAAAAAACCTGGAAACCAGGAAAAAAACCCTGTATCGGTCATGCTGCATGCAATAGTATTTACATGGCAAAACCACTTGAGAAGGGTGGTGAAAAACCATGTAAAAATGTCTGTATTAATAAATTAAGTTCAATAACCTATCTGTAGTAGTGTTTTTAATCTGTGTAGTCTGTACTTGTAGTCTGTACTTGGGAGGTGTTTTGTTAGTGGGGCTTGTTATTTTTTAAGCATGCAATTTGGCCGTTCTCGTGACTTCTTCACCATGCATTCTCCTCTGCTGCTAGTACTGCATGTTATTTGAGGCCTGACTTCCGTGCTTCTTTGGTTGTTTCCGTCAGTTTTTGTGGCTGGTTGTTTTATTTTCTGGGCGTATGTTGGTCTTGTGATGTGGAGTTTTCCATTTGTGGTCGTGAGAGCATTTATGGTTTTTCCAAAGATCTTCCTGGTGGTTGCTTGTATTGCGTCAAGTATCTTCTGATGGTTGTGTACAGGTGCTGAGATGGTTAGGACTGAGGTAATCCATGTTATGATCTTGTCTGTTGCTATTTCTATTGCTTCTTGGATGTGGTCCTGTGCTGGCTGTTGAGAACTCTGGTGCTGCGAATCTGCTGTTGCTGGTTTGTGCTGTATGGTGTTGTGGCTCTGAACAGGGCCGCTGGTTTGACTTTCCTCTTCATATGTAAAGGCTGTGAACTTTTGCGGTCTGGGAGCCATTGGTCTGGATGGGCAGCTGCTGCTTCCTGTTCTGTGGGTCTTTGACTTACAAGTTGCGCAGAAGCTCTTATTTATTGGATTTTTACATTCTTCTTTATGTGAGTCCCCACACCGGAAGCATACACGTTGTGCTGTACAGTGCAGGCGGTGATGCCCATACTGGTAGCAGTTCCAGCAGGGCATTGGTCTGGGTTGCAGTTTAGAGTTCTCTATTTTGTAGTCTTCCTTGGGTTTGGAGTCCATATGTGGTGAGGCGGTTTACATCTTCTGGGTGTTTGGAGAACAGACGAAGCATTGGTGCCGGTCCCTTAGCTGTTTGGATCCGGATTATGCTTGTGAATCGGATATTTTCTTTCATTAGGGCCTCCTTGATTTGCGTAATATCCGTAGATGTGGATATTCTTTTGATCACACAAGTATATGTGGTTTCTTGTTGTGGTTTTCTTTTGTCTTCTATGTGCTTGAATTCTGGAGTCTGGTTTTGGTGTTCCTTCTTCTTTAAACATGTAAAAGAAAAGGGACATGATGTTAACTGGGAAGAAGTTATTGTATTGGAACGGGAAAAAAGATTGTGGCCGAGAAAGTGGAAAGAGGCCTGGTGGATAGAAAAGGAAGGGGATGTAAACTTAATGAATTGGACCAAAGGTATCACCATTAATAAAGAATGGAGAAATATTATTGATAAATACAGAAATATGTATATGAATTAATATATTCAATGGTTGCTTGCTCCTTGTTGTTTCTTTCTGGTAAAATGTTATGTTGTCCCATTGGTCAGTTCAGATATATTTCCACGCTTCTGATTGGTTGTTTGAACGGGCCAATGAGAGAGCAGATAGGGAGATGAATTGTGTATATATACTTGAGTAATTTTTTGTATCACTCAGTGTACGTCTGATGAGGATCTTGGCTAGAAGATCGAAACGTCACGTGTAAATGTGTTTTTATATTAAATAAGTGCAGTCTTGTTCAGCAGTGTGTTTATTTTTCTTCTTCTTTGTTTTTCTGTTTCTCCTTGTCACCTCCTGGAAGTCATCCTCTTTGTTCTGGTTTCTATGCATGTCTTCTGTTTGTTGATTCTTCTTTTCTTCTCGTTTGGTAGCTGTTTTTTCTGGCTGTGCGTTCCCCTGGTCCTTATAAGAGCCGGTTGTCTTGCTAGTGTGTGGTTTCATCACCTGTGTGCTTGAGTGGCCCTCATAAGAGCCGGAGCTTTGACTTTTAACCTGTATGTTCTCTGGTTTCTCTTTCTGTTCAGGTTCAACTGGATTTGTCTCTGGTGCTGGAGAAGCTTCTCTGTATTGGGTGTTCTGTTTGTCCACTATTTGTGAAAGAGATCCGAAGGTTGTGGCAGGGTCTGCATTCATAAAGATCTTTAGGAAAATGTCCCTTGCAACTTCTGATTTGAAGTACACATTATAATCATGGTCCTGGATGTGTTCTATCTTGAACTGGTTGCGGTGCATCTTCCTCTCTATGATTCTGAATATGTCTCGTTCCGTATATAATCCATAGACTTTCAGAATGGTCACGGGAAGGAATTTACTGAACTCGTCTTCTTCTGGCTGGGATACTTTGTCATCTTCCGGTGGTCGTCTTGTTGGCGTCTTCTTCCTTGGTCTCGGCATGGCTCTAAAAAGGGCCGAACTTCTAGTTTGGAGACACGGTATAGAGCTTGTAAGGGATAGGTTTTCTATAATTTAGTGTGCAGTGCCTCTCTATGCTATCCCAAAGAGATAATATTGCGCTCCCGTCAGCCGACTGTCGCCAAAGGCTGTACAACCTATATGGCCAGCGCGAAGCTTGACTCACAATAGGGGGTCCAGCCGACGGAATAACAATGCTTATTTCTTCAGGAAGCGGTGTGTGTAGGTGTGTTGTAGAATTTTATCTTTATTAGGCGCGTAAAACTTCTCTAATGGTGCTCTTTAAGAGCAGATTCTCGTGAGCACACCTTTGTTAACACCGCAAGGTCTCCCGGTGTGTCACAGCGTCTTCTTCAGCAAAGCACATCTTCTTGTAGACTTCTTCTGTGAAAGGCAGGAATCTTCTCGATGAGCTATCTCTCGCAGACTCTCCTCTCCAGCAATTCCAATTGAGATAGATGATCACTGGTACTGAGCTGGATTCTTCTGTCCAATTTATAGCGTCCCTTGGGTGGCTGTGGCGCTGCTGCTTCAATTTCGTCTTCTGCTCCGTGGGAGGGGCTAAACGTCGTCTGCAGGTAATTGCAGGTCCCCCTGGTGGAAGTTCCTCTTGATGAAGCACGTGGTGGTGTTTATAAACACTTGATGCGTGGATTTGTTTGTAAACAACTTCACATGGGATATTACACTCCCCTGGCTTGTTTAAAAATAAGCCGAAGGGTTATTTTTGTTTATGTGATAGTTGGCAACACTGAGGAATCACACACAAAAAATCACTGAGCACTAAACACTTGTGGCACTGAAATAAATGAAAATCACTTTTCGGAGCAGTAATGTGGTAGGGGAATAGAGCACTAAACAGGTGGTCCCTATATACAGGTAGGATCCGTACATGGTACATGATACTTCATTTCCCTCGAGATAGCCCTGTTTTTGGCTTGGCGTCAATAAATATATACTAATTCACTTATAGTAAGTGGAGTTGGAGTCTGTCTTAGCGGTTGCTCCTTAGTTGTATTATTGGTATTAAATGTTTCCAATGAAATAGGAGATGAAATTTCTATGCGGGTCGTTCTAGATTTGTTTGGTAACGAGCGAAGACGACGATATAATATGTATAAAATAATAAGACTTAGGAATACTAAAAAAAGTTGTAATTAATACGGCTATATAAAGATGCTCCATACTGGAAGGAGAGAGAGAAAAAAATATTACGATTGATTGGAGATCCCGTACAATGTAAAATGTCTATGAGGCATTGTTATTAATAATGCGTTTATAAATAAAATATAAAAATATGCCAAGACCAATCAATAATATGATAATAAGAATGGCTATAGCAATTATCGTCCACGGAAATGCGGTGGAAAGATGTAGCTGCGGCATCTTATCCAACAAAGAATTTTGTTCGTGTTGAAGTAAGGAGTGCATCGAAGTTATGGTGCGTTGTAAATTTTGAAGGTTATGAGTAAAATTCAAATTTGGATTTTTGGCAAATTTCTATATATTAACGTGAAGTTAGCTGAGGTCCTAGTAGGAAGATTCAAAGTATCGGTAATTATGCGTTGAAATTCTTTATACTTAAAAAAATAAGTTGATGAGCGATTAACTGCATCAGCGGCTAACATGTGGTTTCTTTGGAGTGCTATTTTAACAGATTTACGTGTAGTTAGATGAAGTCCCATGGGCGTATATAGATAAAATTCCTCTGTTCGTGACAAAGTAGGTTTCAGATGGCAGCTATCGGTTGTATTTCGAAAAACTAAATTAAATAGACAGCCTGTTTGTTGAGAGCGGGGTTGTGCCTGTAATTTACATATAGAGAACATATTATGTGATTGGCATAGTGATAAGTCTAACTCATACATTCCTTGGTCCGTCCAAATTGCATATTCAGGTGTCTGAATACGTAAATGAGCTGTCTTAGTTAGAAATCCATTGTTATAAATTTTATATAAAATGTGATAATCATTAGTGTGTACAATTGGTGTTTGTATTATAATGTCTAAATTGGCAGATTCTGGGTCAAATGAGATTAAAAATGCCTTTGAACACATAAAATAAACCAAGATCTCTTTCCATTAATGTTCCTCTTAGGTTTATATTTTGTCTAATCATTTCTTTAGCTAAAGCAGGTTTTATTAAAACGTCGTTAACTTTGTTTTCAAGAATGCTTTGTATGATAGTATCAAAGTGTTGTTCTACATTTTGAAAATTAAGAAGAGCTATCAGGTAGCGTTCATTTGTGGCCGTTGTACATATCAATTTTAAAATACTATGATGAGTTTCGCTTATCAATTTTTCTACAGCTACTGAAAAGTTCGTCACCAAATGTGTGAGTTCAAAATTACTTTTCTTAATTTCCTGTATTTGAGAATTTAGATAATCATTCAGTGCATGCATTTGATTAATAGCTGATTTTAATTTATGAACCTCATATAGACTATATCCGCTAAGTCCAAAATTTGCGAGTCCAAGTAATAAGTTAAAGATCATTCGTCTCGGTCTTTTGGAACACCCTGTTTTAGAATCGCAGGGTATGATATCTTTAATTTTATTAATGAATTGACGCTCTTTATCGTGCATAAGTGATACTATTTGTTCATATCCAGTACAAGAATCATTCGGAAGGTGTACTGCTGAAAAGTCTAAATGGAGCCTATATGGTAAGAATTCTATATTGTCGTAACTGATTATGGGCTTGAACTTAGCTATAGAAATCCCATATTGTGCGAATACAAGTTCATTGCCACTTACGCCGTCTATAAGCAGTACTAGGAAGTGATAAGTTAAAAGGATCAGCATTCTGCTACTGAATATGCGTACTCCTACAAAAGAGAAGAAAAAAATGCTGAGTATCAAATTAATATTAAATAGCAGTCAAGTAATAATTATTATTCAGTTGAACAGCATGCATATTACTAGCAAGGTGCTTCAGGAGATCAACGTATTTTTGAAAGAGAAGGGTGTTTTAGGGAAGGATAGGAGGGAAGTGATTAAAGCGTATCGATATTTAGATCGTGTAAAAGAGGAAAAGTTCTGGAGGCGGTTTGGGTACAAAACCTCGCGGCGACAACCTCGCGGACCAAAACCTCGCCTGGCCAAAACCTCGCCTCCCAAAACCTCGCGGCCCAAAATCTCGCCAGGCCGAAACCTCGCCTGGCCAAAACCTCGCCGCCCAAAACCTCGCGGGACAAAATCTCGCCGGGCCAAAACCCCGCCTGGCCAAAACCTCGCCGCCCAAAACGTCGCGGGTCAAAATCTCGCGGGGCCAAGACCTCGCCTGGCCAAAACCTCGCCACCCAAAACCTCGCGGGCCAAAATCTCGCCGGGCCAAAACCTCGCGCCCCAAAATATCGCCATACCCAAATTCTCGCCTGACCAAAATGTAAATGTTCCAACAGATGATAAGGATGACGGTATAAAAGACGCTGTTTCAGAAGAAGTATCACGGGTATTTGACAAAGTCCCGCGATACCATATGAAAATTCTATTTCTGTATTAGAGGATTTCAATGTGAAGGTAGGGCGACAGGATGTTTTTTAACTGGTTATAGGAAAAGAAAGTCTGCATAAGGAAAGTAATGACAACTAACGAGGTTAGTTTCGTGAACTTTGGAACATCCAAAAACTTAAAATTTTAACAAAAATCTAATAATATTTATGAAAATATGAAACAATATATGAGTTTTTACGACGTCCCTTGATTATGTCCCATAGGTTAAAGGAGACGTAGATGACCAGGATGAAGGAAATGATCGAATAAAGAAAGTGGGAGGAAACGGGAATAACCCGAGAAAGCCCACGCACACGATGTTTTGTATATTATTATTATTATTATTATTATTATTATTATTATTATTATTATTATTATTATTATTATTATTATTATTATTATTATTATTATTATTATTTGTAATGTGGAATTGCATATTAAGAAACACATTGGGTAAATTTTAAAGAAAAGTTTCATTCGCGGCGAGGTTTTGGGCGGCGAGGTTTTGGCCCGGCGAGATTTTGTTCCGCGAGGTTTTGGGCGGCGAGGTTTTGGCCCGGCGAGATTTTGTCCCGCGAGGGTTTGGCCGGCGAGATTTTGGGCGGCGATGTTTCGGCCGCGAGATTTTGTCCGTATACCCTGGAGGCAGGTGCGAGGGATAGCCGAAGCATATTCGGAAGTCCTCCAAAGGAACGGGGAGGTTGTTATACGATTTGAGAAGTGGGTGAACAATAAGGGGAAAAGGAAACCTAAGTTCAGTGTATATTAGGTGAGTATTATGCATGCAATAAATTACCCTACATTTCGAATGTTCAGTGAAAGATTATTAAACTCAGATATAAAACATACTTCTCTGTCAAGCAATTCGTTTCTGCGAAAAAAACAAACAAACAAACAAACAAAACTAAGATTACTCGTACCAATACGACATTGCTAAAGTATGTGTGTCTTTATGGCACTAAATATTGTAATATTTTAGCTCTACCTTCATCCTTCTAATAGTACCATTAAGGAATATCATCAGTAAAGTGATTTTACCAAATAAACCCAGGTTCTATAAATCAAACCGAAACTATTTTGAGTATTCTCGTGTAAGAAATTAACGTGAATTGGAGTCAAATTTTCAATTTCGAATCAAGCTTGATTGTCTACGAAAGAACACATTAAGTCTACCCAAATGACAATTTATCTTGATAACTCTAATTTTAACTAACATAAATAGGTCTCAAAACATTTGTTCATTCTAATATATATATATATATATATATATATATATATATATATATATATATATATATATATATATATATATATATATATATATATATATATAACACACATTCACTCTTTCCTTGGTTTGAGCATTTTTTCCTCCAAAGTTACCAAGTTTGTCTTGGGCTAAGAAATTGATACTCTAGCTCTTAAATTCAAAGCTCTCAAATTATCTGGAAATGCTAAAACACATGAAAAATTTTGTGACCTCACAAGGAATTGAATCTGAGACCATACTAGATGCAATTTGTAACTCAACAATTTTTCATAGTAGTTCCTTGGCAGAAACAATTGAAAAACTGTATGACAGAGATTTGAATTTACATAAATAGTAAATCTAATGTGTTTTTTGACTCTTGAAAGTATCAAAGACGCAATTTAACACATGGTATGTAGCTTACATCCTTAAGTATAGAACATTAAAGCCACAAAGAACTGAAACCCTAAATATAGTCAAATTCACAAATTTGTTAAACTCCTTCATGTTCGCAGTTAGTGTATAAATAAAACAATTTACCGGATATTTTTTAACATACATAATATCGCTATTCATGAACATATTGTGCAAATGGGACTTAATATGAAACAGAATGAGCTTCTGTCAACATTTTTCAAAAACTTTACCAGAAAACAGAAAAAGAAGGAGAAGCGATACATATAAAACGACACCACATTTTTGTTAAAGGAAACCATACAATACATTTATATTGTCTATTTTTGCGCTATTTGGAATCTAGTGGGAAACAGAAAGGGAACGGGAAAAAAAAGTATTATGCTTGAGTGCTTCGTCTTCGTTGTCTTACGCAAGAAATAATGTCTTTTGAAGGGGAACAAGGGGAAAAGTTGGTATGTTGTGGTAGACAACCCTCGGGGCGGCTGGATGTGACGGATTCTTGGGGATTACACGCAAAACGATATGGAGTACGGGAGTCGTAATGTTTTTTGAGGGGTGAAATACCCAAAAGGGAAAAAGGGAAGAACTTCTACGATATGATAGGACAAGCTTCTTTAAAGGGAAGCGGTTAGGATTGGATCTCACGAAATAAAAAGGAAACTGTCTCAATAAAAAAGATGTCTTTATTCGTATCTAAGAGTATAAAAGATGAAATCGTGTCGCTTAAAAGACAAATATGCTTTTAAATGTCATTACACTGCAAAATAATGCTTCTCTTAGTTGATATTGCTTGGGAATTATCACATCCACCGTCTGCTGTTAGGTGCAGACATCTAACAAATAGTTCCGTTTCTCTCACACAAAAGCGCTCGGTGCGAGAGAGTAGTATTATATGATTCGTAAATAAAGAGAAAACTTACTTAAGTAATGAAAAAAAGGCGAAGATAGACGGTTGAATGAACGTAGAAAAACGGTGTATAATCCATTGTGCATAATGTTATTTGCAGACACTGAGTTCCTCTTTGGCTCAGGATTGCTAGAGTTACCGGTATTTTCAATAAATCAACTTACTGTAACATTATCTCCGAAATGAAATGAAATGAAATCTTTGAGTTTTACGTCCTACAGTTATGCCGAATGGGCTAAAGGAAACGGTGATGATGAGATATGAATGAAATAGTGAAATGAAGAAAGTTGGAGGAAATGGGAGAACCACGAAAAAACTCACCCTTACGGTGTTTGTTCACCACAAATTCCACTTGACGCGAGCTGGGATCGAACCAGTATCCAGGGACCACAAGCACTAGAGGAGAACGCTCTACCACTGAGCCACCGTGGCATTATCTCAGCAATCATGGCGTTTAGTTACTCATCGTTTTGACACGGTACTCTAACATTATATTACACTAAATTAATTACGAGAAAAACTCGTTACTAGTGTACAGGGCCGTGCTGGGATACTAATGAGGGCGGTGGACAACTCTACTAAAAGGGCGCCATACAAACAGGAATATATATATATATATATATTATATATATATATATATATATATATATATATATATATATATATATATATATATATATAGATATATATAGATATATATATATATATAGATATATATAGATATATATATATATATAGATATATATATATATAGAGAGAGAGAGAGACTTTGAAAGAAAGTATGGGTGCCATTTAATATCAAAATCACCACCAAATTTGTTTTAGTAGTTAGTAAATAGCTAACCTCGAGTCGAAATCTTCTTTACTACAGAAAAAAATTTTAGTTCCTGTAATAATATTTCTGTCAAATAAAAATAAGCTAAATGTATCAACAACTTAATATAGCACGCCAATGAACGCAGGAGGTTCATTGCCGCGTTTACAAAAGCTCTCCATTGATTTCTGTCCTTAGCCAACTGAACCCAGTTTCTACTTTATATTTCAGTCTCTGCGAGAACCATTTTAATATTGTCCTCCCATCTGCGCCTCGGTCTTCCTAACGGTCATTTTCCTATTTGGATTTCCAGTTACAACTTCGAAAGCGTTTCTAATTTCTTCCATTCTGACTAAATAACCTGACCATTTGAGCCTCCTAAACTTGATGACCCTAACAATGTTTGGTAAACGGTATAAAATTATGAAGTTCCTCCTTATGAAGTTTCCGCCTTTCCCCATTCCCGTTCCTTTTGGAGTTCGAATATTGGTTTAAGAATCTTGTTTACAAATACTTTCAGTCTGCGATTTTCCCTCAGAGTCAGTGACCATGTTTCGCAACTATACAGCACAACAGGCATGATTATCGTTTTATATTTTGAGCTACAAACTCCTCAACAGAATTAGCGACAACAAAAGATTTTTAACTGAATAATAGCACGAAATCTCCGCTTTCAGTTGACATCAATTTTTTTAGTGATTATGGTTTTGGTCTGTTAATAATGATCCTATATATTTGAAAGTATCCACTTTGTTGCAAGAAAATATAAGTTGGTATTTTAACGCATCCATAAAATGAAGAATTACGATCCCGCCAAACTTCCGTTAATTTAGTTTTCTCTACATTAACTTTCAAGCCTATATCCTAACAAGCGTTAATTAAGATTTCTGCATTTCTTTCTATTGTTCTATCATTCCCTATTAAATTTACATCATCAGCATACGCCATAACCTGGCAAATACAATTCAGCTCTAGAACCTGATTGCTATCTTTGATTTTCCTTATAGTGTTCTCCAGAACAAAGTTAAATAATAATGTCGACAACGCATCTCCTTGTTTCAGGTCATTCTCAACGTGAAAGCTCGTGAACAAGAATTTCCCTACTTGAACCTTACTTTGGGATTCATTTAAACCCATCTTAATTAATCTACCTTTTTCGGTATTGCAAATTCTGTAAGCATGTTGTACAATGTTTCCCTCCTACCAGACTCTAAAGTCAATAATTGATGTGTCAGGATGTTGTATTCTCTCATTTCTTTTCAAGTATTAGTCGAATGGTAAATATATGTTCGATAGTTGATCGATTTTACCTAAATCCGGGCTGATAATCTCCAAAATTTCATCTGCGTATGGAGTCAATCCTGCTAATACAATGTTTAAGAGGCTTTATTGGATGTTGACAGAAGAGAAATGCCTCGATAATTATTAAATCTTTTTTGCTGCTTTCCTTCTGAACTGGAACAATGATTGATTCTCTTCACTCTTGTGGTATTTCTTCCTTGTTCCAGGTAATGAGAATGAGTTTGTATATCTTGCTCTACAATTTTTCCCCTCCAGCTAAAATTAAGTCAACCAGAATTTCGTCTACACCCGGAGATGTGTGTTTAATTTTTTTAAATAGCGATTTCTAGGTTAGGTTCTGGAATATACGGTTATGCTGCATGCATTTCACTTTCTCCACGCCCATTAGTTTTTGGTTCGCACTGATACAGATAGCATCTATTTAAGATGCTATCTGTATCAGTGCGAACTGCTCCTTTAGGTTTCTTTAATATATAAGCACGAAGTTGATAGCCTTTCTTAAGTTCGTTGATGCATTTATACATGTCCCGAATGTTTTTGTTTTCACTATTATCTTCAAGTTAATTAATTATAACTTCAAAAGTCGCGTTTCTTTGTTCTAAAAGTTTTAGAAGTTTTCTGCCAGATTACAATGAAATTTTATGTAGTTATTTCGTTCGGATTTTGTAGCCAACGCTGTTTCTTCTGTTTTCTCTTCTCTGCTACTTTAGTACATTCCTGGTTGAACCATGTTCCTACGTATTTCTACGTGACCCAATATTTCTTTTGCTGAAATTTTAATGTTATCTCTCATTTCAACCAAGTATCTTGAACACTAGTGCACTCCGAACCTTCTAAAACCGAGAATCTATTCGACACTTCAATCTGGCTCCCCTCTCACCTGACTCTCCTCTATTTTTTTAAAAAAATAAAATAAACCGCTCCGTTTTCAGATATTGAATATTTCCTTTATTCAATGATAGTCTCCCTCTTACTATCACAATCAACTCCTCTGAACGACCGAACATTAGTTGTGCTAGACTGTTCTTTTCTGTCTACTAAAACATGATCAGTTTGAATATGTGTTTTTCCATCTAATGAAGTCCAAGTATATTTATGAATTTCGCGATGTTGGAATTTTGAATCTTCACGATAAGGTTTCTGGATATTACACAGTTCACGAATCTAACGCCGTTATCACAATCTTCCTTATGCAAGCATTTATTCCCTATAATCGGTTTGAAAATACCCTCTCGTCCTACCTTCGTATTGAAACCGCCTAACAGAATTTTCATATGATATTGCAAAAGATGATCAAATACCCGTTCTATTCTTTCGTAAAAACTGTATTTTTTTTTAAATCGCCATCCTTATTTTCTGTTGGGGCATGTGCATTTAAAACAATAAAATTACACCACCGATCCTTAAGAGAAGTAAAAGAAAATCTATCATTAACAAATTCAACCTATGTAATTGCCTATTGTAAACGGAAAGCCCTGTTTCTAGTTGGTAATTTTTAATTTGTTCCCCGTAAAAGCACGTAAAATTTCCCGACTTGACTCCTCCATTTCCTTCTCATCTAACTTCCTGATATCCCACTAGGTCCAACCTCTATTTCTAAACTCATTTTTTACAAATTTTATTGCGCCTGTCCTATAGGAACTTCTTATATTTCTTGTTCCAGATCTCATGTCGATTTTACTTTGCTGAGTTCGTGCCAAGTTATCAGTTCTGATCAGAGGATTCTGCGAACTTATCTGAACAATCCTTTTTTTACAGGGTGAGGTTGTTAGCCTCATACCAAATTCTCAAGCTGGATTATCACCCCTTGTCTTTCCGCGACTGCTTACTCAGTATATTCACAGCTAACCTCTATATCTCAGAGGCCTTCTCCTCGATCCACAACCTGAGGATGCGCCGTGCCCTGGTGAGAGGAAGACCACATTTTATGGAAATTAATACAGCTATATTTCAGAAATACAAAAGGTACTGATTATCCGAACACTGCTTTAAAACACACAGGAACAATCAATATGCTCGGATATATGGATGCATATTAAGACTGTGAAAGCTTCGATGCCGTAAAAATCGTAAATTGGATACTAGTGTCAGTGTAGTATTACATAAATGCATCATACGTTTGACTATCCGAACTATTCTTGCTGTATCACATTGTTTCGTTTCATAGATATATAACTTTATATAATATTTTTGTGATTATACTCTTTACCTGTTCTCTGCCAATAGCAACTGTATGAATTCATAATACAAAACTGAAATACAGAAGAATAAAATAGAAAACAATAATGTGATCGCAGGGCATCTTATGTAAAGGGCGCTTGTATTCTTCACAGGTTCTGTACAACCAGTTAGTATTTGAATTTATTACACAAAGCTCGTATACAGGATAACTAAAACCACTTATCTATAATGTGATGTTTCGTAGGGCGCCTTATGTAAAGGGCGCATGGTACCTTTCACGGGTTCTTCGCAACCAGTAACTATGTGTATTTATTGTACAGAACTGTGCTATACAGATGAGTAAATAAAATCGTTCATCTTCGATGTGGTCTCGGAAGGGCGCCTAATGTAAAGGGCGCACTGCACCTTTCACCGTTCCTTTACCAATAAAACTGTAAGAATTTATTACTAAAAACTTGTACCTTTATTTATACTGTGATATTTCGGAGGGCGCACCGGGACACGTCCCGGTGTCCCGGTGGGCCAGCACGGGCCTGCTAGTGTAGCAACTTCAGTCCACCTCTTACAATAATGTTTCATGCGGATACTCGGTCGAAAAAGTGTAAAAGCTTTTTTCAGGCCAGCCATTCTGACTGTCAATGAGGTTAACTTGGGTTCTCCTCATTCACATTGGGCAAATGCCGGGATGGTACCTAACATATAGGTCTCAAGCTGCTTACTTCCTTCCTCATGCTTTCTTCCTCCCTTTCCTCAGATAGTGTGGTTGCTGAGGGACATCATTCCTTATTCGTGACGAGCTAACGTGGCCATAGATACTGAAACCCAGAAATTTAATTCCTAATCCTAATCCTAATAATGTTTTAAAACAAGTAGCAGTGTCACGTGTATACGACGTGAAGGAGTTTGGTTTGAATGACATGATATTTTCTCTATTACTATTGAGACCGGAAGTGATCGAGTTCTGGTTTCATAAGAGAAATTATGGTGGAGATGAAATATATATATTCTTGGTACACTTGATTGTAGATAAAAGCTTCTCGTTATCTATTACCGTTTTTACTCTATAGTGATCAACGTTAAAACCGGAAATGATTAATTTCTACCACTTCCGGTTTGAATATCACCTCCATCAACGAACTCGATTCATTACTTTTAACTTTTTACATCTTGACTAAATATGATGGTGATCCATCAAGTATTTCTTGGGATTATTATTATTATTATTATTATTATTATTATTATTATTATTATTATTATTATTATTATTATTATTATTATTATTATTATTATTATTATTATTATTATTATTTTGTCTCCTGAAGAGAAGGACAGGGTAAATATACAAAAGAAGTTTTGGTAAAGTAAATTCCTCATAAAGTTTTTGTACCAAATGTACTATGAATGTAATTCCTTGAGGAATATGTGAATGCAATGATTATTGAGAAGATCGTTCTAGAATTTTTGTTGCTGTTGTTGATGATCTTGTTGTAATCTGTCTTGAAATTGCAGTAAATGTTTCATTTATTTTATGCCTCCTTATATTTTGATGTGTAAACACTGTAAATATATCGTGTAAGTAAAATGTAACAAAATGAATTCGTAATTGGAACTGTTTCACTTTGCCCGCTCCCAATACGCAAACAAACAATGCAAGTACTATTCGAAAGATGTTTGGTCGTGTAAGTAAACGTGTTCCATTGAGACATATTTTGCTCATGGTACGTTGGCTCTTAGAAAATTTATAATTGAGCAGAAAAAGAAAACAAAGAAAGGACACTATTACAAGATATAAATTTGCTATATTTATCAGTAGCGTAGCATGATATTCCGAAAGGGGGATGCCGAAGTTAGTCATTTGTGCGATATAGTACTACTGCAAGCAGCAATACATAGCTATTCCGAATGGAAATATAGGGTTATACAAAATTTAGGAGGAAGCCCCCCTAATTGGAGGTCTAGTGGGGCATAGAAAAGCGAATGCGTGGATTACGTTAGAATTTAATAACCAATTGTCTCAGCTCCTTCTTGCCACTACCGTTGTGACGAGAAAACTAGGCCCCACTTTTGTATGAACATGGTTTCCAGTATCGTTCCCTTCATTTCTTTCTCGTGGGCGGCTTTTTTCTCCACATACCACACGTCAATCTTATTCTTTCAAAGAAAAAAAAAATTATCGCCCCTAGAAATGTGTCATCTTGGGTCCGGAACTCAGACGCCCGTTCGTGAATATGGACCTGAGTGTATATATCATTTGAAGATGTAAATACAAAGCACTTAAACCAACTCTGGGGGCCTGTTTCTGTATCCAGATACTGAAGTCAAGGGCGCAAATCTGTCTTCAACGTTCGAGGGATGGGTAAGACTGTTCCCATAATCCTTTCCTTTTTTTAACGATGTTCAAAATATTTATGAAGTTGAAAAAAATGCTGTGGAGGATTAGGGGAGCAGAGTTGTCTATAACATTGGCAGGAGGGCACATTTTAAGGCTTATTGTGAGGGGAGGGGAGAAGAGACTCATATTACAGTAGATGAATCAGATTTCTGAGGTAAACTTGTTGTACTCGTATATTATATACCAAATGATGTACATGAAATAGTGGTACATATCATTATTACAACTCAGTGCCGTGAGCACATTCTGAAATTTGAATATATGCATAATAATAATTGACATGTTTCTACTTACGTACCCACAATGATCCACATTAAAATTTTAGGACATTTGTTTTATAACAATACAAATAATGACTTCCCCAAAACTATGAAAGAAAATTAATCAGGCCTATATTTGGCGCAACAATACTCTTATCTGAGCAAAACTATGATTACCACAATAGCATTATAGGAATTGTTACAGGAATTAAACAAATAGTTGAAAATATACTACTAATTATTAATGACAATGAAATATTAAAGAATACGATTCTTTTTAAAAAATGAAACAAGTCAAAGGACATCAGTTTCCTTTGTGGCAGTCGGATAGAAATCATCATCACAATCTCAAATCGGATTATTGGGGAAGAGTGGACAATATTGTAGGGAACATGTTCCCTTTATGTCCCCGAGATTTGTGCCAGTGACTGAAGGGCCCTGGCACAATCTTTGCGAGTGACGGGGAGTGGTGGCTCTCTTGTCCTACCAGATCGGTGACCGTAATTCTACAGAATGCTTTAAATTTATGCCTGTGTCTGTGAGCTCCTTTACGATGAAGATTACAATTACGATGCATTTAGTTACGATTGAGGCATAACTATTTTAATACTATTATTTACATAACCGGTACGCTTCAAAAATGCGTTGAACTAACCATTTCCGTTTTGTTCTATTTCCTTTATATTAGGGCTCGTACGTTCTGTTCAGAAACTATAGCTTAGTTCAAAATATATACAGTTGGAAATACTTGAATATGCCAGCGTATATCTAAAGCAAATGTACGGTTGCAAGGAATGAGGAGGAGTGAGAAGGGAAGTACTGCGCATTCGCATTCAACAGAAAGCAGACGAAAACCCCGATGCTTTCAGTAGGCCTGGAAGCCCGAGGAAAATAGCATACGACAGGAAGAAAGACAGAAAATGTGCATCTGAGCGACGCGCATGCGTAGGTTCCTCTTGTCAAAGTAAGTCGAGAGAGCGCGCCAGAAGATTGCAGTGGAAATAATTGTGATAATTAGAAGCAAACAATTTATATATAATGAAATACGTACTTTTTCTTATTAATAGGGGATGCCGGGCATACCGGCGTTCCCTTACGCTACGCCGCTGATATTTATACAGAAACACAATATTATTGAACCATCAAAGGATGTCCATCCATCATAGACAATCTATCACGGATTTTCGTATTGCTGAGATTTTTAAGAGCGCAGATGTTCATGCTGCAACAATGGAAAATGTTGTGAATGGTTTTCCGCGATGTGGAGTTAACTCAATAAATGAAAATGTATTTGATGACTCAGACTGCATACCATGTCTAGCATTGCCTAACACAGTCATTGAGAATGGAATTATGCTCCCAAAGGATTTAGCGTCCACGTTTAGGATTAAAACTCGAGTAAATGAGAACTTGTATCAGGAAAGTAATCTGGATGAGAATTTTGTACCTGTTCCAGGTACGTCAGGTCAAGAAGTTCATTGTGATTCTCGGCTACCAGTCGACCATGTTGTAGATGTATCACCAGTGCCACGCAAGCAAAAGGCAACACGGAAACGTCGAGCAAACCACGCCGTAGTCTTAACGAGTACTCCTGTAAAGAAGTAGTCCTCTTGAAGAGCAACAGCTCAAACGGATGAAGAAATCTCACAAGGAGACACGTAAGGAATGTAGTGCAACTGTTACTTCTACAGATGATGCTTACAATTGTCTTATTTATGAGGAGAAATATGTAGGTCTTCCACGTGAAGACAGGCTTCAGTGAATGTTTTGTCTCGGGTGGTCTCATGAAAACTGTTTGGATATTCGAGATCCTTCATGATAACTTGCAATTTTTGTAGGTAAATGTTAGGGATGCGCACGAGACAAGATTTGAGGCTGTCTCGTCTCGAAAATGTGCTGTATAAGTAATGTCTCGACTCGAAAAACGTATATTTTTCTATTGGAAGAGCTGTGTCTCGACTCGAATTTTGTCAGGAAAATTCTGTCTTGACTCGACTCGTGCGCATCCCTAGTAACTTTCGCATATCGACATTAAATCTCGTCTATCATCAACATGGTTAATTGTTTTATTTCCGTTTTATGTATAATATGGCAGAAGGTTCAAGCTTTCCATACGTGTATGAAACATTCTGTTATTTTGTCTTTTGTTCCGACAATATTATGCCATTTATAACTTGTGTGCCACTTTGCCCGTCCTTCCCTTAATCTTTTTTTAATATATATATATATATATATATATATATATATATATATATATATATATATATATATATATATATATATATATATATATATTTAACAAATCCAATACTCCACTGGTTCCCAAACTGTGGAGGCTACCCCCTGAGACGCACGAAAGAAAATCAAAAGGGTACAGAATACTGAAATACCATTAATTGCAAAATTATTTTTACACTCTAAAGCGTCAGATTTTATTTTTTGTTTTCAACCACGATTAGCTAATCTTTGTATTGAGATTTTGTTTTACTGATCTCAATATGTACTCAATGGTGGCAGAAACAAGGACATTACCCAAAAGTGATAAAAATTGGAGGCTTTCGAAACGTGGGAATGGAGAAAAAGGAGAGAATTAGCTGGGTTGAACGGAAAATGAATGACGTGTTAGAAATAGTAGCAATAGGGAAGAAAAGAATAATTTTAGATGTAATTAAGAGGAAGAAGAGGGACTGGTTGAGGCATTGGCTGAGGAGGAACTGTATTATGAGGAACGTGCTTAAGGGTATGGTTAAAGGAAAGAGAGGGAGGGGGCGAAGAAGAATGTAGTTCAAGGAGGAATTAAAACAGAAAATTACTACGTCAAGAAAAGAGACTTGCTGAGAACAACTGTACATTAAAGCTTCTTAGTTGCAGCAAGTGACCTGCCAATAATGACAGAATAGCTATGATTATATGTTTAGCAATATTGGCCCCAAAAGAGAGAGAAGAAGTAAAATAATAATGATTATAGTCAAACCTCTTAATATTTTAGAATAATTTAAGTGAAAACTGAAAACGACTCAACTATGAAACTTTTGAATAAACTTAATTTATATAAATACTTTTGACCTATATTAGAAACAAAAAATAACGGCATCAAACTCCATGTTATTTGAAATAACTACAAAATCACTCTCACTTGTGAATATGGATTATTTATGGTTGTATAATATTATATAGCTCAATCCTCGATGTGTCGTATATCTAAGTAGGCTAAAAGTTACATTGATAAACAATCATTCAACGTATAAGCATCCGCCCATGAAATCACACTTGCGGTTACATGCACTAAGTTTTTGTCAATGTCATGAAAACGATATTTCGATATTAATGTTATAAGCACACATTAAAAGTTTGCAACGGATGTTTAAGCCTTGGAGCCAAAGCCATACCCATGCAGTCGGCACCTATGATGTACGGAATTACCGATGTTCCCTGGTGTACGGAATTACCGATGTTCCCTACATTTCTCTTTAGTTTTGGAAGAAGAACACAACTAATATGTTTTGAAATGAAATATCTAGTTTAACGTATCACGATTATGCACCGAGGCTAAAGGAGACGGTGATGATGAGAAATGACTAAAATGGTGGAATGAAGACAGTAGGAGGAAACGGGATAACCCCGAGAATATCACGCACACGGTGCTTGTCCACATGGCGCAAGATGCCACTTGTGTGGCTTGAAATCGAGCAATAAGTACAGAAAGCGCGATTAATTGATTCAGAAAACGACATACTGTAGCTATATGCTACAGGGGCAGATCGACTCACACGGATTGCATAAACTACTGGGAAAACATTCACTCCAGTGGCATTTTTACTGAAGCCAAAAAATTCAAGTGAAGTATGTAATGACTTTTTCCCCTTCCGTTTTACTTATTATAAAAAGATTGAAGTAGTACCGGTACTAGTGCTAGACTCTTGTGCAGGAGTCTTAGTCTTGGTCTTTCATGCAAGACTCTTGCACAAACTGCAAGACAAAGACTCTTGAGCTCATCACTAGACACAGTGAAGCTGGAAGAGAGAATTAATATATGGTCATACAAGTTTCCTGGATGATCCAATAGAAAGTCATCTCTCATCGACTACAGAACAGACCCAAGTGTATTGTCCAAATTTGACAGACGTAAGACTATTATTTGTTAAGCTAAAGAGGTGAACATTAGTAAGGGGTAGGTTCTTTCGTTCACGCCAAATTACATGACATTCTGTGTATGTGTAAAATGGCGACAAAATAGGCTATTTGATTGTTGACATATTTTTAAAAAATCAGCAACGTGTGCAATTTCGAAAAAGCATTTTTGAATCTTTATACCACAAGGACAAGGATGCCTTTGTGATCAGATTAGTGAATACGGTTTAATACTGAGTGTATCTATTTGACTCTAAAACCAGTGACGGATCTAGAAGCTAAAACTGAAGGGGGAAAGAGAAACCCGGACTATTTTATATCATGAGTTTACGCAAATCATTTGAATTTGAAATCCGTTTGTGCACTTTGTTACTAGGAATTAGGAATAAAAAATGAATAATTCATTCCACCAGCTAAGTTAGCCATGAAGTAGGAATTAGCAATTAATAAATTATAGGCATTTACAGGTATGATAACTAAATGGATTAGTCACAAGACATTGCGCTTTATATGGCAAAAATTTGTAATTAACATTGAAGCTAGAAATTGTCGGAGAAATAAATGTTTAGTATAAATATACAACTCATCACTATTAATGTTATCCTAGAAGTGTCCAATAAGGAAAAAAAGGCAACGCTTACTACATAAACTTTCAAAAATAGCTTCAATTATTTTTGTGACTCAAAAAACTCTGGGGGCCTAGGGCCCCGGCCCCGGGCTAGACCCGCTACTGCTTGAAACCAAAGAAATGAATAAAACATCATAGAAACATACCTTATCATCCAGCCCCCAAAAGTGCAACATTCATCAAATAACGTCATGTTGTCTATATTTTGAGATCATATAGAGGTGATCTCGTCTGATTACTTACTGCAACAGGCTATAATTACAGCAACTTGCTGCAAAAATCACGTAGTGCTATCAAGCCAGAGAAAGGTGTTTGTTTACATAAGAATTAGGGATAAATGCGTGAAACGGTACTTATATTAGATAAATGTTGATCAATATAGGATGAATTTGATCCACAATCGTGAAACTTGCTAGTTTCATCTACATTTGTTCATATATAATCGACTTTTCTTCATACAGCGGAGATATTGAGTTGATTTCCTTTTTAGGGTGGGTGGGATGAGACTCTTTTTTTCTGCATCACAATCCAATTATTATCAAAAAATAAGAATCCGTTATTTGACAGAGGGTATTATTAGGGAACTACCTGTGGAAATATCGAAAACTTTCCATTTTGAAAGGGATGCCCATAGGCGGGTGTTTAGGGCTCACATTACACTCATGAGATTGTTGTGGAACATAAAGTGGCACAATTGAACTTTCGCTATTTCTCAATGATGTTTTTAAGAACGGCAAAAAGTCCCAAAATTTTGGTTACTATTTTTGCGGTCGGAGTAAATTGGACGATAGCGCCCAAACACTTGGGAGAATGAGCATCTCTGATTATGAATATAGACAATTAATTGCATCTCATCATTTGGCCTACTTTTGGAATTTTAACTGCATAAATCTTGACTTTACGAATAAATCAAAAAAACAAATCACGCTTAAAGTGAAAGTGACTTCCAATCTTGCAACTTAGCAGAGACTATTTTTCTGTAATTAGGTTTGTTAGTTGAGGAAAAAATCGATCAAACATAGTTTATTCAACGCAAAAAATTCTGCCATTGATATATATACTCAATAAATTCCTTTATATGATGTGGAAGTCATGAAATAGTAGAAATGACTGATGAAAGGAAAGGAAATTGTAACAACTGTCACCTACTGCTCCGTCATTTATCGTGTGTCAGCTGAGTATTGTGGTTAGCTACTACGCCCATTCAACACAGCTGTGGCTCCATGTCCTTCCGCACTGTGAGAATATCCAAAGCTAATAGCTGCCTTCATTACTACAAGAAGTAACAACGATTTCTGACCACATTAACCAATGTTATTACATCGTACCCTAGAGAGGAGGGATGTCAACACATGTTTCATAGCTATTTCATACAACGAGCTGTTGCTTTGAATGCAATGGATGGTGTCGAAAAGAGTTTTTGGTTTAAATGAACTGAAATTTCTAGTTCTATGTCTGATAAGTATAGCCTGTGGGCTAAAGCAAAAGGAAGATTAATGAAACTCAATGACTTGTGGAATAAGAATATTGGAGGAAATTGGGGAACTCACAGACATTATGTTGTATGTTATAAACTCTCATAGCCTAGACTCGAACCAGGGACATTTGAACCAGAGGTGAGCGACTTAGAACTGAGCCACCGTGCACTCCCAGTTTTCGGTTTAAAAATATGAAATCATTTAGTTTAACGTCCCATGATTATGTCTTTTAGGCTAGAAAGACGAATGATTAAGGCAAGTAAATGATGACTAAAGAATTGGTGGAATGAGAATTGAGAGGAAACGGGAGAACACTGAGAAAAGCCCACGAAAAATGATGTCGTCCACTACAAACTTATTTGGGTGGGGATCGAACCAGGGACTTCTAGCTCCAGACGTAAGCACTCTATCACTGAACTACCGGGCCCTCTGTTTTCGGTTTAATTATTATTACCACAACTGTAATAGGTCATTATAAATGTAACAGCTACATTCAACCATTTATTAATACAGGTTCGTATTTCAACTAAAAAGACTAGTTGTTCCGCCAACCTTTTGGCTCTCCAAATTTCCTGCACGCTAGCGACATCTCTTGGCATCAGGTAGGATGGAGCGCAGTTAGAGACAACTATTAGTCTGCTGTGAACTACTGAAAATTAGAGCGCTTAACAAACTGAGATGTCTTGCATTTGTAATATGGATTAAGCTTATCTAAATATTTTTGCCTAGATGTTTATTCACAACATGGTCACTTACTCTGAGGGAAGAACATAGACTGAAAGTATTTGAGAACAGGATCCTGAGAAGAATATTCGGACCCAAGAGGAACGAGAATGGGGAATGGCGGAAACTTCATAACGAGGAACTACATAGTTTGTACGGTTTACCCAACATTGTTAGGGTCGTCAAGTCTAGGAGGCTTAGGTGGGCGGGTCATGTAGCTAGAATGGATGAAAGTAGAAACGCTTTCAAAGTCTTGACTGGAAGACCCATAGGAAAACGACCATTAGGAAGACCTAGGCGCAGATGGGAGAATAATATTAAGATGGATCTCGCAGAGATAGGAATACAAAGTAGAAAATGAATGCAATTAGCTAAGGATAGAAGTCAGTGGAGAGCTTTTGTGAACGCGGCACTGAACCTGCGGGTTCCATAGGCCATAGAGTTAGTTAGTTATAGTGCGACACAAATGACGTTATGTCTGAACACCAATTTCTACGTGGCGCTAGGGGCAGTTAGGCACTCTGAACACTCCCCACTTTCTCTCTGACAAGCCGGTGTTGCCATGTTCTCACCCGACCCTCCCTCCCTCTCCAACCTTCGCTCTTCCTTTTACCCAAACGCCAAAAATTAGAAGGGCGAAAGATTCTGTTGCTATTCACTCAGGATCATTTGATATTGTGTTTGTAGTGGATACAAAATTTAATTTCAGTTTGTTTTGTAAAACTGTTTGCAAATTACATGTGTCTGTTAGTATTTAGGATCTGTATGAGTTTTTTGCACGTTAAGTACCGTATTTACGCGTGTAGGCCGCGCCCCCGTGTAAGCCGCGCACCCCCAATTTCTGGAACGCTAAAATTGAAAAAAAAAAAAAACTCGTGTAAGCAGCGCACAACACTTTTCTGAAAAAAAAAACGGTACAATGTATTTTTCATCCTACTTTTAATCATTAAAATTGTTAAACATGGAGATAATCCAACAATACTGTGATTATATTAACAGAAATCACTCTCGTGCCTAGCTTTCTTCGTCGCCGTCGTCTCCCGAGGAGCTGGACGGACTGAATAAAGTCTTCGCTCCCATCGCTGTCATTGGAAATGCAGCATTTTTTAAAGCTGCGGAAGACAAGATCCTCTGGAATTGAATTCCATGCTTCAAAATCCATTCGCACAAAAGGCGAAGTGCAGGTTTCTTAATTCGACCAGTTGGCGTAGTTTCGTGTACTGCAGTCGCCATCCATTCAGTGTACAGTCGCCGCAAGTGGTTCTTGAAAGGCCGGTTGATGCAAAGAAGAAAGATGAGCTGTAACTTGTCATTTTATATTAAAACTTTTCTACTCTTGTAAAATTACTCACAATATTCCAGTATTAGGTTAATAAAAACTCCCCGTGATTTTAAATGCTTGGTGGCTCAGTCAATTCTACATTTCCTCGGGTATGCCGCGCACCCTGTTTTCTGACTTCGTTTTTGTGCAGAAAAGGTGCGCGGCGTACACGAATAAATACGGTATATATACCGGCACATTTAGGTATATATTTTGCTATTCTTTTATTATAATAATGAATTTAAATTCTCGTGCACTTTGATTCCTTAACACAATAATCACTGAAAATAAAATACCACGAAATACTTACTAACGATACAATAAACTGGACTTTCTCATCTGATTTTATATCACGACCCCTTTTATCACATCCTCTTGCCTGTAATCCCCATAATTAATTTCCAATTTCCAATAAGTTTTTCATTATTGCTGCCAATCGCTTACAGTTGTAAGGTTTTTTTTTTTTTTGTTTCTGGTGTTTCAATTTGCAGTTTCTCACCAGTTTCTCCTTTTATTCCAAATATTTTTTAACTAATCTTTATTTATTTAATATTCTTTGCTGTATTTGGTAACAAAGTATAGAAATAAAAATATGTCTATCAAAATAAGAAGTTTAAAATATATATATATTTTTTTAAATACATATTTTTCTGCTACTAGGTCCTAATTACAAGTATCGTTTTCATTTCCCTTCGCGATCCCAAGTTGAAAAACCCCCCAAGGGACAAAGTGGACAATTTATTGCGAAAGAAAGGATGAGTTTTTTAGTTTAACGTCCCACACCTATGCCCTTTAGGCTAAAAGAAACAGATGATTGATTAAAATAAATATTTGACAAATTATTTTTTTGCTGTCCCACCGGAAATGGAACCAGGAGCTACGTGCACCAAAGCCATACGCGCTAAACACTAGACCAGCGGGAAAGGCTAATTTATGATATAAAGAAAAATGAATTATGTTTGCAAAATAACTTTCAAAAGGCATAGCCCTATTTGTTTAGTTTATGTAGTGGTGATAAAGAATCGGTCTGAGGAAAGAACGGAGAAATGGTTACTTTAGGGCAACACAATATGGATGTCGATTTGCTTCATATAATATAATATCGCACGCCTAGATTTTTATTAATATTAACGTGTTACAAGAAAAATGCAGTCGACCAATGTTTTTGTAAAAAAAAAAAAAAAAAAAAAGGTTTTGTTTTCAAAAAAGTAGTAGTAGTTACATACGGAAAAAAAATGTTATAATATTACTCCCCCACGAAAACAACAAATATTACGAAAACACTTCTAACTTTTCTAACCTCAATTTACACACTGGTATGTCTAGATTAAAATTCAAGGGGGGAACTCCTGAGGAATTTTCTCTGTGGAAGCAAAGTTCTGGACTAAATTTTGAACACTGGAATTAATAATACGGAAGAAATAATACATACATACATGAAATACCTTATCTTGCTCTAGGAAAAATGTTTCGATGATTTTATCATTGGTTTTAGACATAATTCGGTCCTTATGTGGGACCAGTGACGCACACAGAATTTCATTAACGACGTCCAAACTTAAATAGTTTCAACTTTCAAAATACGAGCGTTTTTGTATGCCTAAGTACATATCTTGATATGGTATATATTTTTTCATATGATCTAGTTGAGGTGGGGGTTAAAATTGGAGAATCACCTTAAGCCACTGTATGAAAATGCACTCGTCTCGTGCGCAACACAGGCCCCCAACCAGCCTCAGAGGTTTGGGGGGCATGAATATGTTACGGGGGCCAAGTCATTAAAAAAATCTCTTACACATAGCTGTTTTTTGTATTAATAATAGCATTTGGTGTTAAGGTCTAGGGGGGCCACGAAAAGTTTGGGGGGAAGGTTCCTTAGCCCCCCTCTAGTTGTGGGCCTGGCGCAACACTACTTACAGTCCTACTTAAAACTGCCATATCGATGCAATTGATATGATAAGGTTACATTTAAATAGTTATGTAACACGAAAGAACACTAATTTTGCACTAAAGAATGTCGAAAAACTTTGTTATGATGCAATAGACAAAGTTGACAATTTATTCTGGAATAATGTAATGAAACATGAATGGGACTTAGTACAAAAGGCTTGGAGAACGCGAGGAATTTTTAAAAATTGTCAACAAACGTGTCACACTGTTAGGAAACAGTGACAGCAGCAATGATAATGATGATGATTATATCAATATTAGCTCTCCATGATAGGAAAGACGATGATGATTAATATGTACTGTACATCAAGTGAGTGTGTCGACACGGCATTTTATTTTTCATTTCTCAATAATAAAAAATGTAATTTGTTAAAATTGCATGTTCATTTGTATATCATTTTAAGGCATCATGTTCAAATGATGATAGTGAAAAGTTTAAATTTAATATTCTTGGCGAAAGCGTATTTATGGTTACGGAGTACTTTTCTCCGCCTCTCCCCATTTTTTCTCTCTCTCTTCTTTTCATCTGTTGAGAAGAGCGCGAGGTAAATTTGCCTTCAGCCCGCGCGAATCTTAAGAAATGAAGCATGAGTGGGGTCGGTGGCAGATGTGTAAGTATGGCAACTCAGCTCTGTTGACAGTCGATCTGGGGGTGTGTAATGTGTTTACAACCCCTATTGGTTGAAACTTTCTTGTCGTCTTGAAGAAGAGCGTTGCAATAACTGAGAACATTTCACTACTCTGATATAGAGTGATACTGGCATAGCTGCTAAGTTTACGATGAATGTCATAGTACATTTAAGCATTGACCGGTATTTTAACAAAACTTCTTATTTACACATATAATCTTTATGAAATCGAAAAAGGACTATTATTTTCAATATAGGCCTATTTTAATTTCAAACAACTTTTGTACTTATAATGTTTTTCGGGTAGTAAGGGCAAACAACATTGAGTCAGCTATTTTATTTACTGAAAATGAAATGAAATGTAATCTTTGAGTTTAACGTTCCGCGATTATGCCAGTTGGGCGAAGGGAGACTATGATTAAAGGAAATGAATAATGGGAGAATTGGTGGAATGAGAAAGTAGGAGGAAACGGGAGTACCCCGAGAAAACCCAAGAGCACGATGTTGTCCACCACAAACTTACTTGGACGGGGATCGGAAAAGGTACCCCATGATTCAGAGGTAAACGCTCTACCACTGATCCACCGTGCCCCTCCTGACGTAAGGCTGAAAATAATATATTACTCTACTCAGAAAAAATCATTATAATAAACAGGTTATTTTATATCTACTTAGCTGCATCAGTTTTTTTTTATTTTTTAGTTTAACGTTCCACGATTATGATCCGAGACTAAGGAAGACATTGATAAAAATCAAGAAAATGATCAAATAAAGAAAGCGAAAGGAAGCAGAGGAACCATGAGAAAACCCCACATATTGTATTTTGTGTTCGTCCTACACAAAACAGACTTGGTGCGAGTTGGAATCGAACTAGGAACTCCACATACGAGAGATGCGGTAATTCTTTCAGAGAAGTAACATACTCCATCATGGTTATATGGTTCTGTCTTCTCACATTTTTTATGAGGCCTGGGTTCGATTTCCAGTGGGAGCTTATGTTTTCTACTTCTAAGTTAAACTGCCTTACGTCGCCAACGCTCGCTCAGTTCCCTCTCTAGCAACTGAGTTACGAATCAAATCTTGTTCAAACATACTAAGCGAATTTTTTTAAAAAAAGTGATTAATAGATCAAGAGAATTTAAATAGACAAGGAATAAACTTTATTCATAACTCGCTCTATTTATACTCGTTATAAGACATCTGGGCCTGCAGATCGTTCAACCGAAAAGTAAAAGGATATATTTCTCGAGTACGACTCGACAATGAAGCGGAAGGGAATAACATGAACAACAAAATTAAACATTTTTTTTCTGCATTAATAGCACAATATAGTTCTTATAACAACAGTAACTACTAGAGTTCATAAATTTGCAACACTGTTTTTAGTTCGCATATTTTCCGTCAAATTTGTCATCTGTGTCGCACTATAGTTAGTTAGATGTTTATTCAACCTGTAACTCTTACGTGTTTTGAAATGTTGTATATTAGCGTCACTCACAAGCTGATATGTTTTTGTTTTATAATAAAGATTCAAGATAATGGAAATCCTTTTGTAACATTATGAAATGGGCATTGAAACATTATAAACAAGTGAATATCGTTTTCAAATTTTTGAAACTAGTTGACTTCCAATTTATATGCAGTTGGTTCGTTTGGAGTTTAGCGTTCGGATTTAATATTCTAAACAAGAAGTAATAGGTATATCAGCTTCAATATCTACAGGCGATGGAACGTATACCAAAAAATCTAGTTATATCTTACTATTTTTGTTTAATGCAAATCGAATATTAAAACGAGTATCGATATACAAGTTCTACAACTGAAGGTTTCAATAGAGAGATTAGAGAGGACACTAAATTCGTATCAAATCAAATGAAAATTTTGCACTGTTTGTTACTGTTTTTGCTCTATTGGATGAAACTTAAACCGGAAGATTGTTGATTTTACCTACTTCCGGTTTCAATACTAGTGATAAAGGGATTATTAATATTGAAATTAAACCTATTCATGTATCACTAATTCTATATAAAAAACATAACGATTTTCGCAATATATTATCGTTTTTGGTCTTTTGCAATCAATACTTAAACCGGAAGTTCTAGTAAATTTCTACAACTTTCCACTTCAGTAGAAGGATAAGGATAAATAAGGCATCTGTTATTGGAAAGCTCAATCTATATAAACATGTTTTTTTATTGTCTATTATCGTTCTTCTTCTTCGGTGATCAATGTTTTGATTCCGGAAGTTCTAGTAAATTTCTACTATTTTCTACTTCAGTACAAGGAGAAGGATAAATATGGTATCTGTTATTCAGACGCTTAATCCATGTAAAACTGTTTTTTACTATCTCTTAAGTTCTTCTACGGCGATTAATGTTGATGCCGGAAGTTCTAGTAAATTTCTACAATTTTCCGCTTCAGTAAAAGGATAAAGATGGATATGGCATCTGTTATTGAAACATTGAATTCATGTAAAAAATGTTTCTTATCTCTCAAGTTTTTCTACGGCGATCAATGTTGATGCCGGAAGTTCTAGTAAATTTCTACAACTTTCCGCTTCAGTAGATTTATAAAGATGAATATGGCATCTGTTATTCAAAAATTCAATCCATGTAAAAATGTTTCTTATCTCTCAAGTTTTTCTACGGCGATCAATGTTGATGCCGGAAGTTCTAGTAAATTTCTACAACTTTCCGCTTCAGTAGAAAGATAAGGATGAATATGGTATCTGTTATTGGAAAGCTCAATCTATATAAAAATGTTTTTTACTGTCTCCTATCGTTCTTCTTCTCCGCCGATCAATGTTGATGCCGGAAGTTCTACTAAATTTCTACAACTTTCCGCTTCAGTAGAAAGATAAGGATGAATATGACATCTATTATTGAAACTCTTAATCCATGTAAAAATGTTTCTTACCATCTCTTATGTTCTTCTACGGCGACCAGTAGAGATTGCAGAATTCTATTCTTTCTAGTTACAATAGAGGGTTGATAGCGAAGATTAAACCTAATTTGAGGTTACTGAATCCATATCAGAATGCCATAATCATCTCTATCTCTTACCAATTTTGCTCTGCTACCTGTCGACAGACAGACAGATGGATATAGCTGTTTAATAAGACTTCCGACACTAAGTGCGTAGCATAGGTTGAAAGTCTAAAAATAATGAAAGTAAGAAAAGCAGCAAGAAATCGCACTATTTCAAGTGGAAATTAATGTTTAGTCTATGTACTTTAGAAAAAAATCCATATAATATACATGAAATTCTCTATTCTTGCTGTTGTCGTGAGATTATGCAACCTGAAATGTAGGGTGTATCAAAAGTAAAGGGCAATAGGCAACTCCACTATAAGTAGAGATACAAAAAAATGCAGTAGAAAGATAGCTTTCAATCTTAAATGTTGATTTTTTCAATCGTACCAACCATTGGAGCTCGATAGTCGTCGTAAGGCGTCCTATGTAATTTAAAAAGCAACATTGTCAATTCAACAACTTATTTTCTTGAATCCTCGCCATACAAACAATACAGCATTGAGATGTTCTAGGTTTCCTCACATGACAATGTCCAAATCCTGGTGTAAATCCTGAAAAAAACTAAATAAGACCTAAAGCTTTATTTTCCAAATACTGATGTGTTTTGTCCTACTAAACATGTAGTAGTATATTGTACGCAAAAGAAACAAAGAAATGGTTATGAAATTACGAGGGTCGTTCAATATGTCCGTTGAAAAAGATACAAAAGCAAATCATTTTGAGTAGATTTTTTCTCTTTCAACATAATTTCCTTTTAGACCTAGCTACTTTTCCCAGCGTTTCTTCAACTTTTTTAAGCCGTCCATAAAATAGAATTTAGGAAAGTCCTCAAAACAGGGATGCGCTTGGGCGATGAACTCCTCTTTCGGCGTGAATCGTTTTCCTCCAAGCAATTTTATCAAGTTTAAAAATTGAAAAAAAGTCACTATGGGCCAAATCTGGTGAATATGGTAGATGTAATAATTTGAATTTTAATTCCATAATTTTCACCATCGAAACTGCGCAGGTGTGCACCCGTGTATTCTTGATGAAAGAGAACTTTTTCTTCGCCAAATAAGGACGTGTTTTCTTGATTTCTTCTCTCAACTAGTGCATAATACGCTCCATTTATCGTTTGTCCTTTTTCCAAGTAATCGATGTAGACGATTCCATGTGCATCCCAAAACACTGTGACCGTTTCCGTCATCTTGTCGGCCGATTTAATCGTCTTCGCCTTCTTCGGAGCTGAATTGTCAAAAAAAAAAAAGTTTATTCATGTATTGTCCACTGTTGTGTATTGACGCAGAAACTCGTCGGGATTGCGACGAAAAAGCACCAAATTAGCCTCCGAATCGATCACATGATTGCGTTTATTTTCCACTGAGAGCAAACGTGGCCCCCATCTTACCGAGACTTTCTTCAAACCCAATTTTTCTTGCAAAATTGGAAACATGGTACCTGTGATATGCCTGTGGCGAGGGCCGGATTTAGGAGTGCTGCATCGGTGTACGTGCACCTCCCTTTCGTTGTCAATATACACACACTATCTAGAATGAGAAGAGAGCAGTGAAAATAGCAACGTTTACCGAAACTTTCGAACATCATGTTTCCGTTCGGAGATTAAAAGAAAGCAGAGTTTTGTAAAAGTAATAGTTTAAGTCGATTTTCTGAAGGTTGAGGGAAAAGGATTCACCAAGCAAAACAATATTCCTCATTCACATCACAAATGCCTAAAGGCATTAAAAAAACATTCAAATTTAATTCAAATGTGGTAATACTTATTGATGTAATCCCCGTCAGAAAATGCTGAATCCGACCCTGCCTGTGGCCTCAACTACTTCGTGCATTTTGATTCGTCGATAACTCAAAACCATATCTTGGATTTCGTTCATTATTTCGGAGGAAGTCACTCCCACTGAATGTCCTGAACGATGTTCATCATTAGTGGATGTACGGCCATATTTAAACTTATTTACTCAATTGTTAACAGTTGGAAACACAGGAGTAGATGTGCCACGAATTGCACCCAGCTCGAGTTTGATCTCTTTCGGTGTTAAACCTTTTAAGTAGAACTGTTTAATAACCGCACGAATCCTATTCTTTCCATTTTTCTAAATAAACAAAAGTTTTATTTCTTCAATCGACTGTGACAATGAAACTATTGACGGATATAGCCGAAACTATGACAGATGTAGTGAGGAATGACGCTTACTACGAGTGTTATCTTTCGGATTTTTTAAAGAATTATTGAACGACCCTCGTATTTGCTGTGCAATGTTACATCTTCTGAACGTAATTACGATTTCATTAGAGGCGAGTTTGTTTTCTTCCTTTTTACCTCAATTAAGTCATATGATTCTAATTACTTTGTTTTGCGGTGTGCTGTTTGTAAAGGAAGGCAATGTAGGTTAATGCGTCTTGTTTCGGCTAATTGCTTTCAAACAGATAATGAAAAGGTGAAGCAACAGAGGGAGCATAAATCAAAACATCTAACATTCATTTCTGACCTAGTATCTCATCTTAGATACATTACATCATAACTTATTTTGCTTCAGAAAATGTCTTACATGTTAGTAAATTATGTATTTTTCAATCTCGTTTATTTTTTAATAAAATTTATTAACAATTTTGTATATATATATATATATATATATATATATATATATATATATATATATATATATATATATATATATATATATATATATATCAGTAAGTTTACAAGCAATATTAAACTGGTAAGTTTACAGGTAATGTTGAGCATTCGAGTTTTTTATTCTCCAGCAGAGAACACTGTTCTGATAACAGATAAAGACAAAGCCTCACGTATGTGGGGCATCAGGGGTGCTCAGAAGGAGGGAGGAACATTACTCAAATTGAGTCATTGAAATTTTACGGGACAAAAAATTGTACATTCGAGACAATTAGTACCTAAAATTTATATAAAGAGTGCAATAAGAAAAGTTTTGATCAAAATTGCATCGTGAGGAAAGAATTATCAAAGATCAAATCAGTCAGAAAGTTTGTTAAGTAAGTATTATTTTGTAGAACCATATGTTGCGAGCACTTAGGAGGATACATGTATTTTAAGAGGATAGAACCCCTGACATATGCAAGTTTTTATAAAAGGTTGTCACAGTATTTTGGGAGTAGATTGATTCCTCACATGAAAATAAGAAAAACGATCATATGAACCTCTGGTCGAAGTGCATAGTTTCGAAGTTATAGGGTGACGAAAACGTGAAAAAAAAATAAATAAATAAACTTTAAAGATCCATAGTTCCACTATTATAAGATCGATCGTAATCAGGTCAAGACATCACTGAGGAACTGGTATGTGAACTATCCAAATATCCATCTTTCAGAACCTCCGATACTGGCACAAATCATTTTTGGATGAGCTAATTCTTGGCTAAGTGGTTAACGTACGCGCCTTTGTCGTGGGAGACCCGAATTCTATCCCCGGCTCATGTGGTTCGAATTTCACGTTAATAAGTAGGTCTCGTCTCATATAAGGACGTTAAACTCAAAATCAAGTCAATTCAATCATTTTTAGAGAGGCTGTTTGGGAGTACTTGATCACTCTTCACTTACATCTCTAAAAATTGGTGTGCAAGTACTGGAGCATTCTTAAACATGGATATTTGGATAGTTCACATACCAATTCCTCAGTGATATATTGACCCGCCTACGATAGGTCTCATACTAGTGGAACTATGAACTTTTAAAATTCACTTGTTTCAGGTTTTCGGCATCCTTTAACTCAGGAACTATCCACTTTTGAGCATAGGTCCATATAACCTTTTTTCTCATTTTGATGTGATGAATTTGTTCCCAAAATATTACGAAACATTTTTGTATCACCCTGTATACTTATATATAAATTCTCAATTAAACACCTAGAGCTCCTCCGTGGCTAAGCGGTTAGCGTACGCACCTTTGACGTGGGAGCCCCGGGTTCGATTCCCGACGGGAACTCATGTGGTTCGGATTCCACGTTAATCAGTAGGTCTACGTCTCATATAGCCTCGCTGCTGAACGGAACGTTAAACTCAAAATCAACTCAATTAAACACCTAAAAAAAGGTAAACTTAAAACCATTCATTAGTTTCATCACATTTTATTATTATTTTTTAAATACTACAATATTCTAATTCATGATAATCGGTAAAGATGATGATTGTGAAATGAGTTATTATTAGCAAGCATTTTTCACATCTACTTGTATTAATTAAATTTTATATAAGAGATAAACAAAAGAAATATGTTAAAGATGTTAAGAGAAAAGTAAGGTTCGTTTGGAAAAACAAAGTTATGCATTCATTTTTATTTATACGAATATATATAAGAAATAAATATCCACATGTACTACAAGCCAAGGTAACGTTTACTGATGAATGGTAAGCAGGCACCAGTGTCGCCAAACCAATGACACAAAGAGTCACTAAACGAGAGATAAAATTACTCCAATTTGATTTGAAAATTACTTTTAAAAAGTTAAAAGCGGTAATACTTCTGACTATAAAGTACTTACGTTATACAATTTTTACAAACAATGTTCATTCTGGTTTGAAACTACGTATAATTTGCTCAACTCATCATTTAAGCTTATTATGGTATTCAGTGTTCAGTGTTGTTTTGAAACTCTCTGTCTCTCTCTCTCTCTCTCTCTCTCTCTCTCTCTCTCTCTCTCTCTCTCTCTCTCTCTATATATATATATATATATATATATATATATATATATATATATATATATATATATATATATATATATATAATCTGCAGCAAACGTGAATATTTTATATATATATATTAGGGTGGTCCTTAATTACATGGCGAAATTTTTTTTTGCCGAATTTCTTTGCTCCCAACCCCTAAATTGGTTCCATGTCGGACCCAATTTATCCATGAAAAATAATGGGCTCAATCCAAGAATATTTAACCGACCCCCAAGCGACCTAAAGTTTGAATGCATATCCAATATGTTAATATATAGGAAAAGTCTGGAATAAACCCTTCTTACTTTAAAGCGTCTGAAGGGAAAGGGACCAAATCTTGGATACAGGAATTGGAAGTAATCCACATCTGACCCTGAGAAATAGCATGATGGCGGCCATTTTGAAGTCCGCAATTTTGTATTCGGACCCAAAATTTTAAATGGAAATGATGTCTTGTGACATCGTTTTCGGGTAACCTTTCATTCTGAAAACATATTTTCCTATATTTTCAACTTATCTCTGGTCATTTAATTCTTTTTAGCTTTGAAATAATAGTTTATTATCTTTCAATATTGTTTTTTTTTCTTTATAGCTTACTGAAATATTAATAAACTATTAAATACATGTAACAAGGAAATGATTATATATGTTGTTATATAATTACATCCCGTCCAAATACATACCAGCCTATATTGAAATTTTTTATATGAAATGAAATTTCATAAATAATATAATGAATGTTTAAAATGATAATAAAAGAAAGCTGAAAGCTGTGGATAACTAGCCAAATTCTACTGCATCATTAAGCCAATTTTTGTAGTATCTGGATACCTTTTTCTGTGTTTACTGACTATCTGCAATATGTATTTTTTCTCTTTTTCGTCCTATGTTAAAATATTCTCGTATTCTTGTAACAGTTTCTCACCTCTCTCTGCAACATCATTCACCACCACGACTTTTTTCAATATATTCAACCCACGTTGAAAGTTCACATCTTCTTTCCAAGTAGATGGGCATGTGCATTTCTTTCTTTACTTTATGGCTTAATTCAAATAAGGGAAACTATTCAACAACCTTATAAATCTGCAGCCCGTGCAGAGATATAAACTCACAGAATATTAAGTTACTTCTTCTCACAGAATATTACTTCGGACCTTTTATTTTCCATAGTTGATAATTATTACATGTTCAGAGATAAGTGGAAAATAAAGGCAGACGTCTGTTTGTCGTCAAAAGCTACCTCAAAATGATATATCATACGAGGTCATCTCTATTTAAAATTTTGTGCCCAAATCCAAGATGGTGGACGTAAAGATATGCCTCATCTCGGTCACTACTCAGTATCAGGTATGGATGTACTTGTACAACCTCTATCCAAGATATGATTCCTTTCGCTCAGCCATTTTTAAGTTACAAGAGTTTATTACAAACTTTTGCCATATACTATACATTGTAATTAAATTCAGATGTTTAGGTCGCTTGGGGGTCGGTTAAATATTCTTCGATTGAGCCCATTTTTTTCACAGATTAATTTGGTCCGACATGAAACCAATTTAGGGGTTGGGAGCAAAGAAATTCGGAAATCGAAAATTAAGGACCACCCTAATATATATATATATATATATATATATATATATATATATATATATATATATATATATATATATATATATATATATATATATATATGGAACTTAGGGGAGGGAGAAATTACTCTCTCACTCCCTAAATTGTGTTCAGAGATGATATAACACTTGTATTAAATTTTGTTTTTAAATCACGAAGTTCTTATGAAAATTGTGGTACTGTTAGTAGGTGTGAAGATTGTATTAAGAAAAAAAGTCTTTCCAATGAAGGACAAACACTGAATTGACTTCTACCAAAAGGGTACGCGTTACAAATTCTAAATATTGAACTGTTCAATAAACACCGAATAGCAAGAGGAATGAAAATTCAAAAGTGAATTTATTTTGATATTTCTCCTTTAGGTTAGAATATACTGCCTTGTTTAGTACTCTGAAGTGAATCGCGTATAACCCCATTAATAAGTGTAGATACAGTTAGAGATCACAAGAGTGCTTCAATTGGACTTTTCTTCCCCCCCCCCCCTTTCACAGACCTATCCGTAGGAGGTGGTCGCTTTAATGGAACACAACTGAGTGGACATCGAAACTCCTGGTGAGTAATGAAAATGTGGAGGAATGTTTCCATTACAGAAATCACTCCGATTTCGAAACAATAAATTTAATGTCGTGAAGATAAATATGTTTTGTATTTATGAACATGTGTGATTTTTTAAACAAAACTACAGAGACGCAGTTAAATAGTAATTAACTAATGATACGATTATTAAGATTTGAATGATTTCACTACGATTTTTGTACACTATTTTTGTTTTTAAGTATTAATGACAAAGATTCATAACTTCGAAGAAGTCTGAAAATTCATATCAGAAGTATAATAATTGACTTGTAAATTACCGCCTCAGCTACTAAGCAAAGAAAACAAACTCCCTTTCTCATCCTCTTTTAATATTGCAAAGGGGAAAAGCAAGTCGCTGATTTTGCCGGGAAGGTAGGCTTTCTCTTAGATACAACATCGTGTAAAATCTTAATTTCCACTCCAATTCACTGTCACTAGCACTTTCTATTAACGCCTGGTGTGTACGCAACCATCTTTACGTTTTGATGTTGCGGGTATATATAACGGCAGAGGATAAACACGAGGGTAATGGAATGGTCGACGTCTGTAAAGTTGTCCCGCCCACCTAATAAATTTTTCTTTTTCTTATCTACATCGTTAGTTTATCGTTAGTTTAAGTTAGTTTTGCTAAAATTATCGTTATTTTCGAAAAAATAAAATTTTTATTCAACAAATAAATGGGCAGGCCAACTTCACGGTTCCTCACTCACAAACGAATTTCAAAAGCTTTTCATATCACATCGTTAGTTTATAGTTAGTTTACGTTAGTTTTGCTAAAACTATCGTTAGTTTCGCAAAATAACGATTTTATTCAAGAAATAAAGTTTCCCGCCAACTGTGAATTAGCCCGCCCATATTGAATTCTCATAAAATTCCAACTCACATCGTTAGTTTATCGTTAGTTTACGTTAGTTTTACTAAAACTATCGTTAGTTTCGCAAAAATAACGATTTTATTCGAGAAATAAATGGGCAGGCCAACTTTACGGTTCCCCGCCCACAAACGAATTTCAAAAGTTTTTCATATCACATCTTTATTTTATCGTTAGTTTGCGTTAGTTTTGCTAAAACTATAGTTAGTTTCAAAAAAATAGCGATTTTATTCAAGAAATAAAGTTTCCCGCCAACTGTGAATTAGCCCGCCCATATTGAATTCTCATAAATTTCCAACTCACATCGTTAGTTTATCGTTAGTTTACGTTAGTTTTACTAAAACTACCCCGTTAGTTTTGCAAAAATAACGATTTTATTCGAGAAATAAATGGGCAGGCCAACTTCACCGTTCCCCATCCAAAAACGAATTTCAAACGTTTTTCATATCACATCGTTAGTTTTGCTAAAACTATCGTTAGTTTCGCAAAAATAACGATTTTATTGTAGAAATAAAGTTTCCCGCCAACTGTGAATTAGCCCGACCATTTTAAATTATCATAAAATTCCAACTCATATCGTTAGTTTATCGTTAGTTTACGTTAGTTTTGCTAAAACTATTGTTGGTTTCGCAAAAATGACGATTTTATTCAAGAAATAAAGTTTCCGGCCAACTGTGAATTAGCCCGCCGATATTGAATTCTCATAAAATTCCAACTCATATCGTTAGTTTATCGTTAGTTTACGTGAGTTTTGCTAAAATTAACGTTTGTTTTCCAAAAAATAACGATTTTATTCGAGAAATAAAAGTTCCCGCCAAATGTAAACACAATTACATAGCAGGCATACGCCTATCATGTTCCCTCAGGTACAGTACATGAGAATGTGTCCAGTATGTGCCTTATATACTTCTTACGTATGCCTGTTAAGTAAATGTGCTGTAAGGGTTTACATTTGGCGGAAACTTTTATTTGTCGAATAAAATCGTTATTTTTCCAAAACAAACGTTAATTTTAGCAAAACTAACGTAAACTAACGTTAAACTAACGATATGAGTAGAAAGTTTAAGGGAATTCAATATGGATTGGCTAATTCACAGTTGGCGGGAAACTTTATTTCTAGAATAAAAACATTATTTTTGCGAAACTAACGATAGTTTTAGCAAAACTAACGTAAACTAACGATAAACTAACGATGTGATAGAAAAAAGTTTTGAATTCATTTGCGGGTGGGGAACCGTGAAGTTGGCCTGCCCATTTATTTCTCGAATAAAATCGTTATTTTTGCAAAACTAACTATAGTTTTAGTAAAACTAACGTAAACTAACGATGTGAGTTGGAATTTTATGAGAATTCAATATGGGCGGGCTAATTCACAGTTGGCGGGAAACTTTATTTCTAGAATAAAATCGTTATTTTTGCGAAATTAACGATACTTTTAGCAAAACTAATGTAAACTAACGATAAACTAACGATGTGAGTTGGAATTTTATGAGAATTCAATATGGGCGGGCTAATTCACAGTTGGCGGGAAACTTTATTTCTCGAATAAAATAATTATTTTTGCGAAATTAACGATAGTTTAGCAAAACTAAAGTAAACTAACGATAAACTAACGATGTGATAGAAAAAAGTTTTGAAATTCATTTGCTGGTGGGGAGCCGTGAAGTTGGCCTGCCCATTTTGTTTCTTGAATAAAATCGTTACTTTTGCAAAACTAACGATAGTTTTAGTAAAACTAACGTAAACTAACGATAAACTAACGATGTGAGTTGGAATTTTATGAGAATTCAATATGGGCGGGCTAATTCACAATTGGCGGGTAACTTTATTTCTCGAATAAAATCGTTATTTTTGCGAAACTAACGATAGTTTTAGCAAAACTAACGTAAACTAACGATAAAATAACGATGTGATATGAAAAACTTTTGAAATTCGTTTGTGGGCGGGGAACCGTAAAGTTGGCCTGCCCATTTATTTCTCGAATAAAATCGTTATTTTTGCAAAACTAACGTAAACTAACGATAAACTAACGATGTAGATAAAAAAGAAAAAATCATTAGGTGGGCGGGACAACTTCACAGACGTGAATGGTCGTGGAAACATTATTCTTCCTTTTATTTACCCAGACTCTGAATTAAGACGGGCAACGTCGCTGCTATGTATGTATGCATGTATGTATGTATGTATGTATGTATGTATGTATGTATATATGTATGTATGTATGTATGTATGTGTGTGTGTGTGTGTGTGTGATTAAATTTTTACACAGAAAGGAGTCACTTGAAGACATCATATTTTGTACACAGATACACCTTCATCAGATCTAATCGCGTACGAAACCATTTATTCGATTTCGAATTAACGGGGGAACGGGGGGTCAAAATTTGTGGCACATTTGTGAACCATAGTCCTGTGAGATATTGAACCCACATTACTCAATGGTGATGCAAGTTGCTGGCCAGAGAATAGACAGGAACTATCTCAAATCATTGCTCGTCGCTATATATTTTACGCATTTCTTTACTATCAAAGATTTTGCATAAACATTATATTCTTCCCGTGCGTAGAACGTTCACTTCTGCTAGTTGCTTTATATGAGTATCCTAATTACTTTCAATGTTTTCTTTGAAATGAATTGGAATCTTATTGGTTTGATTTTGTATAAACGCTCCTCACTTTGTAACAATTAAAATTTGTGATATGCAGGGTGGGCCATTTATCTTGATACATCCTTATAACTTTTAACGAATTAGTACAAAATACTGAAATTTCGTACCACTCAAACATCGACAGAAGAACATACATACACTACAATACAACCAGATTAACAGTGTTGCCAATTCAACATAAAGTTGTATTTTTTTTAAATGGCACTACATCAGGTTATTACATTTTTTCAGATTTGGATATTCAATGAAAACTTACAATAGCAAACTTGTTATACAGTGTTGCAAACTAAGGACAATACAGTATCATAAACATCTAAAAGCAATGAAAGTTTGGAGGCTTGGGTAACAAGTGAGGTGGACGAGGCAATGGATATTCATAGTATCACAGTGTCGAATGCTAAAGTACACATATGACACATTTCAAACAAGGAATGACAAAGTTGCAGGGAATTGAAAATTTGAACTTTTTCAAAGGACTATATTTAGATAAGTATCACATCCAATTACAAAGGTGTTTTTTTAACAGACATAAAGATCATAATGCCGTTTACAACAATTTTATATCTCAAACAGGTCTGGAGATATGAACAATTGGTAAAAAATTAGTATATTGCTTAAAATGACGTATTTATGAAAATGTTTTAACATGGTTGATCCTTTGCTTTATTTCTGTAACATCGCGGCAATAATTTTTGGCAGGTGTAATTACAAGTTCTTAGAATTACATAATTTGAAACAGTGTTGCAAATTTTACTAGTAGTTACACAACAGCAGAAGTTTGAGATATAAAATTCTTATAAACTACAAATGTGATTTTATATATATTGAAAATTATCTCTGTGATTGGGTGAGGTATTGATCTAAGCAGTTTATCTTTAATAAAAACTTTAATAATTAATACATTTTTTATTCCTTTGTATATTCGTTCCTATTCATTCAAAATCCATCATATCATTATCATAGTATTAGATACAAAAGTATTGACTTGACTTGTCCAGTGCTAAATTCATTCCTGCTGTCTACGACATCAAAATTTTGATGTTTGTGATAGTGTAGTGCCCTTAGTTTGCAACACTGAATAACAAATGTAACATTGTAATTTTTCATTTGACATGTAGATTTGAAGCATGTAGTATATATATACTTTCTGTTGGGTCGGAAACATTTTTTTTATCTCGTTCTACCGCAGAGTAAGCCAAACAATGTCTCTCTGCCGATATTTGCATAGTACAAAAAATTAAACGTGATTTGCTTAGTTACAATGGTGTATCAAGATATATAAATGGTCCACCAGGAACATTTATTTATCAAAATTAATTTAAGTCATAAATATTAAAAGGAGACACTATAGTCTAGTGGTTAGAGTGTCCGCGTGGTCCCGGGTTCTATCCGCGGCCGGACTTCCACAATTTTCAGCTCCACCCAGCGTCATGAAGCAAACTGAGGAGTCACGTGAATAAAAGACGTGACGGCCACTAGGTTTAGAAAGCTTCTGATATACCTGCTAGAGATTGGACAACGCAGCGCGTTAACCACATGTTCGTCGCTAGATTGGACGGAGTTCAGACGGTCGCTAAAAGATGGCGTTGGAGACGCTCAGACCCATAAGGACTCTAATTCCAATGGTTACTTAGTTCATACGTGAAAATGAAAATGAAATTTTTGAGTTTTACGTCCAACGATTATGTCGCCTAAGCTAAAGGAGACGGTGATGATGAGAAATGAGGGAAATGGTGGAATGAAGAATGTGAGAGGAAACGGGAGAACCCCGAGGAAGCCTACACACACGGTGTTTGTCCACCACAAAGTTCACTTGTCGGGGGCTGGGATCGACCTAGGGACCCCATGCACCAGAGGTGAACGCTGTACCACTGAACTACCGTGGCCCCTAGTTCATATATGTTTAAAATTATATATAATACGTACAAATTTTTTTTTTTTTTTAGCCAAGGGACTTTTTTCTAGGCTTGAAGAAGAAACCAGTAAAATGCATAATTGAAATTCCAGTTCCTTTTAAAGAATATAGAAAAATAAATTCCCATATATAAATAAGTAAGCTGAAAAACAAAAAAATGATGTAGCATATTATGCACTATTAATAGACAGTATTGTTTGGTTATTTTAATTTTCAGACTACACTACAGACACCTATTTTCATTTTTCATTTGTCTTACAGTTTTTTTCTAAATATTAAACAAGGTTGAATGACCTTACCAATCACATCAACTATTAATGTCCTAATAATGACTGAATCCATAATATTTTACTTTTAAAACAATAACAATTTTACGATATTATTTTTATATATGTACATGACCTGCTGCAAGTCTTAATCGATCTGTTTTCTGAATTATTAAACCTCTTTTAACATGCATGCACGCGTTGATTAATCTTGTTGACGACAGGGCTCTTTTAAGTTGCCAAGCAAAAATATTAGCGACTTTCCTATAATAATTAGTTGTCAAACAACTTTCACGGTATGTCACATATGAACGACATATTTATGCCTAGATTGTATTGATTTTATTCTGTTTTTTTTCTTTCTTTCGAAGAAAATTAAGAAAACAATGAGTAATTAGTTGTTTTTATGGAGTTTGGTTTACTAGAACTCTTTAATGTTTATACAGGGAGTTACAAAAAATGTGTCATAATATTTTGGGAACAGATCCCTCACACCAAAATAAAAAAAAAAGTTCATATGAACCAGTACTCAACTAGAACTCTTTAATGTTTATACAGGGTGTTACAAAAAATGTGTCATAATATTTTGGGAACAGATCCCTCACACCAAAATAAAAAAAAAAAGTTCATATGAACCAGTACTCAACTAGAACTCTTTAATGTTTATACAGGGTGTTACAAAAAATGTGTCATAATATTTTGGGAACAGATCCCTCACACCAAAATAAAAAAAAAAGTTCATATGAACCAGTACTCAACTAGAACTCTTTAATGTTTATACAGGGTGTTACAAAAAATGTGTCATAATATTTTGGGAACAGATCCCTCACACCAAAATAAAAAAAAAAGTTCATATGAACCAGTACTCAACTAGAACTCTTTAATGTTTATACAGGGTGTTACAAAAAATGTGTCATAATATTTTGGGAACAGATCCCTCACACCAAAATAAAAAAAAAAGTTCATATGAACCAGTACTCAACTAGAACTCTTTAATGTTTATACAGGGTGTTACAAAAAATGTGTCATAATATTTTCGGAACAGATCCCTCACACCAAAATAAAAAAAAAAGTTCATATGAACCAGTACTCAACTAGAACTCTTTAATGTTTATACAGGGTGTTACAAAAAATGTGTCATAATATTTTGGGAACAGATCCCTCACACCAAAATAAAAAAAAAAGTTCATATGAACCAGTACTCAACTAGAACTCTTTAATGTTTATACAGGGTGTTACAAAAAATGTGTCATAATATTTTGGGAACAGATCCCTCACACCAAAATAAAAAAAAAAGTTCATATGAACCAGTACTCAACTAGAACTCTTTAATGTTTATACAGGGTGTTACAAAAAATGTGTCATAATATTTTGGGAACAGATCCCTCACACCAAAATAAAAAAAAAAGTTCATATGAACCAGTACTCAACTAGAACTCTTTAATGTTTATACAGGGTGTTACAAAAAATGTGTCATAATATTTTGGGAACAGATCCCTCACACCAAAATAAAAAAAAAAGTTCATATGAACCAGTACTCAACTAGAACTCTTTAATGTTTATACAGGGTGTTACAAAAAATGTGTCATAATATTTTGGGAACAGATCCCTCACACCAAAATAAAAAAAAAAAGTTCATATGAACCAGTACTCAACTAGAACTCTTTAATGTTTATACAGGGTGTTACAAAAAATGTGTCATAATATTTTGGGAACAGATCCCTCACACCAAAATAAAAAAAAAAGTTCATATGAACCAGTACTCAACTAGAACTCTTTAATGTTTATACAGGGTGTTACAAAAAATGTGTCATAATATTTTGGGAACAGATCCCTCACACCAAAATAAAAAAAAAAGTTCATATGAACCAGTACTCAACTAGAACTCTTTAATGTTTATACAGGGTGTTACAAAAAATGTGTCATAATATTTTGGGAACAGATCCCTCACACCAAAATAAAAAAAAAGTTCATATGAACCAGTACTCAACTAGAACTCTTTAATGTTTATACAGGGTGTTACAAAAAATGTGTCATAATATTTTGGGAACAGATCCCTCACACCAAAATAAAAAAAAAGTTCATATGAACCAGTACTCAACTAGAACTCTTTAATGTTTATACAGGGTGTTACAAAAAATGTGTCATAATATTTTGGGAACAGATCCCTCACACCAAAATAAAAAAAAAGTTCATATGAACCAGTACTCAACTAGAACTCTTTAATGTTTATACAGGGTGTTACAAAAAATGTGTCATAATATTTTGGGAACAGATCCCTCACACCAAAATAAAAAAAAAAGTTCATATGAACCAGTACTCAACTAGAACTCTTTAATGTTTATACAGGGTGTTACAAAAAATGTGTCATAATATTTTGGGAACAGATCCCTCACACCAAAATAAAAAAAAAGTTCATATGAACCAGTACTCAACTAGAACTCTTTAATGTTTATACAGGGTGTTACAAAAAATGTGTCATAATATTTTGGGAACAGATCCCTCACACCAAAATAAAAAAAAAAGTTCATATGAACCAGTACTCAACTAGAACTCTTTAATGTTTATACAGGGTGTTACAAAAAATGTGTCATAATATTTTGGGAACAGATCCCTCACACCAAAATAAAAAAAAAGTTCATATGAACCAGTACTCAACTAGAACTCTTTAATGTTTATACAGGGTGTTACAAAAAATGTGTCATAATATTTTGGGAACAGATCCCTCACACCAAAATAAAAAAAAAAGTTCATATGAACCAGTACTCAACTAGAACTCTTTAATGTTTATACAGGGTGTTACAAAAAATGTGTCATAATATTTTGGGAACAGATCCCTCACACCAAAATAAAAAAAAAAGTTCATATGAACCAGTACTCAACTAGAACTCTTTAATGTTTATACAGGGTGTTACAAAAAATGTGTCATAATATTTTGGGAACAGATCCCTCACACCAAAATAAAAAAAAAAGTTCATATGAACCAGTACTCAACTAGAACTCTTTAATGTTTATACAGGGTGTTACAAAAAATGTGTCATAATATTTTGGGAACAGATCCCTCACACCAAAATAAAAAAAAAAGTTCATATGAACCAGTACTCAACTAGAACTCTTTAATGTTTATACAGGGTGTTACAAAAAATGTGTCATAATATTTTGGGAACAGATCCCTCACACCAAAATAAAAAAAAAAGTTCATATGAACCAGTACTCAACTAGAACTCTTTAATGTTTATACAGGGTGTTACAAAAAATGTGTCATAATATTTTGGGAACAGATCCCTCACACCAAAATAAAAAAAAAAGTTCATATGAACCAGTACTCAACTAGAACTCTTTAATGTTTATACAGGGTGTTACAAAAAATGTGTCATAATATTTTGGGAACAGATCCCTCACACCAAAATAAAAAAAAAAGTTCATATGAACCAGTACTCAACTAGAACTCTTTAATGTTTATACAGGGTGTTACAAAAAATGTGTCATAATATTTTGGGAACAGATCCCTCACACCAAAATAAAAAAAAAGTTCATATGAACCAGTACTCAACTAGAACTCTTTAATGTTTATACAGGGTGTTACAAAAAATGTGTCATAATATTTTGGGAACAGATCCCTCACACCAAAATAAAAAAAAAGTTCATATGAACCAGTACTCAACTAGAACTCTTTAATGTTTATACAGGGTGTTACAAAAAATGTGTCATAATATTTTGGGAACAGATCCCTCACACCAAAATAAAAAAAAAGTTCATATGAACCAGTACTCAACTAGAACTCTTTAATGTTTATACAGGGTGTTACAAAAAATGTGTCATAATATTTTGGGAACAGATCCCTCACACCAAAATAAAAAAAAAGTTCATATGAACCAGTACTCAACTAGAACTCTTTAATGTTTATACAGGGTGTTACAAAAAATGTGTCATAATATTTTGGGAACAGATCCCTCACACCAAAATAAAAAAAAAGTTCATATGAACCAGTACTCAACTAGAACTCTTTAATGTTTATACAGGGTGTTACAAAAAATGTGTCATAATATTTTGGGAACAGATCCCTCACACCAAAATAAAAAAAAAAGTTCATATGAACCAGTACTCAACTAGAACTCTTTAATGTTTATACAGGGTGTTACAAAAAATGTGTCATAATATTTTGGGAACAGATCCCTCACACCAAAATAAAAAAAAAAGTTCATATGAACCAGTACTCAACTAGAACTCTTTAATGTTTATACAGGGTGTTACAAAAAATGTGTCATAATATTTTGGGAACAGATCCCTCACACCAAAATAAAAAAAAAAAGTTCATATGAACCAGTACTCAACTAGAACTCTTTAATGTTTATACAGGGTGTTACAAAAAATGTGTCATAATATTTTGGGAACAGATCCCTCACACCAAAATAAAAAAAAAAGTTCATATGAACCAGTACTCAACTAGAACTCTTTAATGTTTATACAGGGTGTTACAAAAAATGTGTCATAATATTTTGGGAACAGATCCCTCACACCAAAATAAAAAAAAAAGTTCATATGAACCAGTACTCAACTAGAACTCTTTAATGTTTATACAGGGTGTTACAAAAAATGTGTCATAATATTTTGGGAACAGATCCCTCACACCAAAATAAAAAAAAAAAGTTCATATGAACCAGTACTCAACTAGAACTCTTTAATGTTTATACAGGGTGTTACAAAAAATGTGTCATAATATTTTGGGAACAGATCCCTCACACCAAAATAAAAAAAAAAGTTCATATGAACCAGTACTCAACTAGAACTCTTTAATGTTTATACAGGGTGTTACAAAAAATGTGTCATAATATTTTGGGAACAGATCCCTCACACCAAAATAAAAAAAAAGTTCATATGAACCAGTACTCAACTAGAACTCTTTAATGTTTATACAGGGTGTTACAAAAAATGTGTCATAATATTTTGGGAACAGATCCCTCACACCAAAATAAAAAAAAAAGTTCATATGAACCAGTACTCAACTAGAACTCTTTAATGTTTATACAGGGTGTTACAAAAAATGTGTCATAATATTTTGGGAACAGATCCCTCACACCAAAATAAAAAAAAAGTTCATATGAACCAGTACTCAACTAGAACTCTTTAATGTTTATACAGGGTGTTACAAAAAATGTGTCATAATATTTTGGGAACAGATCCCTCACACCAAAATAAAAAAAAAGTTCATATGAACCAGTACTCAACTAGAACTCTTTAATGTTTATACAGGGTGTTACAAAAAATGTGTCATAATATTTTGGGAACAGATCCCTCACACCAAAATAAAAAAAAAAGTTCATATGAACCAGTACTCAACTAGAACTCTTTAATGTTTATACAGGGTGTTACAAAAAATGTGTCATAATATTTTGGGAACAGATCCCTCACACCAAAATAAAAAAAAAAGTTCATATGAACCAGTACTCAACTAGAACTCTTTAATGTTTATACAGGGTGTTACAAAAAATGTGTCATAATATTTTGGGAACAGATCCCTCACACCAAAATAAAAAAAAAGTTCATATGAACCAGTACTCAACTAGAACTCTTTAATGTTTATACAGGGTGTTACAAAAAATGTGTCATAATATTTTGGGAACAGATCCCTCACACCAAAATAAAAAAAAAAGTTCATATGAACCAGTACTCAACTAGAACTCTTTAATGTTTATACAGGGTGTTACAAAAAATGTGTCATAATATTTTGGGAACAGATCCCTCACACCAAAATAAAAAAAAAGTTCATATGAACCAGTACTCAACTAGAACTCTTTAATGTTTATACAGGGTGTTACAAAAAATGTGTCATAATATTTTGGGAACAGATCCCTCACACCAAAATAAAAAAAAAGTTCATATGAACCAGTACTCAACTAGAACTCTTTAATGTTTATACAGGGTGTTACAAAAAATGTGTCATAATATTTTGGGAACAGATCCCTCACACCAAAATAAAAAAAAAGTTCATATGAACCAGTACTCAACTAGAACTCTTTAATGTTTATACAGGGTGTTACAAAAAATGTGTCATAATATTTTGGGAACAGATCCCTCACACCAAAATAAAAAAAAAGTTCATATGAACCAGTACTCAACTAGAACTCTTTAATGTTTATACAGGGTGTTACAAAAAATGTGTCATAATATTTTGGGAACAGATCCCTCACACCAAAATAAAAAAAAAGTTCATATGAACCAGTACTCAACTAGAACTCTTTAATGTTTATACAGGGTGTTACAAAAAATGTGTCATAATATTTTGGGAACAGATCCCTCACACCAAAATAAAAAAAAAGTTCATATGAACCAGTACTCAACTAGAACTCTTTAATGTTTATACAGGGTGTTACAAAAAATGTGTCATAATATTTTGGGAACAGATCCCTCACACCAAAATAAAAAAAAAAGTTCATATGAACCAGTACTCAACTAGAACTCTTTAATGTTTATACAGGGTGTTACAAAAAATGTGTCATAATATTTTGGGAACAGATCCCTCACACCAAAATAAAAAAAAAAGTTCATATGAACCAGTACTCAACTAGAACTCTTTAATGTTTATACAGGGTGTTACAAAAAATGTGTCATAGTATTTTGGGAACAGATTCCTCACACCAAAATAAAAAAAAAAGTTCATATGAACCGGTACTCAAAAGGGGATAGTTTCGGAGTTATAAGAGTGCCGAAAACGTGAAACAAATGAACTTCATAGTTCATAGCTCCACTTCTATGGGATCTATCATACTCGGGTCAGGACATCACTGAGTAACTAGTAAGTGAACTATCCAAATATCCATGTTTAAGAATGCTCCAGTACTTGCACATCAATTTTTAGAGAGTGATCAAATACTCCCAAACAACCTCTCTAAAAATGATTGTGCAAGTACCGGAGGTTCTGAAAAATGGATATTTGGATAGTTCACATACTAGTCTCTCAGTGATGTCTTGATCCGACTACGATCGGTCCTTTAGTAATGAAACTATGGACCTTTAAAGTTTATTGTTTTCACGTTTTCGGAACCCTATAACTAGAAAACTATGTACTTACGACCACAGGTCCTTATGAACTTTTTTCTTATTTTGATGTGAAGAATCTATTTCCAAAATATTGTGAAAAAATTTTTTGTAACACCCTGTATTTACTCTGTTCGTGTGTCTCTGTCTGTCCGGGAGACAAAAAGTCTTAAGAACTATTCGGTGGATCACTTCCAATGCTGCTCACAATGTGAGTGCTCAAAAGTTAAAGAGTCGAATTCGTTGATAGATATGATTTTCAAACCGGAAGTGGTAGAAATCAACGATTTCCGGTTTTACATTGATCACTATAGAGCACAAAATTTAATAGATGGGGAGAAGGTGTTTCCTGTAATCGATTAAGCGTCCCATAAATACATTTAATCTCCATTACTAAAACCGGAAATCACAGAAATTCACTACAACTTCTGGTTTCAATATTGATCTACATACATCAAAAGCGATGAAAGAACAAGAAACATTTTTTTAAGAATGGATTTGCGTTATAATAATAGGTATCATCTCTCCTAACCCTGTATTCAAACCGGAAATAGCAGAAGTCAACTCCTTCCTTTTTTAACAGTGACAGCTCTAGAGTAAATTTGGCAATCGATAACTAGAAACGGTTTTCTGCTATCTATTAAGCATCCTACAAATAGTACATGTAATTTCCATTTTTAACTCTATTGGAACTAGAAGTCGTACAAATTCAATTCAACTTGCAGTTTCAATATTGATCTTCACAGAACAAGAAAAGAGATTCTTTTGGAAACGATTTATAGTACTAAGAGTTGTACCGTCTCCTCTCTTAATCTCTACTCAAACCGAAGTAGCAGAAATAAACCACTTCCGGTTTTACTATTGATCACTATAAAGTAAAGAGTTCCTTCGTGGCTAAGCGGTTAGCGTACGTGCCTTTGGTGTGAAAGGCCCGGATGGAGTTCAGGTAGTTTGGATTCCACGTTAAGCTGTAAGTCCACGTCTTATCTAGCCTCGCTGCTGAAACAGACAATAACCTCAGAATCAAATCAAAATCAGAATAGAGTAGAAATATTAATAAACAGCAAGAAGCAGTTTTCTGCAGTCAATTAAGCATCTCAAGAATATACGAAGAAGAGCATCTCCACGTTAATATATCTACTACACAGAGGAAAAACAACTTATGTGACATACATAAAAACATAGGTTACATGCGTAAATCCTGTAGTTTTTGTACTTAACGTACGACTATATGTAACATGCTGTCGCAAACATGTAACTGAAAACGCGTTTTATATTACTTTCCATATAAGTGTTCCATCTATACGAAGTGGGTGCCGGAGACCCGAAGCACCCACGTAGTCGGCGCGCATGAGTACGTATATATTATATGTGCAACATATGCTCCGTATAGATTTCCGTAGTAAACATAAGGGTTCCGTATAATTGTACAATATACCGCTGCCCGGGTAACGGATTTTTCTGAGTGTCAAACCAGAAGTGGTAGAAATTACTTTTACTTCCGGTTTCAGTGTTATGTAAGAAAGTATCACGCCATACGAACCAAAGTTCTTCACATGAGGTAACCTGGCTCTGGTATCCTTTTCTAAGCTATTAGATTTTTCAATATTATTTTTAAGATCAATCTACTGTCTCCACAATTATCACTATATTGCAGCCGGAAAAGGAATATCTAACTATTTCTGTGTTAAATTTTTGGATTTCCATGGAACAAAGACGGCAAGAAATGGCGTGAAAAGCGTATTAAAGAGGATTAACGTACCACGAAAATATTCGAACCCTATATAGTACCAGTTCTGGTTTCAGTATTGAATATCCGCACAGCAAACCTGGAAAGAGATAGCGAAAATAAATAAATAAGTAATAAAATAAAAAATAGAAGTTGATTCAGCTTTTCAAAATTAGATTTTATTTCTGCAGGTATTCGTATATTGGAACCGGAAGTAACAGATAAATTTAGCTATATCCAGTTTTATCATTTGCTTCTCCCATACGGGAAAATAAGTCAGAGGTAGCTAGAAATGTTTTAAAACTATACCAAACTTCTTAAAAAATAGATTCCATTCTCACGTTTTATCATTTCCTGATTCAATATTCGATTTTTACTGAACAAAACTGGTTAAGAGACAGCGAAGTATATTATTTTGTAGTGAATTGAACATTCGAAGTGTAGATTCCATCTTCGGTATTCTTCCTTTATTGAAACATGAAGTGGTAAAATAGTAGATGGCTCAGTGGTATAGCGCTTACCTTTGGTGCGTGGGGTCTCTCGTTCGATCCCCGGCCAAGAAAGTTTATAGTAGACAACCTCGTGTCCGTGGATTTTCTCGGGGTACTCCCGTTTCCTCCCGTAATCTTATTTCACCGATTCTTCCATCATCATTCACTTGCCTTAATCACCTGTCTTCCTTAGCCTAAAGGGCATAAACATAAGGTGGTTAAACTTTAAAAAATAATTTATTATTATTATTATTATTATTATTATTATTATTATTATTATTATTATTATTATTATTATTATTATTATTATTATTATTATTATTATTATTACGTGAAATGGAGTAGATGTATTCTAAGTGCACCAAAAGCTGGTTCTTCCTTGTTGTAATGAATCTTAATATGATTTCGTTTTTCAAGCCAATTAAGTTGTTGGAAATAGAATATCCAACATATCTTTTACAAAATAATTTCTATCCTACAAGTTAGTTTCCTTGGGCAGTGTTCGAACAATTTATTGTGATTCGAATAATGTGCTCTTTATTTCAACAATATGTGCATTAATCGATCAATTTATCGTTATTTCAAGAATTATCCGAACAATATGTTCATTATTCGAACAATTTAATGCTATTAGAATAATGTCTTCATTATTCTAGCAATGCATTTACTTGATAGATATTTCATGTCATTTAAAAATGTGCTCATTCTTCGAACAATTATTCGAACAATTGCTTTATAATTTATTTGAACAATTATCCGAAATTAGCTCAGTTATTAAACTATCTAAAGGAAAACTACCTTAAAGGACGAATTAGAACTAGTGTTACCCACAAGACGGAAAGTATTTTTTTTTTTTTAATTCTAGAGAAACAGGGCAATTCTCGTCTTGAAAACGACACAAGGTAAGAAACAAAACAATTCTCGTTTTGAAAATGAGACGATAAGAAACAAAACAATTCTCGTTCTGTAAACGAGACGAGATCAGAAACAAAACAATTTCGTTCTTAAAACGAGGCGTGATCAGAAACAAAAGAATTCTTGTTCTGAAAACGAGATGAGATTAAAAAAAAACAATTCTGGCCTTGAAAACGAGACGAGATTAGAAACATTACAATTCTCGTCTTGTAAATAAGACAAAGGGAGAAACAAAACAATTGTTGTCTTGAAAATGAGACGAGACTAGAAACAAGGCCATTCTCGACTTGAAAACGAGACGAGATAGGAAAGAAAACAATTCTTGTCTTGAAAATGAGACAAGATGAGACGAAAAATTTCCCGAGTTCACCCAAGTTTTAGATCTCAAACGCTGTTTCAATCTTACATAAAAGCTATAATTAAATTAATAAAATTATTGTAACTTACGAAGACAATGGAGAGCATTTATAAACATTTAAAGATAAACAACTCATTATACAATATACGTATATTTCAATGAGGAACTTGGTTTAAATGCCATTACATCACACCCTTCATGGACCTCTCGCGACGTGGAAGAATTCTAATGACTTGTAGATAAAAATAAAAAGGGCATAAATTATGTACATTAATTTGGAAAACGAAACAAGGAATTATCGAAACGAAACAAAAAATAAAATAAACAAAAAGCTTCTGGATAATCCAAACAAGACTTATAAAATTTGCAAGACGAAACTAGAAAACCTAATTTCTGGTCTCATGCTCAACATTAATTACACCTTTTTTAAAAAAATAATATAAAATAAAAAAAATAAAATTGATCTCATTAGTTGATTCGAACTTTAAATGCCACTAAAACGGAAATTTCGTAAATACCCAGGTTTGCCCTATGTAGGCCCTTTTAGGTTTGGATACTACCTGAACATATTTACTGTATATAAGAATCTAATTTTTATTTTCCATTTTCCATCTATCACTCATAGTGTTCCCCCTTCAAACACCAAACAGGAAGGTGTGTGCATGCCAATGCGGTGTAATTTACGAGAGAAGCACCTGTCCTAGCAGCTGCAGTGTGTTTCTGTTGTTTTGTGAATTTTCCGTGCATGGGTTGTGTTGTGACGGAGCACTACCAACAATTCCTCTACTCGTGGGTGGCTGGAAAATATATATACATAAAAAATAATATGGAATACTTAGTCTTTTAGTCAGTCAATCATTCCCATTTTTTCACTCATTGAACTGCGTTCCTTCTCTCTGTGTAAGTGAATTATTACGGAGAGGAAAACGGTACACGTAGAGACGCGGTACCACTTTGCATGATTTCTTCGTTTAAAAACAAAATAAAAATATAATAAAATCCTTTGGCGTGTTGTGATCCATATCATATTTCTGAGAATCGCATCGAAAGAACATTTTTTTGAAAGGCCATGAATTCTGTAGTTTACGATGGATTTAAGAATTATGTTCATATCACTAAGCAAATTCTTAAGCTTACTAGAATATCAATGATCGAGGTTTCCTATGAGCTTTCTTACTTTAGTAGATGATAATGGACAATAGTCATTGTAGGAAGACCTCCTAGATAAATATATCAATAAATATAAATAATATAATAATTTTGGAAAGTAAGTCAGTTAATAATTGTTTTGCAGCGTTTGAAATACAGTAAAGTTTCGATTATCTGGGCTATTGTTTCAGAAGGAAAGCCAGATAACAAAAATGCCAGATTGGCTGAATTCTATTCCTTCTTGCCTGATCCATACCATTAAAAGCACACTTGTTATACTAACACCCTCTGTTGTTCATATTTTCTGAACACTTATAGGCCAGTATTTTATAAATGTTTGTTATGCATTGTATTATATGTTTGAAAATATATATTACAGAGAAAGTATGTCCAAGCAAACAAAACTATTGTACACTTAATGTCTAATTTAATTCTAGGTGACATAAAATAACGCATTCATACAATTTCAAGATAAACGAAACATTTACATAAAACGTAGGACTAATTCTTAAATAAATGATTTAAACTTGTTTTACTGTTGGGGGCGCGGTGGCTCAGTGGTAGAGCGTTCACCTCTGGTGCTTGGGGCCCCGGGTTCAATCCCAGCCCTCGCCAAGTGAACTTTGTGGTGGACAAACACCGTGCTCGTGGGTTTTCTCGAGGTTCTCCCGTTTCCTCCCACTTTCTTCATTCCACCATTTCACTCATCTCTCATAATCACCGTCTCCTTTAGCCTAACCGGCATAATCGTGGGACGTAAAACTCAAAGATTTCATTTTTTTTTTGTTTTACTGTTCATTGGTAATGATTACACCAATGTGAAAAGGTAGGTCTTAAAGACTCAAAACATACTTTTTAAAATGAAAAATTTTTCAGTTTTAACGTCCCACAATTGGTCCCGTTTGGCTAAGGGAGACGGATGATTAAGGCAAATGAATGATGATGGAACAACTGGTGGAATGAGAATGTGAAAGGAGTACCCCAAGGACTTCCACGGACATCATATTGTTTATCACAAACTTATGTGGTCGACGTTCGAACCAGGGACCCCACGCAGCGGACGCAACTGCTCTACCACTGAGCCACCGTGCTTCTCCCAGCGGCCAGTTAGAAATGTATGGTTTAATACATTCAACATAGCTTACACAGGCACACTGTAGGCATAATATCCGTATTACTACTATTTTCATAGGAAAAAGTGCAAAACTGCGTCAAACGAATCAGAAGATTATTGAGTCGAAAAACAGGAGAAAAAAATTGAAATTGAAAGCGTACAAGCATATTTGGCATATGTTTCTTGTATTAAAAAGATAATGCAAAAAGCGTATTATGTGCGTTTTCTCAAGGTTCTCCGTTTCCTCCTGCATTCTCATTTCATAATTCTTCGATTTCATTAATATTTTGCCTCAGTAAGTCTAAAAGGGCATAAGCGTCGGACAATAAAGAAGAATTTCATAATTCTCCTCGCTGGTCTAAAGGCTAACACGCGCGCCTTTGGTGCACGACCGTTCCCAATTCGTTTCCCGATGAGAGAGCACTAAACGCATTACGGTGGCTCAGATTTCAGCTTAAACTATAGGTCCATGTCTCACATATCCTCGATGCTGAAGAGGAACTTTAAACTTCAACTAGGGCAACCTATACATTTAATTGCATTTCACCATTCTTCATATTCGAGATGTTTCATATTTCACATTTTACCAAACCCTCCTATAGTACTCGTTTTCACTACGCAATTTCGATGATAACAAAGAGAAAACAATTGTCATTTCTGAGAGATTCGAACACTGATGCAAGATTTCAACAAATACACTAGCTGATTCATGCAATGCGTTATTTCAACAATTTGTCTAAGTTAACTTGGGAGAACACCTGCAAAGCACACACAGTTAGGTTCAATAATCTGTTGCATGCTTCCTTTCTGTTGTCCATTCTTCGTTGCAGCTTAAGAAGCCACACCTCCCACAAAAGGAAGGATAAAGAAAGAAAGAATTCAACAGCCTTGCCCACGGCAAGGTCTTCTTCTTCACAGTTATTAGGATTACGCTAGAAGGCTTTACAAGATTGTCCGACCGTCCGTTACGCCACAGGATAACTCTTGAAAGAAAAGATTTTTAAATTCTGTTTTTTCAATAGACAAATAGAGCGATTATCTCTGACAAGTTCGTTAACGGAGTCAATTAGTTAACATCTTCATGTAGGTAATGGCGGCTTTAAAGGGTAACGGTGGCTATCCATATCCCATACAAAGAAATATTAATTAAGGTTAGATTTTTTACGTTCAAAGGAAAAATGTTTTTTTGAGGTTAAAAGTTAAGTTATTTGAGGGTAACAGATTTTTTTGTTAAACCTCAAGAAATATTGGTGAAGTTACATTACCTGGGGTATGACAGGGTCTATGCCTCACACACTTGGGGGTATGAGAGGATAAATAAGGCCTAGAGCAGAGGTAGGGAACCATTTTTGATTTAAAGGCACCAGTAACAATTCCTATTTTCCAGGAAAGTCGGATAACTTAGTTTTGAATTTTGTATTTACTTTACAGTTATTAGTTACAGAGTTGCATTAATAATTTGCATTAAAATGTGTAGCACTATTAACATATTAAAAAAGATAATGTAGGAAAATTGATAATTTATTTGCCTTTTGTACATCTAATGACTTCTCTGAGATTGCTGTGTTGAGACCAGGGGCGCACCGACGGGGGGTCCACCGGGTCCGAACCATACCAAAAATAAATTCCTAAAGATATACCACATTGACTTGATCCCTAGTCTTCTGTTGCAAGCGCTGGTATCGGCTGAAGGAATTCCACTAGCTTTCTCTCGCTTAGCAAGAGCTGAATCCTTATTGGCTCAACGCGTGGGTGTGTGAGGGTGTGAGCTTTAGTTCGCATTTTTGCCACGGCTCAAAACATTTTGGCAGCTCAATAACTCAACATGCTTTTGTACACTTTCTCAATAAAACTGTACTTGTTTGACAGAGAAATGATTGATGTAGCATGAAAATTTGATCTTTGCACTTCATTTGTACTCTTTATCCTATAAAAACAATCTAGTTCTATCATTTTTCCTGAAAATATGTGTGGAAGTACTGTATTTTACAAGTACTTATCATCTTTTCGGGTGCAGAACAATACCTTTTCAATACTACGTAGCCGTAGTTGCTTGTACTTTTGGATCCTTCCCCCCAAAGCTTGAAGAAATCCCAACAAAAATTTCTGGGTGCGCGCCTGGTTGAGACAGGATTCGAATATCAGATTCTATCATGAGCGTTTTGACCTTTTGGTCTTCAAGGTGTTACATCCATGATCTTTATGAGTTTTCAAAGTATTCATGTCTTGTCGTATTTTGGTCTTCAAGGTGTTACATCCATGATCTTTATGAGTTTTCAAAGTATTCATGTCTTGTCGTATTTTGGTATTCAAGGTGTTACATCCATGATCTTTATGAGTTTTCAAAGTATTCATGTCTTGTCGTATTTTGGTCTTCAAGGTGTTACATCCATGATCTTTATGAGTTTTCAAAGTATTCATGTCTTGTCGTATTTTGGTATTCAAGGTGTTACATCCATGATCTTTATGGATTTTCAAAGTATTCATGTCTTGTCGTATATTTCATGTTCCTTATATAATTTAGCATTTTTCATAACAGACCTAGGAGACTGAAATTTATGACTCTGAAGGCCACAGTTCCCCATCCTTGGCCTAAAGTATTGTTGTCATTTGACGTCAGTTTAACCTCAAATATAAGTTTTATTTCTGTTAAACTTTAAAAAATATTGATGAGAGGTATGAGTGGGTATATAATACTGACCGCTTCAACTACCAGTGTTCGTAGTTTGAGGGAAATTTCCCTAATTTAGTGAAATTTTGTAGGTAAATTTAGGGGGAAAAAAACTGTAAAGGAAAATTTTTAGATAAAACCTGAAAATCTTGGAAATTCTCACGCTGACTGAGTATCCAATATAAATGCTTGATAAACCAATACGATAACAATAATTTGTGTATTTGTGTGTGTGTGTGTGTGTGTGTGTGCCTGTTGAATTCGCATCCCTTATTGGCTGGGTGTATTTGTGTGCCCTTTCTGAAAAAAAAAACTGAAGAAAACAGTGAAAACAAAATAGAAGGAAAAGGCAAATGAATAAAACAAATGTGATTGGCACTTTCTTTAATATAGCTAAATTAATTTTAACACATAACTTCAGTCATAGGAAATGGACACTCAATAAACTACGGAAAATTTGATAAGAAATGTAAAAATTTTGTCAGAGGAAGGAAATTTTCTTAGGAAAACCATGAACACTACTACCAGCGTAGATTCAAACAATAGGAACAATAGGAACATTCAAGCAATCTGAAAATGTATACTTCATTTGTGTACATTGATGCCGACCCTCGGAAACTGAGAGAGGATGAGCCCCCGAAGCTCTCCTGAGTTCCCATATTTTAATTAAAGTCCTAATTGATGTCTAATTAGACATTAGACTAGAGACCTGCACGGGCCGAATTTTTCGGCCCGAGCCCAATCCAGCCCGAATGTACCTAGGCCCGGCCCAGTCCGGGCCCGAAAAGTTTTGGAGATTTTCGGCCCGAGCCCGGCCCGGCCCGATAAGTTTTTTAAAATTCTTGGCCCAAGCCCGGCCCGGGCCCGATAAATTTTAAAAGTTTTGGGCCCGATAATTTTTTTCCTCCCGAATAGTACCATTGCCTCCTAGAACTTTGCCTGTTATGGAGAGAACAAAAACTCCATTTCCTGCAACAAAAATCTAACTTAATTGATTTTAGCATAAAGTGACGATGGCAATATTGTTTAGCGACAAGCAATTTGGGTTCAGTGAAGATCAAGGTCAGAGATCAATTTACTGCGCAATGCCTGCAATCCTCTATAGTGAAAGTGGAGCCGCTAAGTAACACAAACTGTAAATAGCTATTGCATTCTTTGTAACATTTTTAACGGGCACACTTCTTCATCGTTTGGCTTTATTCCAATTATTGTTTAACGAAAGTCAATAATTATTAAAGAATTGCAATTAATCGGCCCCAGCCCGGCCCAATCTGAAGAGAAATCAGTGTCGGCCCGCCCAAGCCCAGCCCGCGGGCCGGGCCGGGCTGCGGGCCTCGGGCTGAGCCCGGCCCGTGCAGGTCTCTACATTAGACAGACAAAGCTGAATGTCCCGGGGAAAAGTTATACAGAATTCGACGCCACTGTTTGACAGCGCCCTTTATTTTCCTCAATGTAATTTTGTATCTGCTAAAGTTAACGAAGTCATACGCCACTGCTTTTCGCAGGATTCATCATTCAATGTGTCAGCAAATTTTTTGAGTTTAAAGTTGAATAGAATAAATGTTTCACACCAACGATGTTATGCATATGTAATATCCAATTTTAGTTCTGAGGCTATGAAAGTCGCTTCCCCTTTCTTAACCTTTGACCAAAAAGCGTAAAATACAAATTGGCTGAAAATATATCTAAGTTACCCTTGGAAGTCGCGTGCTATATTGGGTAACAATTAATATTGTTTTGGTTTATAAACACAAACATTCATCTACTGGTGGAGATAGTTCAACCCCAACGATTCTATACCGCTTTGAGGGTTGTCCCCTCTTTCCCCTCCGCTCTTCTTTAACGGGCGCTTCTGAATCCGGGGGAGAAGGGTAGTTATAGAAGAAACGACCGGAACGCAACGAGAAACATCTGTTGTTTGCGGTTGAAGGATACTTTCATGTGTCTATATATCTATTCTATACTTTGATTGCCCCTAAGTGGTAGATCATTACAGGCGGTATTTATTACTTCAAGCCAAATGCTCTGTTATGATATGAAGTTTTCCATAATAAGTCCGTTTCTTTTCGTAAGGAAGAGACGTTTACGCAAGATCTTACGAATTTTCCACAGAATTTTTCTCAAGGTTGTAAATATTCTAGCAGAACGATAATATGAGAAAAATTTATTTGCTTCTTCCCTACCTTCCATTTCGCTCCCGAATTCAGGACTCGCGCTTAACAAGGTTTGGGCTCAATAATTGAGCGTGAGCCTGAGTGAGCCTGAAAGCCCCAATTAAATAAGTGAGCGCGAGCCCAATTGAGTGAATTTAGCCCGAGCCTCATTTAAATAAGTGAGCCCAAGAGCAAGTGTGAGCCAGCCCTATTTAGAAAACTGAGCCCGAACGAGTCCGACACAAAACGGCCATCTATGCTCTGCACTGCCCGCCTTGTCTTTCAGAACTGGTTCTCCTACTCACAGAAATATGTTAAACACTTTTGCTTCTGGGCTCCGCCTTCCTGTCAATTATTTCGTGCATTATAAAGATGTATATATACTGTATATCAGGTAGTAAACAAAAGATAGCCATGCGAAATGCATGATATGGCACACACACACACACACCTATATATATACACACACACCTATATATATTCTTATTTTAAGATGAATGCAACATTTATTGGTGTTGTTGGGTGATATGTCAACATTTCTTGAAACAAATGCTCTGTTACTTACATGATTTTTTTTCCTTCAATAGAAACATAATGTGGAGAAGGAGCAAAACTTTTTATTATTGTTACCAATGGGTGAAACTACTAAAATGTTATTTGTATATTCTTCATGTACTGTATTAGTAAAGAAAAAAGTAAAATGTCATTAGCACAAAGCATTTACAATTTCAACTCTAAACGTCAGGCAAATGTTTTCCCTTATTTCCTTCAGGTAGGAACCTAAGTAAGTTTTCCACACAAACAACCGAGAACCAATAAACTCGTGGAATGTATCTGAGAGGCCTTTATGTAATACCCAATAATACCCTAGCTAGACTCGAGCTTCGTCCTTTCGCATTGAAACGGCGCCCGGAACCCTACTCGTACGTAGGGTTGAAAGTGTTAAATACAGTTCAGGTCATATGACAGCCACGCGTATCCAGTAACTTCGAAGACGGAATGACAAGTTCCTTCTTGGTAGAAAGTATTTTCAAGTTATTAAATTTTCTGATCAATTTTTGTCTTAAAATAACCACAATAGTCAATATTTTAGCCAAACAGGAGTCACCGCTCCCGTTCCTCTGGAGTGACCAGTTCCGAATTAGAACATGTGGATACTATTTTTATTTTATCTTTTTTATTTTGATGATAAAAATAATGATAAGTACAGTATATTCTAAATAAATCGTTTTTCTTCATTTGTGGAAAAAATAAAAAATAGAAATATCAGGGAATACTAGCCTTTATTGATCTTACTGCAGGCTCCTAAAGTTAGGACAAATTTATAAGATTACTCTGTATATCATAATAGCTTTTTTATGTAAGTACATACTTTTTCATCAATTATATTGTCATAAGGTGCACCTAAAAGAAAGAAAGAAAATAAATAAATCGTTGATTTGTTCAGCGGAACCACCCTGGGTGTGGTATCTCTAACTAACATCATTTGAGATATTTTTGTTTACATCCTATCGTCAGCATACACTGAAGTAATTGCACTATAGCATTTGCTCTTCCGGGAAAATGTGCATTCAAGTCATTGCAAAGTTATTACAAATTCTATTAAATCCAGAGTTGATTCATGCCTTAAACTACGTAGAAACATTATGTTATTATTAATACTTCTTACGCATATCAATATTTTTTTCGTCTCATTTCAATATGTATGATAGTTCATGGTTAGAAGTTCATGTATTTTGTACTACTTTTCCACCTTTTAGTAGCCTAATTAAAATACAGCGGACTTTGAGCACAGCATTTCTGAAAATTCCGCCACAGTTTGCGGAAATTTCGCTTTTAAAAGAGAAGGGGGTCAATTTCTAATTTTTTCTTAATTTATACAAATGATTTCGAGTTTGTTAGTCTCATTATCAGGGGAAAACGGGTGAACCATTTGAAATGAATTTTTGAGCATAGTTAACAGTTGGGGCCGACACAAGTTCGATTGAAATGCGTATTCTAAGGGGGTAAAGGGTTTAAAGTTTTCGCAAAGAATAATGCCATAAACGTATTCTGGCCTTGCGAAGAACGGAGGCAAAGGCAAAAATATGAGGCGCGAGGCTGTATACCGAGCAAACGCGGGGATCTGGGAGCGAAGTCTCCAACTAGCCGAGGGCTAGTTCACTATATTTCTGTAAAGGATACATTATCATACGGTGGTCCGGTCTTTTATTCTAGAAATATGGGAGCCCTAGGAAAGATCAAAATGAGACACTCCTTCTTTTGACATTAGATTTAATTTTCAGTTTAGCGCCCTTTTTAGCAACGAGGCTATATGGGACGTGGACCTACAAATTTGTGTAGTGATGGGTACGAGTCGAGTCAAAGGTAACTTTCTCGAGTCGAGTTCCGAGACGAGTAAATGTTTTGATGTCGAGTTTCGAGTCGAGTCGAGTTTGAAAAATGGCTCGCTCGTTTAGCTCGTTTTAACTCGTTTTGAAACCATTAGACTGGAAAGCGAAAGATATAAGAAATGTAAGAAGTAATGTGGAATAGTTTTAATGTTGCTCACGAGGTGAGATACTGCTCGCATCTCGCCTCGTCTCGATTAACAAGACGACAATGGATTTTTATAACGACACAGCCTTAAATATCGTGATCATTAACATAAGTATATACTGTAGTTCTCACCACCAAGGCTGAGACATGCACGGTGAAAGTTTTGAACCGAAGCAGAAGCCCGACCCGTGTAGTGATGTTAACCGGCTTAGCTTGGTTCAACTGAGCGAACAGCTCAAGCCGGCTTGGTTGAGATGAGGCACCGACTCGGCTTAGGTGAGCCATCAGCTTGGTTTTTTTCGGCTCGTGTCGGTTTGGGTGGGTGAGCTATTCAAGGAATGAGCTGTGAGCCGTGCCGCTCGAGCCGTTGAGAACCCTAAACCCGGACCAAGCACTTTTGAACATGTGTGGCCGGCGCCCTCTAACTTTCAACGATTTTTGGTTCGAGCCCGGATACTTGCTCCTCCGAAACTCAAACCCAGAACCTCGTGAATGATTTCCTTGCGTCCTAGACTTCACGACTACCGATGTCAGCAGTCAACTAGTTTTCAGCATTCAGATACAAACCACGTCTCTTTCATGTTTATACATGGTGTAATAATAATAATAATAATAATAATAATAATAATAATAATAATAATAATAATAATAATAATAATAATAATAATAATAATAATATCAAGAATAATGTTATAGTAGTAGTAGTTTCATTGATAATAATTATATCCTCTACGTAGGATACTTGAAGAAAGTACTTGCAACCACACACAACATTTGGCTCGTTTTGGCTCGACTCGATTCGAAACTCGAGTCAAATTCGAGCCGAATTTCGAGCCGAATTTCGAGTCGAGTAGGAGGAAATTTTTCGAGCCGAGTTCTCGAGTCGAGCTCAAAGATGTTTGTTTCGAGTCGAGTCGAGTATCAATGAAAACTCGCTCGAACTCGCTCGTGCCCATCCCTAACTTTGTGGGATCACATGAGCTCCCGCTGGAAATCAAACGCGGGTCTTCCACGCCAAAGCCGCACACGCTGACCGCAAAGCCATGAAGGATGTAAACATGTAAATTAATGAAGCAGTAATTATCCTCTAAATGAAAACCCATTGATCTGCCATCAAACTTTTGTGTATAATTGCTCACCCAATATTTCAATACGTTCTACACTATTGTATTCAGTTACAACTACAATAGAAAAAACGAAAATATTAAGAGGCTTTGCACACATGCTGCAGTGGCATCCGTCAAAGCTGAATGGCCACACAGTAAAGATGACAAAAAGGGCCACGTTGTCAGACTTTCTGCAAGGTCAGAGTATACAACACCATTTGGTGATGATCTATCACTGGAGGCATTGAATTCTTTTAGCCGTCAGTTGGATCACACACACACACGACTCACAGGTGGTGTGAAACGTATGAATGTGTGCTAATTTAAAATTTTAATTTGCAATTCATTATGGCACGTGCTTTAGGTTCCCTTGTAAACATTCTAAAGAAACTGTTTTACCGTTCGTGACCTGTGGAATGCAAATACAAAAAAGGGGCATGAATTAATTAAACCTACTATCATATGATAGTCTTTCAATTAACATATTTAGTCTCGATATTATGAAATAACACAATTAAACTATTACACGAAAATGCACATTTTGTCGCGAAAATATGTTTGAGATATTGTATTATGAATGAATAGACGAAATAATTATTGTTACTTCCTCCTCTTTTGTTCTTAAAATAAAATGAATATAAAGGAGCAGAGGAAATAACTAGTCGTAAAGGCAAGTTCCCTTTCTCTTTCTTCTTAAAATAAAATGAATATCAAGGAGCAGAGGAAATAACTAGTCGTAACTGCAAGTACCATTTCTTTTTCTGCTTAAAATAAAATGAATATCAAGGAGCAGAGGAAATAACTAGTCGTAACTGCAAGTACCATTTCTTTTTCTGCTTAAAATAAAACGAATATCAAGGAGCAGAGGAAATAACTAGTCGTAAATGCAAGTACCATTTCTTTTTCTGCTTAAAATAAAATGAATATCAAGGAGCAGAGGAAATAACTAGTCGTAAAGGCAAGTTCCCTTTCTCTTTCTTCTTAAAATAAAATGAATATAAAGGAGCAGAGGAAATAACTAGTCGTAAATGCAAGTACCATTTCTTTTTCTGCTTAAAATAAAACGAATATCAAGGAGCAGAGGAAATAACTAGTCGTAAATGCAAGTACCATTTCTTTTTCTGCTTAAAATAAAATGAATATCAAGGAGCAGAGGAAATAACTAGTCGTAACTGCAAGTACCATTTCTTTTTCTGCTTAAAATAAAATGAATATCAAGGAGCAGAGGAAATAACTGGTCGTAAATGCAAGTACCATTTGTTTTTCTGCTTAAAATAAAATGAATATCAAGGAGCAGAGGAAATAACTAGTCGTAACTGCAAGTACCATTTCTTTTTCTGCTTAAAATAAAATGAATATCAAGGAGCAGAGAAAATAATTAGTCGTAAATGCAAGTACCATTTCTTTTTCTGCTTAAAATAAAATGAATATCAAGGAGCAGAGGAAATAACTAGTCCTAAATGCAAGTACCATTTCCTTTTCTGCTTAAAATAAAATGAATATCAAGGAGCAGAGGAAATAACTAGTCGTAACTGCAAGTACCATTTCTTTTTCTGCTTAAAATAAAATGAATATCAAGGAGCAGAGGAAATAACCTAGTCGTAAATGCAAGTACCATTTCTTTTTCTGCTTAAAATAAAATGAATATCAAGGAGCAGAAGAAAAAACTGGTCGTAACTGCAAGTACCATTTCTTTTTCTGCTTAAAATAAAATGAATATCAAGGAGCAGAGGAAATAACTAGTCGTAACTGCAAGTACCATTTCTTTTTCTGCTTAAAATAAAACGAATATCAAGGAGCAGAGGAAATAACTAGTCGTAAATGCAAGTACCATTTCTTTTTCTGCTTAAAATAAAATGAATATCAAGGAGCAGAGGAAATAACTAGTCGTAAAGGCAAGTTCCCTTTCTCTTTCTTCTTAAAATAAAATGAATATAAAGGAGCAGAGGAAATAACTAGTCGTAAATGCAAGTACCATTTCTTTTTCTGCTTAAAATAAAACGAATATCAAGGAGCAGAGGAAATAACTAGTCGTAAATGCAAGTACCATTTCTTTTTCTGCTTAAAATAAAATGAATATCAAGGAGCAGAGGAAATAACTAGTCGTAACTGCAAGTACCATTTCTTTTTCTGCTTAAAATAAAATGAATATCAAGGAGCAGAGGAAATAACTGGTCGTAAATGCAAGTACCATTTGTTTTTCTGCTTAAAATAAAATGAATATCAAGGAGCAGAGGAAATAACTAGTCGTAACTGCAAGTACCATTTCTTTTTCTGCTTAAAATAAAATGAATATCAAGGAGCAGAGAAAATAATTAGTCGTAAATGCAAGTACCATTTCTTTTTCTGCTTAAAATAAAATGAATATCAAGGAGCAGAGGAAATAACTAGTCCTAAATGCAAGTACCATTTCCTTTTCTGCTTAAAATAAAATGAATATCAAGGAGCAGAGGAAATAACTAGTCGTAACTGCAAGTACCATTTCTTTTTCTGCTTAAAATAAAATGAATATCAAGGAGCAGAGGAAATAACCTAGTCGTAAATGCAAGTACCATTTCTTTTTCTGCTTAAAATAAAATGAATATCAAGGAGCAGAGGAAATAACTAGTCGTAACTGCAAGTACCATTTCTTTTTCTGCTTAAAATAAAATGAATATCAAGGAGCAGAGGAAATAACTAGTCGTAAACGCAAGTACCATTTCTTTTTCTGCTTAAAATAAAATGAATATCAAGGAGCAGAGGAAATAACTAGTCGTAACTGCAAGTACCATTTCTTTTTCTGCTTAAAATAAAATGAATATCAAGGAGCAGAGGAAATAACTAGTCGTAAAGGCAAGTTCCCTTTCTCTTTCTTCTTAAAATAAAATGAATATCAAGGAGCAGAGGAAATAACTAGTCGTAAATGCAAGTACCATTTCTTTTTCTGCTTAAAATAAAATGAATATAAAGGAGCAGAGGAAATAACTAGTCGTAAACGCAAGTACCATTTCTTTTTCTGCTTAAAATAAAACGAATATAAAGGAGCAGAGGAAATAACTAGTCGTAAATGCAAGTACCATTTCTTTTTCTGCTTAAAATAAAATGAATATCAAGGAGCAGAGGAAATAACTAGTCGTAAATGCAAGTACCATTTCTTTTTCTGCTTAAAATAAAACGAATATCAAGGAGCAGAGGAAATAACTAGTCGTAAATGCAAGTACCATTTCTTTTTCTGCTTAAAATAAAATGAATATCAAGGAGCAGAGGAAATAACTAGTCGTAACTGCAAGTACCATTTCTTTTTCTGCTTAAAATAAAATGAATATCAAGGAGCAGAGAAAATAACTAGTCGTAAATGCAAGTACCATTTCTTTTTCTGCTTAAAATAAAACGAATATAAAGGAGCAGAGGAAATAACTAGTCGTAAATGCAAGTACCATTTCTTTTTCTGCTTAAAATAAAATGAATATCAAGGAGCAGAGGAAATAACTAGTCGTAAAGGCAAGTTCCCTTTCTCTTTCTTCTTAAAATAGAATGAATATAAAGGAGCAGAGGGAATAACTAGTCGTAAAGGCAAGTACCCTTTCTCTTTCTTCTTAAAACAAAATGAATGACAAGGAGCAGAGGAACTAACTAGTGATTAAGACTGTCTCTTCCTATCTTCTCCAAAGAAAATGAATAAGAAAGAGCATAGTAACATAAAAGCAAGGACACCTTCTCTTTTCTTCTTAAAAGAAAATGGATATCAAGGAACATAAAAAATATCTAGTCGTAAAGGGAAGTACTCTTTCCTTTTCTTCTCAAAATAAAGTGAATATCAAGGTGCAGAGAAAGTAGCTGTTCATAAAAGACAAAAGATTCCGTTCTTTCTTGAAAGAAAATGAATATCAAAAAGCAAAAGAAGTAACTAGCCGTAAAGAGAAATACTCTTTCTTCTTCAAACACAATTAATATCGAGAGGTAGATTAAGTAACTAGTCACAAAGTCAAGTGCTTCTTTTTTGTTCTTAAAAGAAAATGAATATCAAGGAACAAAAGGAAATAACTAGTCATAAAGAGAAGTACTCTTGCTTTTTCTTCTTAAAATGTAGGGAATATCAAGGAGCAAAGGAAGTAACTAGTTGTAAATGCAAGTAAGCTTTCTTTTTTCTTCTTAAAAGAAAATAAATTTCACGGAACATAGAAAGAATCTTGTTATAAAGGAATAGGCCTACTCTTTCTTTTTCTTCTTAAAATAAAGTGAATATCAAGGCGCAAAGGAATCACTTAAAAGGGCAAGAGACCCACCTTTTTTCTTCTTAAAATAAAGCGAATATCAAGAAGCAAAGAAACACCGTGTGCGTGGGTTTTCTCGGGGTTCTCCCGTTTCCTCCCACTTCATTCCACCATTTCATTCATTACTCATCATCACCGTCTCCTTTAGCCTAACCGGCATAATCGTGAGACGTAAAACTCAAAGATTTCATTTTATTTTTCAAGAAGCAAAGAACCAACTAGTCACAAACGTAAGTACCCCTTCTATTTCTTCTTGAAAGAAAATGAATATCAAGGAGCACAAGAACTAACTAGTCATAAATGCAACTACCATTTCTTTTTCTGCTTAAAATAAAATGAATACCAAGGAACAGAAGAATTAACTAGTCATAAAGGCAAGCATTCTTTTTTCTTCTTTAAAGAAAATGAGTAATAAGGAAAATAGAAACCATCTAGTCGTATAGGCATGTATCTTTCTCTTCTGAAAAGAAAGTAAATATCAAGGCGCAGAGCTGTTTATAAAGGGACAAGAGAACCACTTTTTTCTTCGGAGTAAAGAACTAACTAGTCATAAAGGCAAATATCCCTTATTTCTTCTTCTTGAAACAAAATGAATATCAAGATACAAAGAAACTAACTAGTTGTAAAGAGAAGTACTCTTTGTTTTCCTTCTTAAAATAAAATGAATATCAAGGTACAGTAGAACTAATCAGTCATAAGTCAAGTACCCCTTTTTCTCTTCTTAAAAGTAATTGAATATCAAGGGGCAGAGGAACTAACTAATTATAAAGGCAAATACTCCTTCTTTTTCTTCTTAAAATAAAATTAATATCGAGAGTCAAAGTAACTAACTAGTTATAAAGACAAGTATCTCCTCCTTTTTTCTTCTTGAAACAAAATGAATATCAAGGAGAAGAGCTACTAACTAATCGTATATGATATAATGAATAAAAAGGAGATGAATTTACTTACCGTGATGAAGCAATTGAAGAACTGAAGAAGAGTAGTAGTATGGTCAATTTTAGTAGTATGTCCAGTTTCTTTTCCATTTGGCCCCAAACTATGCATGTAAATTCTAAAATTAAGAACCTTCAAGCTTGGAAGAGTAGACTGGGAACTAGGATCAAGGATATCAAGTCAAAAGTAAGTATGACTTGATATTAACTTGTAACTACGAGTTAATATTCGTTCAATATCATACATTGAGACTTTTATATAGAAAGCTGAAAACATTTGTTTTAAAACGGTTATTTCCAATTGTCCAATGTATTACGTAGAAGCATGCTTTTACAGCATAAAAAAATAGGAACAGAAACACTAGAGCAAATGAGGGAAGGGGCATGAGGTAAGAGTTGAATTAATAAGTGTTGACAGTGTATGCGTAGTTATTCGTCCATGAGTAGTGTATCTGCAAAGCAGTAGCGGATTCAGAAAGCTCGTTTGGAGGGGGCGGATTGCCTCCAGCGTGATTAATGTAGGTTAAAAATACTGTAAGATTCTATTCGTGCTCAAAACACCACGTGCAGAATGTAAACGAACTTCAGACAACAATCACGAAAAAGACATCATCAACGATCGTCAAGCAACAAAGATTAATGAAGTCAGCAATATTTTTGGATAAAAGGAGCAGAACACCGCATAACGCATCAATCTTTACCGATTGATCATCACCCTCACTTTCTAGGAAGCCTGGTCTCTGAGAGCTTCTTTATCTTTACTACTCTCTAGAACGCGTAGTCTCTGAAAGCTCCTTTATCCTTACCACTCTCTAGAACGCTTGGTCTCTGAGAGCTCTTTTATCCGGATCACTCTCAAGGACGCCTGGTCTCTGAGAGTTCTTTTATCTTCACCACTCTCTAGGATGCATAGTCTCCACTCTCTAGGAAGCCTGGTCTCTGAGAGTTATTTTATCTTCACCACTCTCTAGGATGCCTAGTCTCTAAAAGCTTCTTTATCTTTTCCACTCTCTAGGAAGCCTGGTCTCTGAGAGTTCTTTTATATTCACCACTCTCTAGAATGCCTAGTCTCTGAGAGCTCCTTTATCCTTTCCACTCTCTAGGAAGTCTGTCTCTGAGAGTTCTTTTATATTCACCACTCTCTAGGATGCCTAGTCTCTGAGAGTTCCTTTATCTTTTCCACTCACTAGGAAGCCTGGTCTCTGAGAGTTCTTTTATATTCACCGCTCTCTCGGATGCCTAGTCTCTGAGAGCTCCTTTATCTTTTCCACCCTCTAGGAAGCCTGGTCCCTGAGAGTTCTTTTATCTTCACCACACTCTAGAATGCCTAGTCTTTGAGAGTTCCTTTATCTTTTCCACTCTCTAGGAAGCCTGGTCTCTGAGAGTTCTTTTATCTTCACCACACTCTAGGATGCCTAGTCTCTGAGAGTTCCTTTATCTTTTCCACTCTCTAGGAAGCCTGGTCTCTGAGAGTTCTTTTATCTTCACCACACTCTAGGATGCCTAGTCTCTGAGAGTTCCTTTATCTTTTCCACTCTCTAGGAAGCCTGGTTTCTTAGATTTCTTTTATATTCTCCACTCTCTCGGATGCCTATCTCTGAGAGTTCCTTTATCTTTTCCACTCTCTAGGAAACCTGGTCTCTGTAAAGCACCTCACCACTCTCTAGGACACCTGGTCTCTGAGAAATACCCATACACTCCTTGGAAGCAAAGAGACTTGGATTCTGTCACTCTAGGACACATTGTCTCTGGGTTCCTATAACCTCACCAACAAACCACCAAATATCCAAAGAAGAAATTTTATAGTAAAAGGTGATCGGGAATGTCCAAAATTCCCGTGCACCACTTTTTAGCTCTACACTAAAAGATATAATTTTGCAATACGGAAGTTTACATTTAAATCTTAATAACATAATCCATAATTATTTATACTATACATATGCCAAGATATATATATATATATATATATATATATATATATATGCGTATAAAAAGATAACCTTTGGGGGGCGGTCGCCCCTACTGCCCTCTCCCTAGATCCATCAGACCTGCAAAACCATTACTGATGTTTGCTTGTCACCATTGCCTTTATCAACGCTAAGTTACCTGTCAACTACTTTTCTCTTCTTAAATTTTACTGAGAATGAGAAAAATTAACTCTAATTACAGATTTTCCAGTTAGAAATTACTATTTTAAAACATCTTATGAGACAATTGAAACCTTTATTGGTTAAGAACCAAAACCATTTTTTTTCTGATAATTATATAGTATTTTAAAATACTATTCACTAAAATAGTCTGATATCTATATATGGTTATTATCAAAGAATATGTTTTGAAATCAATTATGATGGTGTAGACAACGAACTAGGCAAGAACAAAAATCATGTCGGGAACATGGTCTCTATGGTTTAGTGACTGTCATTTTATAGTTACTAGAAAACTGCGCAGTAAAAAAAAATATTGTTATTATTATCTGATTTCTAGAATATAATGAAAAAATACAAAGTGAGGATAGAGTGCTTGAGTACTTTTCATTCACAAAGCATTTGAACCCGGTACACTATTTGTGCATCTCCAGTTGAATATTTGTTATCTGAGTGGCGAAACTTTCTTTTCTTTTCTTTTTTTCTTCTTTTTATTTGCATGCTGTGGAACCAGAGAATTAAGTTATATTCTAAAAGTACGTTTTTGACAACACTGAAATTTCCGGAACTGTCAAAACTATATACTTTCTTTTTTTATTTATGTAAGATATATGTTTTTGCTACGTCACTAAGATTATCTTACCTTAGTTGTTACGTTAGAATAAATCTTAGCTAATCAATTAGATACATATTGTAATATCTCGCACAAGGCTCTGTTTACTAACAACCAACATGTGCTCATACTTATAAACATTAACCATGTGCATCCCACTACAAATTACTAGAGTGACAAACGACAGGGACACGACCGATATACTGGTCATGTGACGACGAAGAACCGCCAGCGCCACCACCATATTGAAGCAGCCATAAAATCAGAGGATCACAGGGATTACTATCCTCTCATCTATCTTATACGCCATGTATACGGCGGACATCCCACAACCCCAAACACAGCAGCAGCAACATTCGCCGACGACACGGCAATCTTTACCAGCCACAGGAACCTCAGATATGCCCAACTACATCTGAGTCGACATACCAAACTCCTGTACAAGTGGACGGAAGAATTGAAAATCAAAGTCAACCAATAGAAGACGGCAATTGTCAACTTTACGAGAAACAAAAGGAGAATCCACATAGCACTAACTATGGTAAACACCACTCACGAAGAAGCCAAATACATTGGAGTTCAATTGGACAGGAAACTCTGACCTTTGCATACACCTACGATCAGTCGCTAAGAGAGCCGGCCAAAGGTATAAGCCAATACTACCGCTACTCCTCTCCCCATTCCTCACCCTGAAAACTAAACAATACGTCTACCAGATGAGCATACGACCCATCATGCTGTATGCTCACTCTGCATGGCAACAAGCAGAAAACGTCCAGAACAGAGCCATTACTGGACACTCGATGGATATCCGCCTCGAGCAAATCTACGAAGACCTGGAGATCCCTTTCCTGTATGAATACTGCACCCAACGGTCAGTTAACTTCTGGAGGACACTCAGAGCCACGCCACACCAGCACATTACCATCATCGGAGCCGCAAACCTCCGAAGGCGTATCTACAAAATGCCGAAACCTTAATGAACAGTAACAGAAACACGCCATGGGAAAGCGAGCAGGAGGGGCGCGACAGTTGTGTCGTCTTTCAACACAAAAACTCCCACAAACCCAATCAAGAACACAAATGAAAGGCAAGGGCTACTCCGGCCCGGAACTTAAAGCAAAACTAAAACCCTCCAGGAAAAGCTTCGACTTCTTCTTCGACTACCATCTGTCTTTGGCTGGTCACCTCCACTCCTTTAGCTTGCTTAAAGCTCTGCGATCTACCTAACTCAAAGCTTCTAGCTTGCTCGAAGCTCGAGGTCTCCTTTCTGCCCACTTAGTTTGCACTAACCGCAGCCACCCAGCTTTGCGTGGAGATTTCTGACTTTCAAACCCTCCTCTGATTGCATGAAGCATTGAGAATCCTAAATTAACTTTACTTAGCTTGCTCGGAGCTATATGGAGATCCTTTTCTAGGCTGCTCAGAACTCGCGATACCTCTTTTTACCCAGTATTACTGAACTATTATATTAGTGTGATTTTGTATTAAAAGAGAGAGATTTTTATAATAAAATTCGGTAGTGGGAGAAACGTTCTCGTATATAATTTAGTTCTATTTATGATCTATCTATATCTGCATAAGCAGAACTTCACAATATATACACATTAGATTATAGAACCTAGTATATTAATATGGGATGTTGCTTTTCTGATATCGTCCCTTAGTTTGATTTAGTGTTTGTTCGAACCATCCAAAACACATTAAATAGCATTTTTTTAAATTCCATTCTTTTATCTTTGCTTCTTTTACTCTTTTTTCTGTATTAGAAATGTAAAAGTATACTGATGTGATGTAAAAGTAATTCTAATTTCATTATCTTTTTGTTATTCTAATGAAATGAAATTTTTAGTTTTACGTCCCACATATACTTTCTGCAGGCCAAAGGATGATTAATTAAAGTCAGTCGCACACCCTGAAACTTTTCTTGGGAGGGGTCCAAGCTTTGGAGTACTTCCACCTGTATTTTCAGATAAAAAATAACAGAACTAGATTGTTTTTATAAGAGAAAGAGTACAGATGAAATGTAAGATCAAAGTTTCGTGATACATCAACCATTTCCCTGTTGTTATGTTGAGTTGGGAAGTTTGGCGGCAAGGTCCGGGCTCGGTGGACCCTAGGGGTGACATCCAGAAGTCCTAAAGTGCAGAAGTCCTAAAAGGCAGAAGTCCTAAAAATATGTGCACTAGACCTAAATTTTAGGACTTCTGCACCTTAGGACTTCTGCAGTTTAGGACTTCTGCACTTTAGGACTTCTGCAGTTTAGGATTTCTGCCTCGGTATGATTTTTAGGACTTCTGCCGTTTAGGACTTCTGCCTTTTAGGACTTCTGCCGTTTAGGACTTCTGCCGAGATATGATTTTTAGGACTTGTGCCTTTTAGGACTTGTGCCTTTTAGGACTTCTGCCATTTAGGACTTGTGCCTTTTTCATTCACTTGCTTTAGTTCTGAAATTCGCCACCAGCACACGAAATTGGGACGATGCAGCAACTAGTTGACAATAATGGTTACGAACGTATCTAATTCCAACAGTAACAGCTATATTTGTACTACTAAGAGTATTATTATTATTACTATCTGTTCTGCACTTATACACGAATTACATAATACAACCTATTTCATTCTAAGAATTAATTACATAATTAGTTAAGAAATTAGTTTCTTTCGAATGGAGATACGAGAATCCCAAGACAAATTACTAAAACAAAAATAAATAAATAAATAATAAAAAAATGTTTAAAAAGCATATTTTACCAGACTTCTGAAACCAAGCAAACATTCAGAATTGCAATATATACTGTGCGGAGCGTATTTTATTAAGAGTAGGACAAAAATCCATAGAAGTTTACTTAATTAGGACAAAAGCTCACTAGACATTTCACGAGTGAACATTAAATATCAACTGTATACATAAAGAACGCAGTAAATTTAAAATTGAGCAAAGAACATTTATTATGCAATACAGTGGGTGACATTCATAAGTCTTAAACGGCACAAGTCCTAAAAATATAGGTACTAGACCTAAATTTTAGGTCCTGTACCATTTTTGCAGAAATTACTACATAGTCATTTAGGGGTGTAGCCTGCAAATTTTTCTAGGGGAGCATGATTTTTATATATTAAAAGCAAATCAAAAGTTTATTTCCAGATTACGAAAGCTTCAATAAGACAATAAATTTATACATATTACACATGTACACAAATACATAATATTATTATATTTCCAGTTAGTTCCTTTTTGAAATCTGGACCTTGACAGAGCGTAAATTTAAAATCACAGCTTGTGGGAAATGTACGAATCAGGTAGTTATAAGAAATCGGAAACTGTTCATGGAAATCCATTTGTTTGACTGTATTTATCTTCTGTACTCTTATATAAAAGAGTAAAGATGAGTAATTTTTTGGGCATACTACTACAAGTAGAGTCGTTAAATTTTAATTATAAAATATAATTTTCTTATGAAAGCAGGACATAAGAAAGAATTTTTGGAAATAAGTATCGTAAAAAGGTGGGGCAAGATTTTTTTAAAGGGTAGTGTATCTCGCAAGTTTCTGAAGCTAGTAAAATGAAACTTGGCATATAAACTTTCCTGTTTAAAAAAAACTGAAAATTGAACACATAAAAAGGAAAGAGCAAAGGGAACACTTTTTTTATGTTCGAATTCCCCATTACTTACTCAGAAAATATGTAAATAAAGTAAGGAAGGATTTGTTTAAGCTAGATGCGTGAAACTCGGTATTTGAACTTTTAACTAAAAGTAATAAAATACTATATGTTTCAGCATCTTGAAAATTACACTTCTAAGGGGAAGGAGGGTCAATTTCTATAATATTAAAATATCCCACTGCTTATAAGATTTGGGCAGAAAACTCTTTTCCTTTAGGCCTCGGTTCATCCAGTTAAGCAAACGAGAGTACAAAGTGGCCAATTAATTAGGTTCTTTTAATTATTTTAACATGTTGACGTAGTTTAATTCTTTTAAAACTGTATTCTTTCACATTCTATTATAAACATCCTTCATTTGCTGTAATTATTAAACAAGTTTAGTAAACATAAAACAGACTAACCCCCAGTCCCGGCCAGGAATGTGTTTTTGGTGTTAAGCCATCATTTGCCGTCCGTATCATAACCTTTGATTTTAACTTTACGTACTCTCAAGACTCAAGTCTCAGAAATGTAGCATATATGAAATATACTACTACTACTTCTACTACTACTACTACCATTACTACTACTATTACTATACTACTACTACTACTACTACTACTACTAATGATAATAATAATAATAATAATAATAATAATAATAATAATAATAATAATAATAATATGCACTTCTAAAATACGTATGTATCTATGCGTTATTAATTCTTTCATAATCTTGAAAGAAACTTTGGATTTGTTTTTAGTTTGTAAAAATCAAGGCCCTCTAGAATAACTTGCTGGTTACTCCCTGAATGACTATGTATTGGTTTCTGTACACGTATTGTGTTATCACTTGCTAGTCTAGTGTTATTTGTAGAACAAGACAATGGTTCTTGTCTTGGAATATTACTAGTTTGGTGTGGTAGTACAGTAATAGAGTGTGACCTATAATTTAATTTCCCTGTAGGGTATGCTATCTGCAATGCAATAAACTGTATATGCTTCTTCTTCCTAACAAGGATGGGCGATAAGCCCCTGCAATTCCATTACAAATAAGGACGAAATTATTTTATAAACTACTTGGTGAACCTTTGTTAATATAACGCTATTAGTTCTTACAAACTTTTGTTAATCTTATTTAACAATTGCAAAATGGAATAAGAGAGAAAATATATAATGATGATGATTGTTTATTTACATAAGATATACATACAACAAAAGGGAATCTGTTGGTCACTACTGCGTATCTGCTAAACCAGGGTCAAACTCTGTGTGTCACAAAAGTTAGTTTAACAGAGTTTAAAATAATATATATTTTTTTCCAAAGCAAAATAGGCTTTGGAACAGTGGGTGAGATCCAAAGCTATTGCTAAGAGGTATCAAAAAACTAAAAAAGATTGGCTCTGAGAAACAGAAACGCAACTTCTAGAGACTTAAACATTAAAATGGCTGAGTATGGTGTAGACATTTCGCCTGAAAATTTTCGAAGGGTTCTTTGTGTTAAGGGAATAAAAGCACTCAGGCCAAGAAAGAAAGCAAAAATTACTCCAATCATTACAAAGAAGCGCCTCGAATGGGCACATGGCAAAGAACATTGGACTGCTGATGATTGGAGAATAGGAGTTTCAGTGATGAATCATATCTTCGTGTCTGATGAATGTTCACAATATGTGCGACTAGTGTTGCAAAGGTCTAGAAAAACCAAAAGGAAATTTTGGGTAAAAAAGCAGTTTTTTACCGTTTTTCCCGAACCTGAAAAAAACGAAAAGATTGGGAAATATTGAAATATTCGAATGTTTCACACATTATGCTTTTAAAATGAAAACTACACTATTTTATATTTACTGCTTTACAGTTAAGATCATTCAGTAGTTATGTTTCTTGTATTAGAATAGGGAAATTTAATGGCAATAAATATATTTACACCATTCCTTTAAAGTTAGCACCGTGATAGAATAGAGTTATGGCTACAAAAAATTCTGAAATATAATCGAAGTTAGATTAAATAATATAGACGCATTTAAATTATCTTAAGTAATCTTATAAAGTTACCGTTTCATGGCAGGGAAGTGTTAAAATAACAGGGCCAGAATCATTTTAGTTAATACCAGTATGTTAAAATCAAATATCTATTTTATGGATACACGTATCTTCCTTGTGCTCTGTAAATTTTTGTAAATTTTGAACCCATTAGAAAAAAATCTTTTGTTCGGAAATATTGGCAAAACCCGGATAATGTAATTTAAAAACTATTTATTCGCCTAATGCTAATCTTATTTGCTGTAACGTGTCTGCAGCATCTATACATACAACGTATTTCGCTAGCAGGAAAAATAGTTAAAGCATCTTTTAATTTTACTTTTTAGTTTTCTATATTTACCTCTTTATTATTTGTATATTTTTCGAAGAACTCAGAAATAGAAAGAATTTTCTTTACATATACACACATACACCGCATAAGTGCGTAAATTTGAGCAGCGACAAATATATTAAAGAATTTTAACATGTGAAACTTCCGTTCGTTATTCTTAAAGACTAGCAGAATACCCGTTCTTCATACGGGGAGAATAGTTTCATTTTCGGTATAAGGAGCATCAAAACTGTCACCAGTGAACTTAGGGACCCCAAAACTATGAGTTTGACACTAGTATCAGTCATTTTCACTTACTATTACATGTCATCCTCTCCCTTTAGGAGTAATAATGGGGGCTGAATTTGAATTTAAACGGCATCGGAAATGTCACTGTTCATCTCAGCCACCCAGAAAAGTATGGATTCGACACTGATATCGACAATTTTCGACCATTTTTATATACCCTCATCTTCTCCCGCCACAAGTTGCGGTGCTGAATTTGGATTTAAATGTCATCGGAAGTGTCACTGTTCATCTCAGGACCCCCAAAACCATGAATTCAACACTAGTATCGATCATTTTGGATCATATATATATCCGCCTTCAAGTTGCGGGGATGCATTTGGATTTAAAGTGCATCGGAAGTGTTACTGTTCATTTCACCGACTCTAAAAACTATGGATTCGACACTAATATCGGTCATTTTCGATCATTTTTATATATATCTCCGCCTTCAAGTTGCGGAGATGAATTTGGATGTAAACGGCATCGGAAGTATTACTGTTCATCAAAGCAACACCAAAAACGATGTATTCGACTATAATATCGGTCACACACACACACACACACACACACACACATATACATATATATATATATATATATATATATATATATATATATATATATATATATATATATATATATATATATATATATATATATACTATTTCATATATATACATAGATATATATACCCCTCTCCTCTGTCCCCAGGTCACGGCGCTTAATTTGGGTTTAAACGGCATTAGAAGCGTCACTGCTCATCTCAGCAACCCCAAAAACTATAGATTCAACACTAATATCAGTCATTTTCGATCATTTTTTAATATATCACCCAGTGATGAAAATTTTCCGGAAAATTTTAAAACGGAAAATTTTCCGATTCATAAATACATACTCCACTTATTCTTATGTCGTTTAGTCGAGATGTGAGGTGAAAAATTTTCTTCTATATTTTTCCGGAAAATTTTCCGTTCTTAACAAATTTCAGTGATTAAGTAACAATTCGTCAGTATTCATTAAATTGATTGAATTCATATATAGAAATGTTAAAAAGTGAAAGATCATTTAACGAATCTGAAAATTTTCATGGCTCAGACAATTTTCATACGATGTAGGAACAAGTGGAACAATTTTTCATGAATCGAAAAATTGTCTGTCCTGTACAGTGATGAAAATTTTCCGAAAAATTTTCCGATTCATAAAAACATACTCCACTTATTCCTACATTGTTGTTTAGTCGATATGTGAGGTGGAAAATTTTCTTCTATATTTTTCCGGAAAATTTTCCGTTCTTAACAAATTTCAGTGATTAAGTAACAATTCGTCAGTATTCATTAAATTGATTGAATTCATATATAGAAATGTTAAAAAGTGAAAGATCGTTTAAAGAATCTGAAAATTTTCATAACTCAGACAATTTTCAGTACAATGTAGGAACAAGTGGAACAATTTTTCATGAATCGAAAAATTGCCTGTCCTGACAGTGATGAAAATTTTCCGGAAAACTTTAAGATTCATAAAAACATACTCCACTTATTCCTACATCGTTGTTTAGTCGAGATGTAAGGTGGAAAATTTTCTTCTGTATTTTTAGGGAAAATTTTCTGTTCTTAAATATCAGTGATTAAGTAACAATTCGTCAGTATTCATAAAATTGATTGAATTCATATATAGAAATGTTAAGAAATGAAAGATCGTTTAAAGAATCTGAAAATTTTCATGGCTCAGACAATTTCCATTACGATGTAGGAACTAGTGGAACATTTTTTTCATGAATCAAAAAATTGTCTGTCCTCTAGAATGATGAAAATTTTCCGGGAAATTTTGAAACGGAAAATTTTCCGATTCGTAGAAACATACTCCACTTTTTCCTACATCGTTGTTTAGCCGTGATGTGAGGTGGAAAATTTTCTTCTATATTTTTTCGGAAAATTTTCCGTTCTTAACAAATATCAATGATCAAGTAACAATTCGTCAGTATTCATAAAATTGATTGAATTCATATATAGAAATGTTAAAAAGTAAAAGATCGTTTAAAGAATCTGAACATTTTCATGGCTTCGACAATTTTGAGTACTATGTAGGAACAAGTGGAACAATTTTTCATGAATCGAATGAATATGTGGAGTATATTTTTATGAATCGGAAAATATTCATGACTTTTAATAAATTGAAACATTAAATAATAAAACGTGATATTTGTACTCTACGAACTCGATGTGTGTTCTCTGCACTTTGCATATATATATATATATATATATATATATATACCCACAAACACACACACACACACAGAGAGAGAGAGAGAGAGAGAGAGAGAGTAGTTGAATTGAGTTAATTTTGAGTTTAACGTCCTTTTCAGCAGCGAGACTATGTAAAACAGTACCAATTGATTAACGTGGAATCCGAACTACATGAGCTCCCGCTGGGAATCGAAGCCAGGTTTTCCATGCCAAAGGCGAGTATGCTATCCGCTTAGCAATGAAGGAGCTCGCAGAGCGAGAGAGAGAAACACTGTAAAATTTTATTTCCCAATTTGAAATAGAAAATTTTCCGTTTCCCGAAAGCTAATTGGAAAATTATAATTTGTTGCCGACTAACTTTCCTCTACTGAAATTCAATTTTGTAGCTCAATGTGCAGTAAAGTATAGTGGAAAATTTTCCACCTAAGATCAGTATACATAATATCCAAAATTGTCCGGCCTATGAAAAGTGTTTTCCACTTGTTTCTACATCGTGATGAAAATTTTCCGATCTATGAAAATTCCTTTCACTTGTTTCTACAGAGCAATAAAACTTTCCGATTCACAAAAAAAAGTTATTTTACTTTTAGCTTCAAAATGATGAAAACTTTCCGACTCATAAAAAGTTATTCAATTTTTCCATATAAGGCAGAAAATATTTCGATTCGTGAAAAATTGTTTAACTTGTTCCTACATAGTACTGAAAATTGTCTGAGCCATAAAATTTTCAGATTCTTTAAACGATCTTTCACTTTTTAACATTTCTATACATGAATTCAATAAATTTCATGATTGCTGAGAAATTGTTACTTGATTACTGACATATTTTAGAACGGAAAATTTTCCGCGGAAAATTTTCCACCTCACATCTCTAATATCACCCCCTTCCCCCTCCCTAAAGTTTCGGCGTTGAATTTGGATTTAAACTGCATCGGAAATGTTACTGTTCATCTCAGTGGCCTGGAAACTATGGATTCACATTAATATCATTTATTTTCCAACATTTTAATATACCTCCCCCTCCCTCAATTTGCGGGGACAAATTTAAATTTTTTAAACAGCATCGAAAGTGTCACTGTTCACCTCAACGACCTCGAAAACTATGGATTCACACTAATATGGATTATTTTTCATCATTTTTATATACCTCCCTCAATTTGCGGGAGTAAATTTGATTTTAAACGGCATCGAAAGTGTAACTGTTCACCTCAGCGACCCCAAAAACTATGGAGACACACTAATATCAATTATTTTGCATCATTTTTATGCACCTCCCTCAATTTGCGGAAGTAAATTTGAATTTTAACGGCATCAAAAGTGTAACTGTTCATCTCAGCAACCGCAAAAACTATGGATTCGACACTTATAGCGGTCATTTTCGATCATTTCATACATCTTCCTCTCCTTCCCCCAAGTTACAATGGTGAATTAGAATTTAAGCTTCATCGGAGATATCAGTGTTCATCTCAGCAACCCCGAAAACTATGGGTTCGACACTAAGATCGATAATTTTTAATATATATCCGCACTTCCTTCCTCCAAATTGCACCTTCAAAGTGAAATGATAAAACCATCTCAGGCCCGAACCTCATCTATGTTGAAAGTTTTTGTCGAGATCAGTCTGGTGGTTCAAGTGTTGTTAAGTTACAAATATAGTTACTTTCATTTATATATATATATATATATATATATATATATATATATATATACAGGGTGGGCCATTTTAATCAATCCACGGAAATATCTGAAAAATGATAAAACATAGAAGAAATTTTTGAAGTACACGTTATATATTGCTAAGGGGGAAAACCAATTCCGCCAAAAGTACCCCTCCCCGCCCCCCCGTAAATAGGGGTAACGGGGGGTAACTTTGAAATGTCAAATGGGAACATGGGTCAAGTAATACCTCGTTCGAAAGGTCTTGGAAAACTAAGTAACGCTGTACCATAAGATGTTTCATATTGTGCACCAGTTTTAAAATGGCCGCCATGATATAGTTCGGAAACTCCAGTACCCGTAGTATGAAAACCATGGAAGGTAAATGAATGGAACAAAATTGAAATACGTAAATATCATAAGGCATATCAAATGATGTAATCCCTGTGATCCCAGTGGCCTCCCTGAAGGGGTCTTGTGGGCTACCTTCAAAATTTCAATGTCCGACCGGACAACGGTTCGGGCGTACGCTTGACCTACCCAATGCTGTTTGGAAGGCAGACTTCATGGGTAGAGAATTGGTGCACTGAGTTAATGCGGATGGCCACAGTTACATTTTGATTAACTATTAGCACTCATGTCATATTGTGAGCTTGAGGGACGAAACGGTGTGTACGTATATCCCCGAAATGCTTTCTGAATAACCAGCACGCATTGCATAAAAGTTTCTGTGTCGACGGACATTAGCAAATTCACACGTTTGTAAGTTCCAGCAACTGCTTGTATTCGACAACTTCTTTCGTATAACGTTCCTTCTGTTTTCGCATCAAATCATACTCAGCCATACAGATATGCGTTACCATTCAAATAAAATTTCATCTTTTTTTAGTCACTACAGCGTCATCCTTACAAACAAATGTTTCAACCACACCATCCTATTTGTAAGGTAGCCTTAATTTGCGAATTAAAGTAGAGTTCTCATTTGAACTTTCACTGTTACTTTCCACCCCACTCACATACAGATCGCTGGGAGAGATTATTTTGCAGGACTTGGATTTCTCTCTATACATTATGGCAATTTTACTCTAATATTTTTATCTCTGTTGTATTATTCTCGAGCCTTGGAACACCTCCGTGGTTTTCCTATTTAATTTTCGTTATTTTCATTTATGTCTAACCGTATTCATACTATGGGCACTAAACGTTTTCTTAGACACAGTCACCATGTCTTGGCGATCATTTTGAAAACGGTGTCTCATGTCGAAAAGTTTCTTACAGAAGCTGTTTGATATTAATTTGTCTATGTAACGTGATGTTACTCGCTTCAAGTTGCTATTTGAAATTTTCAAGTTGGCCCCCGATATCTTTCAGTTGGCCCTTGAGGTCACCCCGACAACACCTCTCGATGTGCCTTACGTCAGTTAGCTACTCCAGTTTTTCTTCTGTTGATTTATCTCCAATCGCTTTCATACTACGGGTACTAAACCTTTTCTCTGACACGGATACTATGTTTCGGCGGCCTTTTGAGAACACTGCCATTTCATCTCAATCGTTTTCTCCTGCAATATGTTTGATTTTGGAAGATTTATCGAACGAGGTACCACTCGACTCATGTTACTATTTGAAATTTTGAAGTTAGCCCCCAAGACCCCTTTAGGGAGGCCACTGGGATCACAGGTATCACACCATTCGATATGCTCTATGATATTTACGTATTTCAATTTTGTTCCATTCATTTACCTTCCATGGTTTTCATACTACGGGTACTGGAGTTTCCGAACTATATCATGGCGGCCATTTTGAAATTGGTGCACAATATGAAACATCTTTTGGTACAGCGTTACTTAGTTTTCCAAGGCCTTTCGAACGAGGTTTTACTCGACCCATGTTCCCATTTGACATTTCAAAGTTACCCCCCGTTACCCCTATTTACGGGGGGCGGGGAGGGGTACTTTTGGCGGAATTGGTTTTCCCCCTTAGCAATATATAACATGTACTTCAAAAATTTCTTCTATGTTTTATCATTTTTCAGATATTTCCGTGGATTGATTAAAATGGCCCACCTTGTATATATATACAGAGTGAATCAAAAGTCTGGACACGGTGGAATAAATCGAGAACTTAACTTCGGATCGAAAAATCAAAAAACACGTGTTTAGTAATATTAAAAAATCTATCTGATGAAACCAAACTTGACCCTCTAGACCCACCCCCTGGGGGTTGGAGTGGGGTCAATTTTGAAATTTCTAATGGAAACCCCAATTTTTGATTGCAGATTTGGATTCTACGGCCCAAACTATGTAAAGTTTCATCAACACTTTTCCGTCGATGCATAACATGGCGCAGTAATCGGGGAAAATAAATGGCCCCTAAATACTCCCATTTCGTTCATGAGCTTGGTAGTATTTCCGACCTCTGTTCTCGTTCAGTGTCACTAGTTCACTTCTCTGTTCCTTCTCGTCACTGGATAGAAGCACTCTACACACAGACAGAAGACATAGAGAAAGGCACACCTACTTCATTTGGGCTTCGGGCAGTATCAGTGTTGCAAACCAGAAAATTCAAAAGCGGCGAGTAGAGGACAAAAAATAAAACAATTAAAAGTAAAAGGAAAATTGAAGAAAAGTATAGCTATTGAAGTATCTGCTTATTGCACTATGGTGTTTTTTGACTTCTGTGTTTAAGATGATAATGTATTGTATAACTGTTTTCTAATCGCTAAAATATGACATTCATTAGGGTCGATTGTACCATTCTCTGATAAAGATAAATTATCGGAATGATCCAACCTTGTCGCTGTAGTAGATCTCATCTTACACAAAATAACACATGACCACTGCGACCAGTGTTATCTTATCTGACCATTAAAAGATATCAGGATAGCGTAGAATTAGCCCTATAACTTACAAATGTTCGAATGGTGTGAAATTATCAAAAATAGCCTGTAACTGTCAAGCTAATTTATGTTTGAAATAACGGGTGAACCAAAAGTTTGGCCACGGTAGAGTAACTGGAGAAATAGACTTCTGACCATAAAAGCGCAAAAAAAACGTGTTTAATATGTTTCAAGAAGCTATCCGATGATATCAAACGCAGCACTCCGCCCCCACCTTCTGGAAAGGAGTGGGGGGGGGCATTGATTTTTCAAATGGGAACTCCAATGTTTTATTGAAGATTCGGAGACTGTATCCCAAATAATGTAAGGTATAATCAAAACTTTTTCGTCGATGTGTGATATGCTGTAATCGGCGAAATTAGATGCTCTCCTCTTCGTTTATGAGCTTGATATAAGCTCCGACCATCTGTACAAGGTGCAGTATTTTGAGAAATACGCGTCGGATCAACAAAGTTATTCAATGGTACCAAACACGATACCGCACCCTACCGCTATGTGGGGTTAGCTGAAAGATTTGAAATGGAAGCTTTTATTTCTTATTGCAGAGTCGGATTCTGCGCACAAACCTGTATAAGATTTAGTCGAAACGTCGTTGTCGCTGTGTGACGTGGCGCTGTAATGGCGAAATCAGGAGAACTTCCTATATGAACTTTAATTAGCTTCAATGCTGTGGACGTGATGAAAGAAGTATACATGTGATCAAAAAACAAAAGAAAATGTGTGACTATTGGGTTTGTTAGGATGTTTATCGTTTCTTTTCCGCAGTGGGACGCGAGAGACGGGACCTACAGTTGAAAGTGGGATCCGAACCTCTATTAGGTTTTGGAACCGAGACGTTCCCCATGAACTATTGCCGACGAAGTTTGTCCGACCGTCGTCGATTATTGGGTGACAGCAGCGAAAAGGGTGTGCTAGTGCTGGTTCAAAGGCGGCTGCCTATTTGTCGGCTTGGCAGCGAACACCGCAGTCTCGCATAGTTTTAGATGGGTGAAATTATTATTGAATTCTTTCTTTACTTCTTCTTCTTCTCCTTATTATTATTATTATTATTATTATTATTATTATTATTATTATTATTATTATTATTATTATTATTATTATTATAGTATATTATATTATTATCTGCTAGTAGTTGTAGTAGTAGTTGTAGTAGTAGTAGTCGTAGTGATAGTCTGTAAAGGGTAGTAGTCTGTAGTAGTATGTTTTATTTTTATTTTTAATCCTTTCATCCTTTAATTTTAAAATGTCTATAATGTGTAGTGGCGTATTTAGGGGGTGGCTTCCGGGCTTAAGCCCCCAGAAATCTTACTTAGTATAGTAAAGTAAATGAAATATCTTGCAGAATTTTCACATTTCCAGGCAAAGCCCCCCCGAAAGTTAGCAAAGCCCCTCCCGAAACAAAATCGTAAATACGACATTATTAATGTGTCATCAATAAATTGATCACATCGGACCCTAGACAAGATTAGATTTTGTCGTTCCAATATAATTTCAAAACTAAAGGAGTTAACACTAAAGAGCATTGTGTGAACAGAGTGCACATTTCAATACATATGTATGGTACCACCTTAATTTCGTGGCATGGATGGGGCCACGGTGGCTCAGTGGTAGAGCGTTCACCGCTGGTGCTTGGGGTCCTGGGTTCAAAACCTGCTCCCGCCAAATGAACTTTGTCGTGGACAAACACCGTGTGCGTGGGTTTTCTCGGGGATCTCCCGTTTTCTCCCACTTTCTTAATTCCACCATTTCATTCATCTCTCTCATAATCACCGTCTCCTTTAGCCTAACCGGAAAAATCGTGGGACCTAAAACTCAAAAATTTCATTTCATTTTCGTGGCATGGAGTCCTCTTAAGTACGTTGATCGAACTTTCGTTCGGGATAGACATGACGAAGGTTATAGGCGTAACCTGTAATTTGGGCATTATAGTGGAGCATTTGTAAAAGAAGTGATACCTGTGTGTGAGTGAGTGTGTGTGTGTGTGTGTGTGTTATTCGTTTCATTATTGTTATCTCTTCTCACATGCAACGTATGGATGTGTGAATTATAACACGTTTAGTGGCACGTGACATGGGATTGCAACATTGGGATGGCATTGCTCGTTAGTTCATTCCCATGATAAAGCGACGTTCACCTGAGCGATTCGTTTATAAGTGGCAGGTTGTTAACGGTGACGGATCTGTTGGTAACGATTCTCGGTCTAACAGCAAAATGTTTTTCTTTTTCACCCCAAACAGTTAATTTACTTTCGCCGATTATGGCGCCATATAATGCATCGACGGAAAAGTGTTGATGAAACCTTACATAGTTTGGGCCGTAGAATCCAAATCTGCAATCAAAAATTGGGGTTTCCATTTGAAATTTCAAAGTTGACCCCACCCTAGCCCCCAGGGGGTGGGTCTAGAGGGTCGAGTTTGGTTTCATCAGATAGTTTTTTTAATATTACTAAACACGTGTTTTTTTGTTCCTCGATTCGAAGTTAAGTTCTCGATTTATTCCACCATGTCCAGACTTTTGATTCACTCTGTATATATAGTTCTTTCATTTCTAGTCTGGTTAGTTACCGGTACATTCTAGTATACTTTCATTTATATATATGTTTATAAAAAAAACTCAGCTATTGCTTCTGCACTATTTCAATGGTTCGTACTTTAATACATCCCTTCCTCAACCATGGTTGCGGAATTGATTAAACGTAATGTTCTTGTATTAAATAAGTGTATTTTAAATATATATTTCTCATTAATTTCAATTAAGTTGCTTTTCAAAGATCCTCTAAAATTTCAGTGACGCACTATGGGCTATAAGCCATTAACTTCTATGGCCACCCTGCTACAAACTGCAGACTTAAATATTCGATAAAGCATTTCAGTACTAAGTAGTTGCCACAATACCAATATGAACGTATTTAATTCCAACGGTAACAACTATGTTAATAACACTAAAATTATTATTAATAATGATAACGAGTAAGGGTTTAGGATGTTTCGGTGTAGGACGTTTCGGTGTAGGATGTTTCGCTGTAGAATGTTTCGGTGTAGGACGTTTCGGTGTACGGATGTTTCGGTGAACGGACGGTACGGTGTAAGGACGGTTTGGTGCAAGGACGCTTGCTGTAAAGGACGTTTCGGTGTATAGCCTAATATTTGATTGCATTAATCATATGCTTGTAATGAACAGGCATGAAGTGTCATAGTGTAGCTACTCTGGAATAGTGTAAACTGATTAACATTGTTATTGAGTCTCATTGTTATTGAGACAGGATGATAATACAACACCAATCCATTCGCAACAATAATTTCTATTCAGAGATGTCCATAGGCGAGTTTTATAGAATAATAATCAAATTTACTGCAAAATATTCAGCATTATTTCTAAATTGAAATAAATATATTGTACAAAGTTCCTGAGACACAGTAATAATATATACAAACTGAATAATACCTCAAAGGAATTTTTGGCGTGGGAGACCCGGGTTCGATTTCCGGTGAGAGCTCATGTGGTTCGGATTCCACGTTAATCAGTATGTGGACGTCTCATATAGCCTCGCTGCTGAACGGGACGTTAACCTCAGAATCAACTCATCTCAACTCAAAGGAATTTTGTTGAAAAAAATATAATTACATAGAATCACTCAACTAAGAATCTAAAATTGTACACAATTCCTTTTAAGACTGTAATCACATTGTCAGATTTGTAATTTTCACAAACGTTGTTCAGTCTCTTCGTAACATCGGCGTATTTTTTCTTTGTTCTGACTTCATATCCGCCAATTAACTTATTTTTTTCCATTTGAACAGCACTAACAAGGAGACTTACGGAAGTGTAATATACTGATTTGAATGAAACTTCGTATACTTGTAGAATATCAAAAAATAATCGTCACTTTTTTTAATTGTATTTTTGGCAATGGTGCGGGTTTAAGGGTAGAAACCACTCTTTGAACGTTAGAGGTGGCCTCCAAGCATAAACAGAAAGCAATCATTAAAATAGAAAATTAAATGATACGACCAGCTTACTGTCAAGGAGGTTTTAGGACAGGTGATTCAGAACCTGACGTTGAAATTACAAAATTCAAATTGGCAGATCCAATATGATGATTACATTTACAAATAGTCTTCTGGTTTGAAATGTTCTGCAGTTAGCCAAGAACAATTATAATTGGCAGGGGCTACTGCGAGAAGGTGCAGACTGATTTGAAACCCCTTTTTGTACTTATTTTTTGTACTTATTGTTTGATTAAATCTATAGCCAAAAGGTTAGAAGCCAATGCCAATGCACTTGTCGCGAATGTGAAGTAACACATATTGGAAAATTAAATATTTATAACTCTGATCAATAGGTTTAATTTTTAAATGCAGACGGGACGTACTCTAACAGGGACACAAACAGTAGAAAGTGTGGTACAGTCAGTAAATTCTGACTCGTAGCTACATCATACAGCCTTTAATTTCTACAAATAGTGTTTTGTTATCACCAATTTTAATTGTTTTGTAGGAAAACAATGGAACGTTTGGTCTTATAGTCCAACACAACCTCTTTAAATTTGAAGATATCCTTATAAAAGCATCAAATCCGGAAAAATTAACATCAAGTCTTGTGAGATCATGGTTCCAAGAGATTTTTCTTCAAGCGTCTAATGCAAAGTCCATTTTGTTATTAGTTTCGTGGAGTGGTCACAATTCAACTTTGACCTATTTTAAGAACAAAAGAGTAATTCATAATAGAAACAATTTCTGCAGGAACAACTGGTAGGATTTAGCCTCTTGTTGTGTTCTTTAGGCCGTTAAAATTTTCTTGACACATTTTTCTGACACTGTCCTTCTCTACAACTATAACATGAATTTACATCTCCGTAATAATATAATTAAGATCTCATCACTGGTTCATAATCAGTTTTCTTTTCCTAGATTTGCTAATCTTATTGGGTATGCATGATATAAAAGCGGTTATTGGAAGAAAAAACACCTGTGTTTGAAAATTTTCTTTCAAAGATTGTGCAGCATTTTGCGATTTGTGCACAGTTATTGCCGTAATAAGGTGTGTGTGGTGTACACAATTTTTATGCATCACACACTTTTTTACTATATATCATTACCGTAAAACGTTTTCCCAATCAATTAATAATTATAACATTTGAGGATATAAGAAGTTCTGACATAGAGTGAAGCGAGGGGACTCACTATAAATAAGTAACCCTTGCCAATTACAGAAACATTTAATTTTTATTTTATTTATTAATTTATATATTCTACTTCGTGAATTTATTTCTCCCTATCGAATAATTTTCATTTTGAAGAGTGGACGTTTCGGTGTAAATATTAGAACTTTTACACCGAACCAGCCTCACACCTAAACGTCCTTACACCGAGCAATCCGTACACCGAAACGCCCTGCACCAAAACGTCCTACACTGAAACAGCCGTATCCCAGGAGTAGTTAATTACGAGTATGACAATTATTTGCTACAGAAATACTTCTGTACAAGAAATATATGTGTAAAAATAATTTACTTCAAAACAACACAAGGAAAGCAAAATTTATGACGTACAGAACTAAAACACAATATTATGTTACTAATATGAAGTCAATGGTGTGGAAATATAGAAAAACAGACATTATGAAAGATCTGGGAATCACATTTGGTAGAAAGTTAAAATTTTGTCAACATAGAAATATATCATGGAAAGAGTAAGAAAGGACAATAGGCGTCATTTATTTATTTATTATTTCAGAATGATAGAATATGTATTTATACAAATAACTTGTAAGAACTAAGGCTCTGTAATATGGAACAGTATATCTAAAACTTTGACTAACAGATTGACAGTATTCTTCTTACGGACGCGATGGTAGCGCCACAAGAAATTTTTTAGGACTTCTGCACTTTAGGACTTCTGCCTTTTAGGACTTCTGCCTCGGTATGATTTTTAGGACTTCTGCCGTTTAGGACTTCTGCCTTTTAGGACTTCTGCCGTTTAGGACTTCTGCCGCGATATGATTTTTAGGACTTGTGCCTTTTAGGACTACTGCCATTTAGGACTTGTGTCGCGAAATAATTTTTAGGACTTGTGCATTTTAGGTCTAATGCCGTTTAGGACTTCTGCCTTTTAGGACTTCTGCCGCGTCCCCGACCCTAGTGGGTGCACCTCTGATCAAAGAGAATGATTATGAATAGATTGATGGACAGATACTGTGGAATAAAACGGAAGATACTCGAGGAAACCTACTGACAAGGTTAGGTTAGGATTTAGATTTCTGGGCTTTCAGCATCTAAGGCTATTTAGCCCTTCACGTTTGAGGGATGATGTCCCTCGGCGAGCACACAATCCGGGGAAAGGGAAGGAAGAAAGGATGGGGGAAGGAAGGAAGCGGCCTGGGACCTATAAGTTAGGTACCACCCCGGCATTTGCCTGGTGTGAATGAGGAAAACCCAGGAAAACCTCATTCAGGGTGGCTGGCCTGAAAAAGCGTTTTACACTTTTTCGACCGAGTGCCCCCACCAGGAATCGAACCCGGGACCGCTCGCACCGAAGGCGAGAGCACTGACAAGGTTGTCCACCAGAAACTCGTATGGCCAGTTATCGAATGAAGTACTCCTCGCACTAAACATGAGCACTCTGCCAGTGACGTGTAAGGTTGCCAACTTTTGAAAATGGAAATACCGGATAACCACTTGGAGTACGTATACTCTTAAGATTGTGACATCATCGATCGTCAAAAATGTAAGCAACCTGAAAGTGGTTACTTCACATAAAATTGAGATTTGGAGTTCGAATTTAGTAACTTTCGTTACTTTTGAAGAATTTGTTAAACTTATTTTATTTCAGTTTTGGTTGAGCCTGCACGTGTAATTTTCGTAGTCTTCCATCAATAATACATCATATTTAAAACAGAAAAGTAAATATAATGGGCAATATAATTATGGCATGCACAAAACATACTTAAAAAATGTCTTACCAGCTTTGCTGGGACTTGTAATGTCTTATAATGCCTACATAAGTTTACTGGATCTGGATGAAATATTTAATTGGAAGATGTAGCTGAGGATGAAGCAGTGCCAGCTCCGCTCTTGAATATGTACTTTTGTTGATCTTTAGCAGTTTTCATAAGTTTAGTACATTCTCCTATCTTCAACTCATCAGCAAATTCTGCGCACGACTGGTCGATATCAAAGCAAATTATAAGATTTGCTTTAACCATGTTCATCGACAAACAATTCCTTTCGTCACTGCAAAATTATTTGAATAGAACACTAGTAAGACGACTAGTAAGAGGAAAGATTACCGCACATTTAACGTCCGGTTTTGAGGTCGTACCTGTCACCGGACAAGGAATTCAAAAACCGTGCTGTCTGGTAAAATACTGGATGGTTGGAAACCCAACTGAACCGCCGTGCCTCTTTTTGGATCAAAAGATCCAATGTATTTCAGGCAAAAATTTTCTTGTAGGCCTTATATCTCCAGAACTATATACAGTGCAGCCAAACAAAAACTAACAATTTACTCGTATGATGTCCTTGTTCCGTAAAACAATACAAAAACTCGATTTAGGGACCGTTCAAAAATTTTGTAGCCCTTGTTCCACAAAATTCAATATATTTATTTCATACAATCAAACATTTTCTTGTAGGCCTCATATTTTGGGAACTACATATAGTGTAGCCAAACCAAAACTAACAATTTACTCAGAATGACGTGTTTATTCCGTAAAAAGTACGAAAACTAGATTTAGGGACCGTTCAAAAATTTTGTGACCCCTGATCCACAAAATTCAATATATTTCATACAATCAAACAATTTCTTGTTTTCTCTTTAATATTGTTATTATTTGAGTACACATTAATGTAACATTAAAGCAAAAAAATGCAATGACAACTTAAATTGTTCATTGGGAAGTCCAAATTGTATGTACTAACTTTCTTTCCTTTAATAAATATTCATAAATTATGCAGCTAGAATATATTTTGAATATGGTAGAATTTACTGTCTACAGATTGAAACTTATTTTTCGTCCTAATTTCAGAAGGTACTGTTCTTGTCTATACGTAGTGTACTAATTATTAATTGAGTTGCGTGCAAATCTCAAGTGTAGACGCGTAAGTCCATCTCGAAATGGTTGTAGGGTAAGTTGACAGTTTGTCTCGTAGGAGCAACTGTGATGAATATTAATCGAAATTGCTTGATCTTGAATTCCCTGAGAGCGGAAGGGGAACGTCCATCACACAATGAGAAAGTCTAACTCAAAGGCAATTCTTTCAAAAAACCCTTCGTCCTCCTGTTTTTTTTTCTTTCTTTTTCTCTATCAATTCGTCGGAAGATTTTTCTTGTCAGAAAGAAGGGAGACGATAAGGGTAAAGGGATGCTGATGGCTGACTGTCACAGGCAGTAATGAGGCTTTAATTAATCATTAACATTTTCTGAAGGTAACAGAAAAGAACTTCTTCAGTACATTGCGTGTTCCTATCATTTGAACTAACTACATGTAAATCTATGTTTCAAAGAAACGAAGGTTTATTGCCACAGTAAAAGTTTGAAATTGGATTTTCTTGTGTTCCTAGAGATATGAGGGCTCGGGAAAAGAGACTTTATATATATATATATATATATATATATATATATATATATATATATATATATATATATATATATATATATGAAGATTTTCCACTTTTTGGGCATTCTGAAATAATAAAGAAATAATAGCACATTCTATATTTTTTGATTATAATCTATCCCCCTCGAAACATTAATCTATTCTGAAGATAGGGCCGCGGTGGTGCACTGGCAGAGCGTTCACCTCTTGTGCATGAAGTCCCTGGTTCGATCTCAGCTCGCGCCAAATCAGCTTTGTGGTGGACAAACACCGTGTGCATGGGGTTTCTCGGGATTCTACCGTTTCTTCTCACTTTCTCCATTCCACAATTTCATTCATCCTCGTCATCATCTTCTTTAGCCTAGCCGGCATAATAATGAAAAGTAAAGCTTAAATATTTCATTTCCTTTATTCTGAAGAGCATGCATAAAATATTCGAGGATCAAAATGAAATCAGTAAGTAGATAAAAAATAGGGAATATCGCTGGACGCTGTGAGTTTATCTAGATCCATTGAATAGTTTGTAGAGGTGTTAGAGAAATGTTTGAATAAAACATGTTTTTAGTAAAAAAAAAAAAAAAAAGATAATAGTGTGTTAGTAATAACTGTTCTGAAGATGTAATACAGAAAAACCTGTCTTTAACGGACCCTTTATTAAACGAAAATTTGTGTTAAAGGGAAATATTTCATGCTCCCATAAATTTACTCCCAAAAATCGTGTTAAATTCACTTCATTAAATCGGAAACTGTATTACACGGACAACGGCAATCAAAATAAGCCTCTTAATGGAAAATTTCAAGTTTCGGACTGCAGCATTTAGAAACTTTTAGACATCTTATGAGAGGTTAGATACTGTATAGTTTAGCAAAATAAACAGTGATGTGCGAACGACGGATGTGCATGCTTTAGTTGAGATTTGTACAAAAATTCTGAAAGAAAAAGATGTGGAGGAAGAAAAGAAATAAAGTTGGAAGAAGAGTGTAGGCTAAAGACTTATCAAGATTCTGTCAAAAGTTTAAAGGAACTGTAACATTTGCCTTACATCGAAGTCACACTGATATGCTTATAGTATGGTTTCTCAGGTTAAAATCTCTGTGAAAAGTTGAGCAGACAAGCAGCGGTGTGTACAGACAACCCTCCTTGACTCTATTGGAAAATTAAATTAAAGTATGTACAGTATTTTTTTCTGTTCATTGTAAGTTTTGCGTGTATCAATACATAGTGGAAATAAATATTGTAAATTGCCTAAGGTACGTACAGTATCTTATTTTATCTCACTATGTTCTTATATGCATGCAGTTTATTTGGGGGGGGGCATACGTCTACCTTCGTTAACCGGAATCCTATCTTTAACGGAAATTTTTGTGAGTCCCATTCGATTTTGTTAAAGACAGGTTTTACTGTAGTTAGATTTAGTACCACGAAATTATCGTTTACTATTTATGTATAAACTAAGACGTCAGTTAGTAACATGCTTTAGGAGCTAAATACAGATTACGGGGGCGCGGTGCCTCAGTGGTAGAGCGTTCACCTCCGGTGCTTGGGGTCCCAGGTTCGATCCCAGCTCGCGCCGTGTGGACTTTGTGGTGGACAAACACCGTGCTCGTGGGTTTTTTCGGGGTTCTCCCGTTTCCTCCCACTTTCTTCATTCCACCATTTCACTCATTTCTCATTATCACCGTCTCCTTTAGTCTAACCGGCATAACCGTGGGACGTTAAACTTAAAGATTTCATTTCATTTCTAAATACAGATTTTTTGTGGGAGTTTTAAACGGAACATATAAAATCATTTCTGGAGGTTGCTAAGAATCGAAAGGCAGAAAGTTAAAAATAGTACAAGTTTCTAATTCTAGCTAAACATACTCACACGATATAACAGTAAAGGAAGAGAAAATTATTTTAATAATGAAATTTTACTAGGGTTCTAAATTAATGTCATACCCAAAACGACTGTTTATGGTTTTAATTTTCTAAACTGAACTCATATTAGTGCTAACAGAGTATCTGAAGCTTACAGTAAAGTATTTTTCTCTAACGGAGAACGAGACGAAATTGTATACTTAAAAAAAGTTTTGTATTTACTTCTTGATTTATGATACATTTTTCTTGCCTGCCAAATTGAATTTAGCCCACCTCTAAAACATATATGATGTATAATCTTCAGTACTGTTAAAGTAGTTAGGCAACTAAAATGACACCTGCGATATGTTGGATTGTCTAACTCACACGTAATAGCAACCAATGCAAAGTCAATTTAAAAGTCAATCAAGATAGCCATGTCAGGCTGAATATAAGATTCACAAGTACTGAAATGTTGTAAAGACACTTCGTTGACTGTAGAATCCACTTCAATGACATATATCTTTTACATATATACTACTTGCAAGTCTACAATATCGTTTGCGTATAATAGGAAAAATATCCAAAGATGTGAGATATATCAATCGATTGATCTCATTCGGCTAATCAAAATGATATCTGTGAGTGTAAATCCTCATGTGCAGTTCTCAAAAATCGAGAGAAACTATATATTTGTAACCTTAATTATTGATGGTCTATGGCAACCAAGGACATACATGAGGAGAGGGTCCTATGGGTTCCTATCTCCCGATATTCCGACTTTTTTTTTGTTAATTTAGCCTAATTTTTGGAATTATTTTAAAATTTTAATATAATTTATTCTCATATTAAATTTGGATTCCCCCGAAAATCTGTGGACCTTTCCTGCGAAATAAATTCCTGTGTACGTCCCTCACGCGAACTATTAAGATCAAATTGACCTTGAAGTATAACTCCATCAAGATTTTCATTATGAGACTAGAAAGCTGACGGATCACAGTACGGTTAATGAGGTATAGCCCGAAATCAAGATTAACACTAAATTTTATTTTTTGTTCAACCATATTTCCCACAGATAATCAATTGATAGAACACAGTGAGTTTTTCATTCGTAGTTTTTTTTGAAAAAATGAGGGCAAACAAATTTTTATGGCACTGAAAGGTATAAGCTCCAGCTTTACTACGCTATGCCTACCTATCACTGGATCGTCTTTAGCTATATATGAACGCACTGATGACACGATATAATCCAGATTACCGTATCTACCGCCGCCATCCACATGTACACTGCACACACCCTCAGTTCTTTACTGCAAGCTTCATGGCTTAAAGCTCTTTACTACCATTGTCAGCTCTATCAGATTCTCAATAGATTGTACCTCCTCACCTTATAGTGTTATACGTTCAGTTCATAGTATCATACAGCTTGCAACTATTCTCCAGATTTCAAGCTCTATATACTGTACTTGAAAACATCTCTGGCTATAAACAAGGTATTGCTATCTACGATGCAAACGAAACTCTCGTTTAGAAAAATAATAAAAGCTTAAAAGTATGTCCTTCGTTATCTAATCTGATGAAATTGACAGTTTTTATTCTAGTGGAACGTATTATATATACAAGGTATGTTCAAAAAGTGTCGAACCTTTGATTGGCAAAAATACATTTATTGATTTGGTAATCCGAAACACTAATCCCCTTCAAAGTAATCTCCTTGGTAATGTACACACTTCTCCCAGCGCTCACATGCCCAGTGCTTCCCCATTGTTGGAAACACTTCTGGAACGCACTATTTGCAATGGTGAGCAACCGTGCCGTCGCATTCCTCATTATATCTACTCTTGACTCAAATCGGGCCCCTTTTAGTGACATTTTCAGCTCGGGATATAACCAAAAATTACACGGAGCCATGTCGGATGAGTAAGGAGACTGACGACACACAGGAATTTTGTATTTGGCGATGAAAACCTGAATCAAATTTCGCGAACATTCTCCTCATCCCTAAATTCTCATTCAAAATTGAATGTATCGATCCGATTGAACTGTTTTCGCTTGGGTATCGCCAAACTTTTGGCAGTTTGATGATATCACTGCTCAAGTTTTTTTTGTCATTTTACAAAAAAACTGAAATCCGACGACCGCTCACTACACTGCCATCGACTGACTCTGGTGGATGAGTGTCCCCTTTACATCTACACTGCACTGAGTCTCCCATGTTTCATTGGTTTACGTGGGAGAAAATAAGGTTCAATACTTTTTGAACAAATCTCGTATATTTATTTACTTTTTATTTTAAAAGAAAGTAGCAGATTGTATATATATATATATATATATATATATATATATATATATATATATATATATATATATATATATATATATATATATATATATATATTCAAACGGCGAAACATATACGACTAACAGTGGTACACAGTGACGCACATATTATACGTACACTTCATCTCCAACCTGAATAGATTGTTAATTTCGTGTCTTTCATCTGATGCTGTCCCCCCAGGTACCCTCTAGCAACGCTACTATAATTATGATAAAATCCGGTGAATACCCTTGAAAAAAGCAGCAAATTCTTTTCTGAGTCCTTAATGCTATAGTCTTGCAGGTATTTGTAAATTTTATTCGTCAACCTTAAAATTCCCAATTCCAGGGTCATCGTTCCTTTTTCCCCTTCCCGTCATAATAAATGGAAACGAAACGAATGGTGACATTGTAAGAATTCTTGAAAAATAAATAATAGTTCCCCAATCCCTAGAAAACTTTCCAGGTGTCCTCAAGTAGTCACGCCAACTCCCTTTCCAGTCCATATATCTTGCCCTTTAAGTCAAACCAGCGAACAGATTTCAAATTATGAAATATCCCATCATATATTGCTGTGTTTCCCCTCTTCAAATATACCTCTGTCTACATGACTGTATAAGACATGGTAAGGGGAAGGAGAGACATTTCTTTGATCGATTTAAACCTTGAAGAGAAAAAGGGAGAGAGATAAGTGACAGACTACTCGCTGGGTTTTCGAAAACTTTGACTTACAGAAGAAATCGATGCTTTACGTGCTCCTCAGAAAAGAGAATGTTTCCCCTTCTTTGTTCCCTTTGGATTCATTAGTGTTCAGACAGGTTATGCATACATAATGTTCATATTTTTTCTTTGAATTGTGAGTTATAATTGTAAAGTTCCCAGATTTTTCTCTTATTAAAGTTAATAGTTTTTTTCACGTTTTTTGTCTAAAACTTCTTAAGTAAAGTATGTACTACCTACTGTAATTTGTAAACCGTTATTTTCAAACTAACAGAATCAAACTAACTTTTTATATTGAGTTATGAAATATGCGATATATTTTTCTCGCAATATTTCCTTTCGATCTTTAACAAAATGATAATTATTGTTTATCATAAACTAGGTGAACTGTCCGTTTTTCGTCTAATAAGACAAATATATAAAGAGCTCCTGGCTTCGGTGATCACGAATCCTGAACTCATGCTCTCCCAGCAGCAATTTCAAAGATGGGCATGAGATTGAATAAATGCGATGAATAAATGTAAGCGTCAGATCGACTACACATGAGCTTGGAGTGATTGTGTGAGGATGAGGTTGAATGAACGTGATGTCGGATAAATAATATGATCACAGGGTCGAATAAGTATCATGTCGGAATAGAGATGAAAGCATTGAGTTGAGTAAGAGTGATGTCGCACAAGTGATGTGAGGGAAGTTCAATTAAGCGTGATGTTAGGCAGTAATGCGAGCAAGAGATTGACTGAGCGAGTGTTGGACAAGCAATGCGAGCATAAGATGGAATAACAATAATGTCAGACAAGTGATGAAAGAGTATGGTCAAGTAAGCGTGATGTTACGATAGTGATGTGAGCGTAAGATGTAGTAATCGTCAAGTCAGCGTAAAGTCGAGTAAGTGTGATATCGGACACCAATGAGAACGTAAGGCCAAATAGCGTGATATGAGAGAATGTGACTAAGCAAAGCATGGTGTCAGGATAGAGATGTGAGTTTGAGACTGAATGGGAATCATGTCGAACAAGCGTTGTGAATGTAAGATAAAGTAAGTGTGATTTTAGGATAGTGCTGTGAGTAAAAGGTTGAGTAAGCTTGACATTGGATAAATGATGAAAGAGTATAATGGAATACTGATGTCGGATAAGTAATTTGCGCGTAAGATCAAGTAATCGTGATGCCCAACACCTGATGAGAGTTTAATGCCAAGTAACCATGATGTCAGGATAATGATGTGAACGTGAGGTTGATTAAGTGTGATTTCGTGTAAGTAATGTAACCAACCGTAAGGCCGAATAAGCATGACGTCAGATAAATTATAAGACGCAAAATCAAGTAAGAATGGCATCAGATATGAAGAGATGTAAGGTCAAGTAAATGTGACGTCAGGATACTGATGTCGGACAAGTAAGGTCAATTAAGCGTGATATCAGATAAATGACGAGAGTGTAAGGTCAATTAAGTGATATCAAATAAATGATGAGAGTGTAAGGTCAATTAAGCGTGATATCAGATAAATGACAAGAGTGTAAGGTCAATTAAGTGATATCAAATAAATGATGAGAGTGTAAGGTCAATTAAGCGTGATATCAGATAAATGACAAGAGTGTAAGGTCAATTAAGTGATATCAAATAAATGATGAGAGTGTAAGGTCAATTAAGCGTGATATCAGATAAATGACGAGAGTGTAAGGTCAAATAAGCGTGATGTCAATTTAGTGATGTAAGGGTGTGGTTGAATGAGCGAGATAGGGGGCCAGTGATGAGAGCATAAAGTCAAGTCTCTGACGCCAGGATAGAGGTAAGAGCCGAAAGTTAAATGACTTTGATATGGAACAATTGATGTGATCATAAAGTTGAGTAAAACTAATATTGAATTAATGTGAGAATAAGTCGAGTAGACAATTTGCAAATGGTGTTATGAGCGAAAGTAGATCTAAAGGAGCACGTTTGTATAAACTATATGATAAATGGAAATTATTTCAAATATATATAATCCTATAATGATTTCAAACATCTACAACCCTATGGCTTAGGAAATTAATTGAATCGTTAAGTTCGAAAACCGGTCATCTCCATCGAAGCTAATTTGAGAAGAATGACAAACAAAACTAAATTAGTCAATATGCATCTGACATATAGGGCTGTTTTCATTTTCGGACCGTAGAACCGACATTTATCTACTTTCCAAAAATGAAAATAACCCTATATGTCAGAGACATATTGATTAATTTTGTTTTGTTTGTCACTCCTCTCAAATTAGCTTCGATGGAGATGACCAGTTTTCGAACTCAACGATTCAATTGATGTGACTTTTAATTTACAAGCAAGGATGTCCACAGACGGATTGTATGGTACAGATGACACCTATGAGATTTTCTGGAGAAACATAATATTTCATTAAAAATAGCTCAATTGAATTTCAACTTTACTATAATGGTGCTTATAAGAACGCTGAATTGAACAAAGTTTAGTGAACGAAGCAGAGGAGGGGATAATAAATTTTGGGGAGATTACACCAGGCACTTGGAGAGATGGGGACCGCTGCTCACTAGCGTCCCGGCACAAAGTTCTTCCAAGTGAATTTTCCGATAGTTAACCTTACTTAAGTTGCTTTGCCGTTCACGTTAAGAAGGGTTTGGTAAGGAGCTTCGGTGAGTGATAGGACTACTTTTATTACGACCTCTGGTTGCCACCCCTCGAAAATTTGGTCTTGTATCCAAAGGCCTCCTTACTCTCGCAAGAGCCCTTGTTGTTAGTTGGTTTTGAACCGTTGTCGAAGTTTTTTTTTTTTTTTTTTTTAATTTTATGGAATATACTTTTGTTCACTGACTACGTGCAATTGCCATCTGACAGCTCGCAATTTAACTTTAGCTCCAACTTCCCAAAGCGGAAGTCTCCGGTCCTATTTAAGGTTGGGTCCAGGGTTCGATGACTATTACAGGTGAGCCAAGAAGCGAGTACCAGACGTCACGGGAGGTGTGGTATGTAATAGTGGGAGGAGTTAGGAAAAAAGTTTTTTATACATTTATTACAAAACGCAAAAACAATTACATAAATTATATTACATTTACAAAGTGCTGATTCAGCAAAACACAGAACAGTTGATTGCTGGATTTTTTTAGAGGATTAATTCACATGTTGCTTGTTTTTTTTGCGACGTAATATAAACACATAATAATAATAATGCAAAAGTCTCTGTCCTTTCCTAAAATACACTAAATCTCACAAAACACAAACAGCACGGACAAAAATAGGCAACCCACATTATTGTTTGATGAAAAATATGATATGTACAAAATTAATTAATTAATGATAGTTTGATCACTGACAGTCTGAATGTGGGCGCCAGCACAGACACAAATCCGTTTACAGAAGGCAGGCAATGTAGAAAGCAGTCTAAATTAAATACTATTCAATGTTATACGCACTTTAATCCAGCTATTCCGATATTGCCTAGTTCTATTGACTATAAATCTGATGATATTCAGTAAATGCTTCATTGAATTCAACCACTACTTTTCATTACGAATAGCATATGTGTGTGTCAATATTGAGAAAAAACAAACAATCTGATAGTTCGAGTATTTTCTGGACATTTTCTGGACAGCATCTTTGGACATTTTTTTTTCCGATAAACGCTAATAATATTGAAGAATTTAAGCCACATTATTTTGAATTTTCTTCATTTCCCTAAGAATCTTGCTTGTTTGAAATCAAAAGAAAAGTACAGAAATATAAATTCCTTTTCGTATCAAAAGATCCAATATATTTCAGGCAAAAAAAATCTTATTGGCCTTGTATCTGGAAAACATATAGAGTAGCCAAACCCAAGCTATCACTTAACACAATATGATGTGATTATTCCATAAAAAATAAGAAAACTTGATTTAGGGTAGCTCCTTCGTAGCTAAGCGGTTAGCGTACGCACCTTTGGCGTGGGAGGCTGGGGTTCGATTCCCGGCGAGAGCTCGTGTTGTTCGGATTCCACGTTAATCAGTAGGTGCCGCCTCATATAGCCTCGCTGCTGAAAGGAACGTTAAATCCAAAATCAAGTCAACTTGATTTAGGGGTTGTTCAAAAATTTTTTATGGCCCCTGCTCCAAAAATGCATCGAAAGATCCAATATATTTTAAAAAAATGTATGCCTTATATCTGGAGAACTAGATATAGTGTAGCCAAACCAAGCTGTCACTTAACTCAGTATGATGTTTTTATTCCGTAAAAAATACGAATACTTGGTTTAGAGGCCGTTCAAAAATGTTGTGGCCTCTGATCCAAAAATTAATAATTTGCCAAGATAGCATTTTTCTGATGCATTTTTTGATAATTCCTAACATTCTTGTTTGGAGCACAAGCTTTTAATCCATTTTTGGATCATTCCTAAAATTCTTGTTTATCATTATCAATTTTTCGAAAACTACGCATGAGTACTTATACTACACTATATCACTTTGTTCACTTCACTGAGATTTATCAATTCGTGTATGTCTCATGTTTGAACTTTGTTTCTTTGCACGGAAAAAAAAAATTGTAGAATTCCGGGGTTATTGGTAAAACACAATCTACTAGGTATTCTGAAAAACCTTTGATTTCAGCTCCACAAAAGTAGCTATGGACAAAATATTATTTGTTTTATTATTATCAATGAAACAATACTAAATCTCATTTTTTGAAAATAAATATAAAAATATACTTTGGAACACCCTTATGGCTATGTGGATAGCGTACGTGCCTTTAGAGCAGAAGACTCGAGTTTCATTCCGGGCAGGAGCTCATGTAGTTCGAATCCCACGTTAAGCTGTAAGTAGTCTCATTGAGGTTGGTTTAAAGGGACAAGTTTTGTCGATAGATGGCAGTACAATCTTCGTATCTGTTCCATGTATTTTTTTACCTTTCACGAAAATTAATGATTTCTGTTACAAATTTCAACCTACAGACTTCAAATTTTTAGAAAAGTAACTTCATAATCTATCGAAGGCAGTAATCCGTGCCGATTTTTTATTTAGGATTTTCTTCATTGTTGAAAGGCTTGATTGTTGAAATGGATAACCAAACCTTTAACAATGGAACTGTTTCAATAATGAAGAAAATTCTAAATAAAAAATCGGCACGGATTGTTCCCTTTAATAGGTTATGAAGTTCCTTCTCTAAAAATTTGAAGTCTCTACGTTGAAATTTGTAAAAGAAATTGTGAAAGGTAAAAAATACATGGGATAGATACGAAGACTGTAGTGACATCTATCGGCAAAACTTGTCCCTTTACACTAACCTTAAGTCTTGCTGCTGAACAGGACGCTACACTCAAATTACAACACACGTCGCTTAAAAATATACTTTTTTGTAAAGATTTCCTTGAAGGTAAGTATATCTATCTCTTAAATTTATTTTTCGAAATTCATAATACTTATTTTCTGTATCTCCTAGTTCATAATACAAAAATATATACTTTAAGATAGATTGTACATTTTCGAATTAATTTAGGTATTTGCTAGTAATTCTTTGCACGACGACCTTAAAATTTTAAAATGAAGGACAATAAACATTCTTTTAAACACGAACCCAAGACCTTTTACGATTCAACTACCTTAAAGTTTTTATTTCTTCGGTCATATTTAGGTCTGTAACCTTGGTTAATATAGTAGAAAGAATTGTTCGGAAACTTTCATTTGCAAAAAAACATAAATCATGTCATTAATAGTAATTTTCCTTTCTAAAAATTAATATCTTTAAAAATGTACGTATATATTTTAGGTCTGAGGAGAAATTCCATTTAAAATAGAAGTTTGTGTGCTTGTTTTGTTATTGCATATATTACAAGGAAAGCTTTCATAGAATAAATGGCCAGACGAAATAAATGGCTACTGATTTAATCTCAGATGTTATTCAAGGTCTGCTAGAATTCACGTGCACGCTCCATTATATGTTAATTCTTATTTAATCAATAATAGTTATCAGATGGTTAATAATACTAGAAAAAAGTTATTTCTTTAACAGACTGGATAAACAAAGTTCAAAGATCTTTCAGCGGTGTTTAAATTGTGTTCGCACGCATATTGAACATTCATTTTCTAAAGCTTACTTGATTTAATAAAAGGAAACATGTCGGTTACCTCGGCTGTGAAGGATACTAGATTCAACTCCAGGTTATGTATATTTGTTGTGGACAACGTCTTAAGATTTTCTCATTTCTTCTCATAAATTTCAATTTCCATCAATTCCAATTTTGCTTGCATTAATCAATATTTCCCTGCAGATTACAGAGCATAGTTGTGAGATGTTAAAAATCCATTTAATTTGAAAACAAAATATTATTACCAAAACGATAAAAGAAATGCAATTTGTATGGATTCTGGCTTTTCTTTGAAATTGACTCTTGCAAGTTTATTAGTTTTGTTACGCAATTTCGACACCGAAGGAAAATCTATTATTACAGACGTGTTTAAATTATTAGACTCACGCTCGAAAAATGCAAAGTTGATGTAGGAGTCCTAAATTCCGAGTTCTAGAACATTTAATGGTTAAACCACCAATATAGGATCCTTCATTTGTTTACTGTACAGTTGAAATGGTGATATCACCCTTGAACTTCAGATGGCATTAGTGCCGAGGGAAATAGTGAAAATGGTGTTTCAGTTGTAGATAGCTATTGCGGTTCCTATCAACAAATTACAGTCTGAAGTGTTGTGGTTGCTGTTGTAAGAAGTTAACGACATTCAAAGCGTTCAACAGTTCGAATGGGCCAGTTTAAAATGATCGTGACGTGTTTCGTGTATCAATCTTTTATTCTGTGAAGTCCTGTAATCGCAGCATAATGGGGGAAAAGCAAAAGGACCTTTCTCCGCATAAAGTGGAAGTTAACAAAATACTTCTGGTGGAAGGAAGATGTACGCGGCGACACATTGCTAGTAGAATTGGGATTGAATACAAATCTGTGAGTAGAATCTCTGTTGGAATGAACAAGAGCCAAAATAGGGTTGGGAAGTGTGGATGAAAACCAAAGCCATAGCTAAGAGGTATCAGAAAACTAAAAATATTGGCTCTGGGAAACTGAAGTGCAACTTCTAAGAGTCTTAAGCATAAAAATGGCTAAGTATGGCGCAGAGATTTGGCCTGAAAGTGTTCGAAGGATTCTTTATGCCGAGGTAATAAAAGCACACGGTCAAGAAAGAAAACAAAAAGTAGAGTCTACTCCAATCATGGCTAAGAAGCGCCTCGAATGGGCACGAGACCTAAAATATTGGACTGCTGTCGATTGGAGAATAGTGTGTTTCAGTGATGAATCATTTATCTTCGTGCCTGATGAATGTTCACAATATGTGCGATGTCGACCTGGGAGGAATTCAAGTTGGAATGTCTTTAACAAACTGTGAAGCTTCCTATCTTCGTCATGGTCTGGGGTGTGATCTCTGTCTTCGTGTCTGGAAGACTGTATATAGTAGAGGAGACAATGAAGCACGACCAATACCTACAAGTTCTTCAAGAAGAACTACTTTCTCAGACTGCAGTCTGGTTTGATGATATACAATTCATCTTTATGCATGATGAAGCCCGATGCCACCGTGCCAAAGCTGTGACAAAATTCTTCCAGGACAACGAAATTAGTGTTCTTCCGTGGCCGGACACTAGTCCTGATATGAAGCGATTGAAAACTTTTGGAACTTCATGAAGAATAGCTAAAGAAGAAGTACATTAGAACCAAACATTAATTGATCGAGGAGATCAACAATTTGTGGTATCATGATGCTGAATCGAAGGCAAAATGTGCTAAACTCGTACATAGGATGCCACAAAGGATAAAAGACTTAATAAAGAATAAGGGGTTTCATACAAAATATTAATCTTTGTGTGAGAGAGAATTTTCTTGTAACTATTCCATTTCACTTTTTGTTTCCAATTTGGATATACACACTGTGTAGTAATTATATTTGAATGTCATGTACCGTACTCATTTGTTTTATTGATATTGAAAAGCATATGCCACACCCACTAGAAATTAGGACAGAGTTACAAAGTAGTAATTTGGACTAAGTTCGAACGTATTTTCTCATGTAATATTGTAAGAACAGTAAAATATTCAAAAACTGAATGTTGAGTCTAATAATTTGAACACGTCTGTATACTACTACTACTACTACTACTACTACTACTACTACTACTACTACTACTACTAATAATAATAATAATAATAATAATAATAATAATAATAATAATAATAATTATTATTATTATTATTATTATTATTATTATTATTATTATTATTATTATTATTGTTGTGTATCTTGTTGTTTTACGTGGACATGAAATAATAATAATAAAGACAATTTTTGTATATCATAAACAAATATGATAATGAAAAGCAAAATCTGGAAAAAGAAATTACAATTATAAGTGGGTGATTCAGAAAGTAGTGCCTCCAAGCCAATAGTACTGCAAACATTCTGAACTCTTTATCATTATTGCACTGCTGTTTAAGCTATAGAATGTCACTTGTTTCACCTTCCTATCTCTCCTCTTGTAAGAGTAACGGAGCAATCCATGACATCCAGTTGTGACGTCCAATTGAAACAGCGGCTGTCATTACATTTGACTGCGGTTTACGGGGATGCCTGTGTTGGCATCAGCACTGTGCGAAGGTGGGTAAGGACTGTGAAAGATCGAACTCCATCATTAGTATCGAAATGGACGGCCTGCAACAGCCTCTGATGAGGATCATCATCACGTGGACAACATAATTGTGACTGCGGGCCAGATTGCAACGCGCTCACAAATATAAGCAGGCAATTTTGCACCAATGCTCGTCCGCACGAGCCACACAACTCAGGAAGCACTGCAGCGTTTGAGGTTAACGGACATTCTGCCTCATCCTGCCTATAGTCCGGATCTTGGGCCCTGTGATTTTTGGCTTAAGATCCACCTTAAGGGTCAATGATAGAATTGTGACGCAGAGGTGGAAGCACCAGTACGGCAATGGTGTAGCTAGCAACCACCACAATTCTTCGTCGACGGTATAAGAAACCTTGTTTCGCGTTGGCGCAATTAGTTGCCCGTAAGGGGACTATGTTGAAAAATGATGCCACCATATATATATATATATATACTACCTGAAATGCCCGTTCTTCCGGGGAAGAATAAGTTTACAGAAAGTGATTGAAGCCCTTTCCCTTCTTAGTATACGCGTAAAGAACAAATTTTGACTTAAACGGCATCAGAGCTCACTATTCATCTCAGAGACCCCGAACACTATTAATTGGGCACTGATATAGGCCGTTTTCGATTAATTTTATGTCATCTCCTCAACCCTTCTCTTCGCCTTGCCGAAAGTGTGCCAAAAATCTAAGTTTTGGCCAGGGTCAGTTAATGTGCCATAAATCATCAAAATCTGTGCAGCAGTTTAGGAGGAATTAGCCATCAAACATTGTTGCAGTCTTTCTTATTTATATAGATCAGAATAAACCTGAAACCAAATAAAACATAGAAGAAACACCGAAACCGTCCCAATTAGCAGTATCAGTGTTACCCTTCAAACATCATTACATTCTTCTTTATTTATAAGATAAGAATGAACCTGAAACCAAATAAAACATAGAAGAAACACCGAAACCGTCCCAATTAGCAGTATCAGTGTTACCCTTCAAACATCATTACATTCTTCTTTATTTATATAGATAAGAATGAACCTGAAACCAAATAAAACATAGAAGAAACACCGAAACCGTCCCAATTAGCAGTATCAGTGTTACCCTTCAAACATCATTACATCCTTCTTTATTTATATAGATAAGAATGAACCTGAAACCAAATAAAACACAGAAGAAACACCGAAACCGTCCCAATTAGCAGTATCAGTGTTACCCTTCAAACATCATTACATTCTTCTTTATTTATATAGATAAGAATGAACCTGAAACCAAATAAAACATAGAAGAAACACCGAAACCGTCCCAATTAGCAGTATCAGTGTTACCCTTCAAACATCATTACATTCTTCTTTATTTATATAGATAAGAATGAACCTGAAACCAAATAAAACACAGAAGAAACACCGAAACCGTCCCAATTAGCAGTATCAGTGTTACCCTTCAAACATCATTACATTCTTCTTTATTTATATAGATAAGAATGAACCTGAAACCAAATAAAACACAGAAGAAACACCGAAACCGTCCCAATTAGCAGTATCAGTGTTACCCTTCAAACATCATTACATTCTACTTTATTTATATAGATAAGAATGAATCTGAAACCAAATAAAACAGAAAAAACACGTCTCAATTAGTCTTACAAGTTACTTTTATCAGAATACGAACCTCACCATTTAATTGGCAAGCATTGATAGCATTACCATCAAAATATTTAGTTTGCTTTTATGGTTGAACCATGTCTTCCTGATCATAATTTCTATATAGGATGGATAAAAAGTAATGGCACAATTGTTATAATTTACAAATGACTGTATTAGAAGGGAAAATACGTTCTACATTCCTTCAATGTAATCACCCCCCATGTCCACAACCTTCTGCCATACGTATGGAAGGCGCCGTACTCCGTCAGCACGTTGTTCTCTGGCTATGTCTCGCAGCGACCGCCCTACGGCATTGAGGATGGCCTGTCTGGTGTTGTGTCGTTGTCCGCGAAGTGGTTGCTTCATCTTGGAAAACAGATCATAATCGCATGGACTCATATCCGGCGAATATGGTGGATGTTCCAGAATCTCCCAGTTCCAGGCACGTAACAGGTCCGTCACGGCGGTAGCTGTGTGACAGCGTGCATTGTCGTGCAAAATGATTGGGGTCCGTGCCAAAAGATCAGGTCGCTTTCTCCGAAGTGCGGGACGCAGATGGTGTTGCAAGAACGTGCAGTAATATGGCGCATTCACAGTCTGCCCTGCTGGTACAGCATGGTGCAGGATAACCCCTTGGACATCATACGCCACTATCAACATCACCTTCACTCCTCCCTGACTAGGGCGCACAGTCTTTGGCCGAGGGGAACCGGGATGCTTCCATTCGTTGGATTGGCGCTTCAAACATGGTTCGTAGGATCGAACCCAGGTTTCATCAATGGTAACGATCCTGCCCAAGAAATTGTCACCCTCCCTCTGGTGGTGGTCCAGCAATTCTTGTGCCAGTGCATATCGGTACCATTTCTGCACCTCGGTAATGAGATGTGGAACCCAACGTGCTGCAATTTTACGAAAACCCAGGATGTCGTTCAAAATGTGAAGCACAGTTTTATGGCACACTCCAACCTCTGCCGATAACTCACGCGCAGTCCACCGTCTATCCACGTCCAGCAAGGATGCAAGGAGCTGAATTGTGATGTTGTCCACTGGAGGTCGTCCAGAACGTTGGCGGTCTTCCACGTTCTGTCTGGCTTCACGAAACACTTTAACCCATCGAGCTACGGTGCGGTATGGCAACGCTGCATCACCATAGGCTTCCCGCAGTCCCTGAAAACATTCTCGTGCCCTACGACCACGTGCCACTTCAATTTTGATCCACGAACGCTGTTCATGTTTAGTGAACATTGGGTTTAGAGCGCTTCCACTCGCGATATCAATTTGACGCCACTGCTCTCGTTGACTGACTGACTCAACAGCGTTCCTACTCACCTAAATTCCTCAACTGAGATTGTCTTCTCCGGTGCTGCCACCTCACGGTTCTCCGTTACTAGACTGGCGCGTGTCGGCAGGGTTGCCAGTACTTTTTATCCAACCTATGTAATTTTTAAAGTATTTTTGTATTTTGGTTACAACATACAGGATGTTTATTTCAAAGTAACATTGCCATAAAATAGGCCTAGTGTATAGCTACTGGACAGTATTGCCCTATTAAGGTCAAATATCATCAGAATACTCTTAGTAATTAGCAGCAGTTTCGTTGAAATATTTTCCTAGAAAACATGAAACCACAAATAAAAAATAAAAAAGAACTTTCGCGGAACGAAGGAGATAAAGCTTCTACAAACTAAATTTGACTGTTCCCTGTTGACGAAGATTAGAAGGATCTAAAGAAGCGAATCGCAAATCATGTATATGGATATTGTATGAAAGAAAGCAATAATGTCAAATAAATGATCACTGAAGTTATTATTCGTGCGGATAACGCAATACAATGCAATGTTGTTTGAGAGCAACATTGCCCACTAAAGGTTTAAATCATATGACTTACAATTAAAAGAGAAATATACTGGCCAAAACGTTCTTTTTGAAAACATTAACTATTTTAATATTTTTTAAGTACTACGAAATAATAAAATTTTAATATTGTAATCCGTGCAAAACACTTATCCTAATTATGAGTTAATTTTGGTGAAAGCTTATGCCTCCAAGTCTCTACTTGAAATTGTGAAAATAAACTGCAAAATTTGGTGACTTCAACTTTCTAATTTAATCATAATTCGTGATCTTGTTACTTATTACATCAGGGTTTCTTTAAAAGAAAACAACATATTCTTTCTATCGTTCATAATAATAATTATTATTATTACTTTTCTTTTCTTTTAGTTTTTAATAACAGATTTCTCATCTTTTTTTTACCTGCTTGTTTCTTTCCGACACCTTTTCCCACTCATATATCTTCTCAAAGTATTATTTTGTCATTTCAGTTCTTAATAGCCATTTGTCTCCTTCTGAATTATAAGATTCTTTGTCTATCTTCTGTCGGTTCATCTTCTTCAATCAGGCTGCATCTGTCACGGTTGGTTTGCTGAACAGTTCCTTATCTTTAGATTAATTTCATTTTCTCGTGCTTTCCCCCTGTGTATTTCTTCTGTGGCCTTAGCACTTGCAAAAATTGAACTTCTTTCGTGGAACGAATTGTGGCCAATAGTTTCACTTGTACTTTAAAACTGTGGTAGCTTTTTTATTTACTAACCTGTTATTTGGAACAAAATCAAGCTTTCTCTTAAAATATACCAATTAAGAAAGAAAAAGAGATTGCATACATAATACAAATGTTAATTGTTGAATAACATCTCATTACTATGTCCTGGTCTCCTAAAGACCACATAAATTAATCAACATAGGTTTACCATAAAACACTGAACTAGGGATGCGCACGAGACGAGTCGAGACAGGATTTTCCTGACAAAATTCGAGTCGAGACACGGCTCTTCCAATAGAGAAATATACATTTCTCGAGTCGATACATCACTTTTACAGCACATTTTCGAGACGAAACAGCCACAAATCTTGTCTTTTGCGCATCCCTACACTGAACCTATACGATAAACCTAATTAACGATGTTTGCCAGAATGTTTTCTGCAAGTATTTATTTAAACCCTCCAAAAAAAAAAAAAAACTTAAAACCACTTTTTAAAGTTTGATGTCCATGATTATGCACCGAGGCTAAAGGAGACAATGATAATTACATGAATGACAATGATAGAATGACGAAAGTGGGAGGAAAAGGAATAACCCAGAGAAAGCCTACGTACGCGGTGTTTGTTTTCTCCACAAATTATTTAAAATATCAAAACAATGTAAATAGCCAATAAATATCTTACTGTAGAGCTCGGCCCACCAGGGCCAGATTTAAGCCAATAAGGTCGATTGCTCCCAATTGGTCCCGCGTAAGAACGTAATCTACTCTCATCTTGTGTAGTACATACGACAACACATTCCAATACGTAAATAACGCCACATTTCATGTTTCAGACAGAACAGAAGTGATTATTGTAATAAAACAATTCAACACTGAGTTTTTAGAATACTGGACTGATCTACTTTTAAACTTATTTCTTAAAATAAGCTGCTCCTTAAGCTATGATAATAAAACTTATTAGTGCTACAAAATTTAGCACTTAAAACTCTAGGTAACTATAAATTTAATTTTAACCTGTCGCTGCTCTTATTAGATTGGTGCTAATGAATTATTCGCTTTGATCTGATAAAAAAAAATCCTCAACTCACCAACACAATTCAGAGGTGGACTAAGCTCAGCGACAGCAAACAGGCTGGAATACCCAGACAATTAGGATGTGGTGCATTCTTAACAGGATCTTATGAAAGTGCACCATGCAGAGTACACAATTGCGAGTGAATTCTCTTTACAAATTCAAACTGGGACATTCTGCACAGCAAATCACAACAAACATTAACTGTATCAGGGCCTGGTCCCGGAATGGCAATTGAAAGCACCATTTACCGTTGATTCATTAAATGTCACTCCGATAACACAGCATTGTAAAACGAGCACTGTGAGCACCGATCAACATCGTGACCGTAGAAGCAGACTCTCGGCAGAGTGTTCTTGCAATTGCAATCGAATTAGGCATACATCATATCACTAGTATTCGGCAGCTCTGTGCAATCGGCAAAGTGAAAAGTTGAACTCATGGATGCAACATTAGTTGACATTGATCAACAAGAAACGCCGTCTTGAAGTGTGCAATTCTCTGGGTGTAGAGAAGGTTTCTTACATCAGATTTTTCACTTCAGATGAAAAGTGGATTTGCTATGATAATCTTGAACTTTCAAAGCAATGGTTGGACCGTGTTTCCTTAATCTGAAGACAGTGTTGCTGGTATGCAGGCACGCACCCAGAAACTTTTGTTGGGTGGGGGGTCCAAGCTTTAAAGGGGGTCCAATACTACAAGTCACTACGTCTATGTAGTTTTGAACGAGTAATATTCTACACCCGAAATAGTCTAGCAGCTAGGAGAGTCCTGTTGGGAGTTTGAGAGCCAGAAGGTTTGTTTGTTTTACCGAGTTCTACTATCTTTAGTGTTCTAAAAAAAATTGGTCACATGTTCTGAATCATGGTCATTATTGCGCAATGGCCGCCATCTTGAATATTCCTTCCGTATTCACTACATTTTTCTTAAATACATCTAGCTCAAGCTATAATTGTCACAAAGTTATCAGTTATACCTCGTTCGATTTGCAATAGTATAGGCTTTTAGGTGACGTTATTCACTTGTCAGTAATACACACAAGAGGGAAGTAAATGAGGGAAATTTTGAAAATTTCTCTCAAAATTTTCCCTTTTACCGATTTTTTGCTATTCTTATATGGCAACGCTGGGTTCTAGGCGAGAAAGAAAAATTACATACATTTCCTGTAATGTGATAAATATATGCCGAAAGTTTTGTCTTGATTGATTCACTAGCAGAGGAGCAATAAAATATTTTCTATTTTATGATTTTGGTCGCTCTAACAATCTTTGGATTTAATGAAAGTACTTTTGTCACATAGAAAGACCTCCAGCTCAGACTGTAATTGCCGCAGAGGTACAAATAATATTTCGTTTTATAATTTGTTTGATTAGAGTAATAAATGGTGTGGATTAATCTAACATATGTACCATTATAACTTATGACAAGGAAGTATAAGGGAAATAAATATAAAATTCACACGAAATATTTTCCTTTAATGATGTGGAAACACTAAAAGATAGAAGTGGAACTACTAGAAATTCACTAAACATTAATACCCAATATTTAATTCACAAGTGAAGACATAGATTTTTTAAAAATCGTAAGATTTCATGTTTCGTAATTAAGAAATGTGTTCCAAATTTGATAACAAGTGATATTTTCAAACAGCAATTTATTATTCTTCTTACATAACAATCCACAAATGTCTGATAAACTGACACTTTCATCCCACATTTACACACATATTCTTCACTTTACATTTACAGAATGGACAAAACGGTACTTGTTTCACTCTGGAAGGACAAACATTAACTTTTGCACATGTCTTGCACATACAAGGAGAGACAAATTCAGGAGGTCTGAAATATCCAGTCGTTATTATTGGCTTAAGATATCCTGCTTCTTCTATGTAACCATACTCTAGTGGATTCAGTGGTTGGGCTTCATCCAGCACAGTCATCCATATGTAGCACCGAAGATATGCACGTTGTACATGAAAGACTATCGTTGATGATGGTGGACATAGTTGAGAAAAGTTGATAGCTTTTGCTTTGTGGTATTGTTCAAATCGTACCATATCACAGTTTGTTTTTGATGAACCAAGTACTTTTGCGATAAAAAGCTCGGCATTTTGTATCATTCCTTCATCCAAGGGAGCAACCCCAAAATTGTTCAACAGGGTTCCTAATGTCATTGCTGTTTTAAGTGCCATAAGTTTTGTCCCAACCTTACTTGTTGTATCGCAACCACTTAAACTGTGAACAGCAGGAAGAACATATAAAAGTGTGTCGTCCATGTTCTCCGTCATTTTGTGAAGTGGTATGTACCTCATAGATGGTCGTGTGTCTTTGACAACCCACAGTTCTTTCAGGCCATATTTTTCATAACTGTTTGAAATGATATAGTGCGGAAATCATAACATCTGTATCTACTGAGGCAATCATAACTCTTTCAATGGAATCAGTTTCGACCACGTGTTGGATGTGTTTCATAATTCTATTATCAGCTTCCTCACATTCACAGTAAAGATCTGGAACCAAACTAACAGATCCTTCGGTTAATTTCAGGCATAGCTTTGGGTTATGTTTGTGACCTCCTCCCAAATACAAAGATTTTATAGAATTTCCTTGATCGACAATCCACTCAATGAAGAGTTCTTGCAAACGTGCTTTTTTCTGGCTTGAAGCCCAAAAAGAATCCATGTTGACAGGAAGGGGTGCATTTGGGTTACTAGGAATCACATCAATAGGATCAACATTTTTTTGCCGCCTCAGTCGCTCCCAGTTTTTGATACTTTTATCTTGATACAAGTCAAACACTATGTTAGTGCGCAAACAACCTTCGGAGAGTTTTAAAAATATTTTCCACAAATAGTCAAAAGTAGTCTCCAAACGTATTACACATAAGTCGTTTGACATAGACTTTTCGCGCGTACACCATAAAGTCAATCACCATTGCTGCTCTCGTTTCCTGCGTTGGTAGATGACTAACTACATCCTTCTTATTTTAAAATGTTTTTCGAGTTCTTTGCTGAGTTGTGCTTTATCTGCTTTCTTTAAGAACCCATCATCTGTTAGATAATACGATGTAGATGTAAACTCGTATTTTAGTACTGTCTCAATATCGAAATTTCTTGAACATGCTATTTCTATGAACCAAATAACATTATTTGTTTCTTAAAGTGCCGTCTCGGTTGCAGACATGTGTTTCTTTGCCTTTGGAAATTGTTTATGTATGGGATCTAGAATACCTTTGGATTTGTCAATAAGCCTTTCTTGAACGAAGTTTTTGTAGCCAGTATCTCCTTTACCTTGTATAGAGAGTAAGTACGCAGCTATTACTTGATCAATTTTTGTTCCACTTATAATGTTAGAAATTTCACAACTATCAACTTTCGAAAATGGATTTCCTCTCTCAAGCACAAGAGTTATCATCTCTGAAATATTTTGCTGCTCTTGAATTGTTAAAAACTTCGAAAACTCATGATGAAGAGCATATTCATCGTCTTCATTAAGGCCACAAAACCGTCTCAAAAAGTATGTTATATTTTCTTTCTCATGTTTGATAAGATCGTGTTTTGTCACGGCTTCTTTTCGTCTGGTTACTCCGATTATGCGTCCAGATCCCTTGGCTGGCTTTTTGTAGTGTTGCTCTAGTGCTTGATCCGATGCAACGCTGCTAAGTCTATTGTTACTATGTTGAACTGTGAAATGACCGATCTTAAACTCATTATAGATCAGAGGATGTTCTTGTTCTAGTTTTAAGCAATCGTGGTAATATAGAGTACACCACCGTGCATAATTTGTTCTGTCAAATGAGAAGAAAAGTGGCAAACACTCTCTCAGGCTCAACAAATGCAAGTCCCAGTTATTTTCTCTGTCTGCTCGAATTAAGTCTCGGAGAAGAGGAGCAAGTGTGGAGACAAACTGATCCCAATAAGCAAACATTTCACTTTTTTGTACTCCACTTTCTCTAAATTTCTCAAAAAGTCCATTCTGATGGCACTCAGGTTTTCGATAGCACATTTAGTTTCTTTAGATAAACTTTGTTCTTCATACACTGATAACTGTATGTGTTTTACTATTGAGAACAATTTGGAGTATTTAGTTATGTTAATCTGTTCCATGAAAGCCTTCCACTCCAGTTTTTCCATTACTTCACAAAGCATTCCTATTCCTCTAACTCCCCTGCTATAGTGGTTTCCTTTTAAAGCGCTTTCAGCAGTGTGTGGACCCATGGTTTCAGTCTGAACAATAATTTCCAAAGCTCCACTGCTCTTGAGGTATAGACCAATACATGCAAGCACGACTTTATGAAGATGAAATCCTCCAATGCCAAGAAATATGTTGGAAAACTTTTCGGATTGAAGAAGCTGAATTTCTTAAGCTATATGATATACGTCTTCGTCACACCACAGTGAACTCTCTTCGACATTTAACTGGTGCAAGATATCTTGGAAATTACACATTGTTGTATAAATAGAGTCATACTGAGTTGCAGGATAGGTAGTATTGGAGTATATCCCGTAATGGTCCTGTGAGATGGATGTTCAGACAGTGCACTCATAAAAGCGTTTCTAGAGGGAATCTCAACTTCCTGAGGGAAATCAAATTGAGGTACGTTGAATTTTTTAAGAAATCTTGAAAGAAACCATATGAGATCTAAATTTCTGCCTGGCTCTTTTATTTCATTTGCTGTAATTAGGTCATTACTAGGAACGAAAGTACTGATGATACTGCACCTTGTTTTTGGCTTTGTGTAGTACAATAGTTTTTGGGCATCTATATCTTTAGTTAGAGTTCGTGAAGTGACATCAATACCAAACGTTCCCAGGTATCTCTCTGGACTATCAGGTTCTTCTAACGAGACGTTAAGTTTATCACTCATATGATGGTCTTGAAACAAGACAAGTACTGTGTCGTGTGTTCCATGCATTCCTGAAAATGTAGTTTCTTCTCTGTCGAAATTGTCCATAGCACCTCGAACAGGAATGTTGGGTTTTATTGATGGAGGTATGGGAACACGGTGTCCTTTAGCCCTAATAATAGTCCTGTTTGCTAGCATTTGATCTTGACGTAGTACATCATCATAACTGCGTAGTACATCACTTTGAGATATAAACCGTATTTAAGCTATCTTTCGTAAATTTTGGACTTCGGTCAATGTGTTATATTCTATAGATTAAGGGTAACAACCAGTACTTTATAAGGAAGAAAATCTGGAATCACTTACCTTTAAATCATTAATCTTCGCTTTACGTTAACCTCGACTTTTGGTCATAGTCAAGACTCCAACAATGCTGCCAATCTACGCACCAAGAAATTTCCTCTTGTATTTACTGTGCTACAGAGAAAAATAGAAACTTTTAAGCGTATTTTCCACTTTTTTGATCCTTCCCATACACACTTCTGGCAAGCCACCTAAAGGCCTATATCATTAAAAGTAGATCTTGATATTATTTGTATCTCTGCGGCAATTACAGTCTGAGCTGGAGGTGTGACAAAAGTACTTTCATTAAATCCAAAGATTGTTAGAGCGACCAAAATCATAAAATAGAAAATATTTTATTGCTCCTCTGCTAGTGAATCAATCACGACAAAACTTTCGGCATATATTTATCACATTACAGGAAATGTATGTAATTTTTCTTTCTCGCCTAGAACCCAGCGTTGCCATATAAGAATAGCAAAAAATCGGTAAAAGGGAAAATTTTGAGAGAAATTTTCAAAATTTCCCTCATTTACTTCCCTCTTGTGTGTATTACTGACAAGTGAATAACGTCACCTAAAAGCCTATACTATTGCAAATCGAACGAGGTATAACTGATAACTTTGTGACAATTACAGCTTGAGCTAGATGTATTTAAGAAAAATGTAGTGAATACGAAATGAATATTCAAGATGGCGGCCATTGCGCAATAATGACCATGATTCAGAACATGTGACCAATTTTTTTTAGAACACTAAAGATAGTAGAACTCGGTAAAACAAACAAACCTTCTGGCTCTCAAACTCCCAACAGGACTTTCCTAGCTGCTGGATTAAAAAGACGATAAGTAATTGTAAAATAATTCCACTTATATTTTCAAAAAAAGACTGAAATGTGAGATCAAATTTTCATGCTACATAAATAGTTTCCTTGTTAAACAAGTGTAGTTTTATTGAAAAAGTGGACAAATGTATTTTGAGTTAGGAAGTTTTGGGAGATCCGAACCCGGTGGACAATCCCCATGAGTGCGCCCTTGAGTGCTACAGTAGAGAGAGTACCGACATTTGTTGAGGAGACACCACACTACATCTTCTAATGATAATTCAATTCAACTTCCAAAAGAATACTCAGGTATCAGGTATTAAATTGCGTATATATATATATATATATATATATATATATATATATATATATATATATATATATTTCTGATGGACTCTATTTGAATACTTAAACCCCTATTCAAACTCTCCCTAACTCTATTTGAATAATTCCCGAACATTTTTCGATTCACGAAGACATTGATGTGTAGACCTAAGTATTTTTCCATAGGTATCCTCTAAACAGAGCAAATACTCGAAATCTATTTAAAATATAATATCAAAGTACGTTTTTGAATGATTCCTAAAATTCAGGAGCGTGCGGGACACATTTTGCAAATCACTGCATTAAAGTAAAAGAATACTTTTAATGCACTGTACTCCCACATCAAAGACATCGTTATTACAAGCTTTGAGAATGCATACACTATGCTTATTAGTATACGTACAAGTCACGAAACCCTTTAGCAATGTTTGGAATCAAGAAAGTGATAAACTGCACTTCTCATGTGATAAGTTAAGTTTTAAGCTGCAGGGGTTTCACCTGCAAATAAACACTTCACGCCAACGCTCTATTTTGAAGATCACATCTTGCAAAAAAGTTCATACGGAAGTGCATGCAGAAGTATTGTGTCTGAACATGTATTACAACATGTTTTTAAAAGTATGACTAATAAAATAGAGGGGAAAGTATGGAGAATTTTAATTGCATGTACAAAAAGTTGCTTATAATTTAACTACTGAAGATTTTGAGGCAGAAAATGAAAGTAATCGAGTTTTTTTTCTTGTTTTTTTTTTAAAATTGTACTTAGATTCATGGCTTGGTTGCTATAATTTACAGCAACAAATGTTTGTTATCAAAGTTACATGTTGTTCATTTCCAAACCTTAGCTAACTATATTTTTTGCACTATCCTGTCAGGTTGAGATTAATTATGCTAGAACACGTATTATCGCTTCAGTAGATTAACGACTATCATTTGTGTTTTCTCAGTAAATGCCCCCCCCCCCCCCAAAGATGCAGTGGGGTCCCGAGATGTTCCGTGAAATCTCGCATTAATAAGATGTTTCACATTTTATATAGCTTCGATGCTGAAGAAAGACTATAAGTTTAAATTTCATATTTTATATAGCCTTGATGTTAGAAAAAGAGAGGAAGCTCGAAGTCCACGTCTCATATAGCCTTGATGCTGAAAACAAACACAAAGTCCAGACCCCATGAGCTCAAACTTCACGTTTAATATAGCTTCCATGCTGAAAAGATACTGAACTCAAACTCCAAACTCCTCAAAGCTGAAAAGTGATACTAGTATTCAAGCTCCACGTTTTACACAGGACCGATTCTTAAAGAGACACATAAAACAAATTAACAAATTTCAGGTTTCATATAGCCTCAAAGCTTAAATTCCATATTTTATATAGCCTGAAAGCTATAAAGAGACACGAGCACGAAATTCATGTTTCATATACCTTAATGCCGGAAAGACACACTAAGCTCAAATCCACGTTTCATATAGCGTCGAAGCTGAAAATACACTACGCTCAAATCCACTTTTTATTTACTCCCGATTTGGAAAATAAATACTCAGCTCAAATTTCACGTTTTATGTAGTCTCGATGCTGAAAATAAACACTAAACTCAAACTCCACATTGTGCATAGCCTCAAAGGTGAAAAGTGACACTAATTCAAACTCCACATTTTATACAGTACCTATGGTTAAAGAGGCGTCACGTTTTCATATAGCCTCAAAGCTTAAATTTCACATTTTATATAGCCTGAATGCTGCATACAGCCTCAAATCTGTAAAGAGACATATAGCTCGAACTCCATGTTTCATGTACCCTCAACACTGGAAAGACACACTAAGCTCAAATCCACATTTTATATACTCTCGATTTGGAAAAGAAACACTGAGCTCAAATTTCACGTTTTATGTAGCCACAATACTGAAAAGAGACACTAAACTCGAACTTCACGTTTCATATAGCCTTGAAGCTTAAAACTCCACGTTTTATATAGCCTCAATGCTACACATAAGCTCGAATCTGTAAAGAGGCACGTAGCTCGAACTCCATGTTTCACACACCCTCAATGCTGGAAATATATATTATACTCAAATTCACGTTTCATATAGCGTCGAAGCTAAATATATACACTAAAATCAAATGTGTGTTTTATACTCTCGATTCAGAAAAGAAACACTGAGCTCAAACTTCATGTTTTCTGTAGCCTCGATGCTGAGAAGAGACACTAAACTCAAACTCCACGTTTCCTATGGCCTCAAAGCCGAAAAGTAATACTAGTTCAAACTCCAAATTTCATACAGTACCGATGCTTAAAGAGACACGCAGCTCAAACTTCACGTTTTATATAGCCTTAAAGCTTAAACTCCACATTGTATATAGCCTTAATGCTGCATATAGCCTCAAAGCTGTAAAGAGACACGTAGCTCGATCTCGCATGTTTCATTTACCCTCAATGCTGAAAAGACATACTAAGATCAAATCCACGTTTTGTATAGCCTCAAAGCTGAAAAGTGACACTAAGATCAAATTCAACTTACAGATAGAATAGAATAGATTATGTTTATTGTTATTAAGTAACATTCGCTACAATAGACGAGACACAATTTTAATTGTTATATACAGAGAAAAAAAAGACAATTTATATAATCTTTCTTCAAATTCCTCAGTACTAGATATATATACCTAGGTAGAATTACTTACAACAAAAGATTTACAGTGCTTTTCGAAATCATTACTACAAATTATTCATACACTTACTGGTAATGAAGGATTAGGATTTTAGATTTCTGGGCTCTCGGCATCTAAGGCCATTTAGCTCGTCACGTTTTGAGGGATGACGTCCCTCGGCGAGCACACTATCCGGGGAAAGGGAAGGAAGAATGGATGGGGGATGGAAGGAAGCGGACTGGGACCTATAAGTTAGGTACCACCCCGGCATTTGCCTGGTGTGAATGAAGAAAACCCAGGAAAACCTCATTTAGGGTGGCTGGCCTGAGAAAGCGATCTTACACATTTTCGACCGAGTGCCCCCACCAGGAAGTGTCATGCCAGTATATAAAACTTTTTATGTTTTGCTTACCCTAATATAGGAAGTATTTAAATCATTTTTATATATAGTATTATATGAATGAATACTGTTGCAATAACCAATACTATCCTGATTTTCTTTAACATGCATAAGACAAATGTAAATATACATAGAGGGAACTGTCATGATCTGCATCTCCTTAAAAATGGTGTACCGATACAGCATCAGCTAATCCTTTTATTGCTCTTTCGACCTTCTTTTTCATTTAAAGACAATTTGTGCAGCAGGTGAGTTAACCTACAATATTATATCGTACTGTAAATGAGAATGGAAAAAGAGCATACATATAAGAAGCAGTGTTTCAGTAACTGCTGTTCTTATCTTCCGTATTAGAAATATGCATGAGATAATTTCCTACATACATTTCCAATATGCACATTCCAAAAACTCGACATTAGATATTTTCTCAGTGCAGAATAGAGCCAATAAGCTTAACCTTCACATGTTGACGTATAGTACGAAATGAATTCAACATTTTATCTGGCCTTCCAATTTAAGCCTAAGTAAAAATAAATAAAAACAAAGGAACTTTGGATAGAACATTATAGGAGAAAGCAAGATTACAAAAGTACAGATAAAATGAATATATATATATTCATTTTATCTGTACTTTTGTAATTTTGCTTTCTCCTATAATGTTCTATCCAAAGTTCCTTTGTTTTTATTTATTTTTACTTAGGCTTAAATTGGAAGGCCAGATAAAATATTGAATGTCCATGTTAAACGGATGTATCATTACAACCGAAACTATTCATGAAATATTTAGTGTGCTTATCGAACAGTTTCTCTCGTATTCATTGTTGTGACGATTGTTTCTGCAGTACGCTACGGGTTGGTAGTGGTGGTATTGACCAATTTTACAGCGAGCCAGAGGGTGCAATGTCTTTTACAAAACGAGAAAAACGAGCTAGAATGCTTGTATATCCTAAAGCGGAAGTCGTTAGATGGAGACACAGTCGTTGAGCAATTACTGCAATGCTAAATGGGATTGGACATTAGTTGTGTATTAGCTGTTGTATTCTTTTGCTTTGTTTTTCGCGGTTTTCTTTTCAGGATATGTAGCGCATGTTACATATAGAAAGAACATTCTAAAAAAAAAATCTCTGTTAGGAAATGGCTTTCCCAAATGTAAAATGGACCCACATGCTTTGTTTCCTCATTAAATGTTCACTAGTTATGCATTAGATCAGTGGTTCTCAAACTGTCCGATAACGCAGACCTCTGTTCATTCGAAAGTGATCTGCGGACTCCCTTGCAATGCTATCTGAAGTTTCAAATGGTATTAAAAAATATACTAATTAGAATTACCACTTACAAGAAAAAGATCAAGAAAAATAATGCAATTAAGTAATTTATTCTAAAGATACTTGATTGTTTCCTAGCGAACGAAATTTCAACTGAAATTTCAAGATTGAAAATCAATGTTTTCAAATGTGTGGTCACTAATGTGAGGAATGAAATTCTTTCTATTTTTCCATAATTGCACTGAAAGCTGTAATAAGTTTTGTCATCATCAATCTTAAGTCCGATTCCACATTAAGGCGATTTCGCTTTAAGGTTTCGCAGCGAGGCTAAATGAGACGTGGACCTACTGATTAACATGAGCTACCGCCGGGAATCGAACCCGGGTCTTTCACACCAAAGGCGCGTACGCTAACCGCTTAGCCACAGAGGAGTTCTTAATACTGCAAAGAGCAGAAGGGCCTGCTCACGTAAATAAGTGGTAGGAAAAGGCATCAAATGTTCGAATGCCTTTTTAGACAACTCTTCATACTCACGGGGTAGAAATTTAGTAAAGTAGGAAAACACTTAAATTTACAAACGTAGGTATAATTTCTAATAGCTTTCTTTCTAGTAACTGAAAAAAAAAAAAAACACCTCTTGCATAACAGCTGCGAGTTCCATTTTATTACACCACATTTCAATTTTTAGGCGTCGAGGACCTCCTGGCTAGGTCCTGCTGACCCCCAGAGGTCCGCGAACCCCACTTTGAGAATACTGCATTAGATCAATAATAAGATTAATTTTGTTTTTGTATTGAAACATAAATTTATATCTCTGGTCAGTGGCGTAGCCGGGGTGATTTGGGAGGTGGGAATCCAGTGTCCCAAATCTGACGTAAGAGATAGTGTTGTTTCGTTCGTGCTAAAATACATTTTAGCAGATACAAGAGAGTTCTATTGCACCTGTAGGATGTATAATAAGGTGACCAGATATCTCGCTTCAGCTGGGACATTCCCTTTTTTCAATCATTAGCTCGTTTTTTTTCTAATTTTCAAACGGGTCCGGTCTAAATGTCCCGTTCCTGAGCAAGTAAGAACGAAGTTGTTATTCAAAATATAAATGGTGAGAGCAAATTCTACACTCTTTTGTTAAATGACTACGCGTATCTATCTATATATATAAAAATGAAAGTGTCTATGTTTGTGACTTAATAACTCTTGAACCACGTGACCGATCTCGATCAAATATTCAACATGGATGAGGTTCGAGCCTGGGATGGTTGTATCATTTCACTTTAACGGTGCAATTTAGTTGAGGAGAAGGGAGAGATATATAAAAATGATCGAAAAACGACCGATATTAGTATCGAATCTATAGTTTTCGGGATCGCTGAGATGAACAGTTCGGTGACACTTCCGATGCCGTTTAAATCCAAATTCAGTCCCGCAACTTGCGGGAGGGGTATATATATATATATATATATATATATATATATATATATATATATATAAATGATCGAAAATGACCAATATCAGAGAGCGCTTCTGTAATAATATAAAGTGGTTGATTAACGGAACATATTACTAATTTTTCTTATTTTAACCCACTGAAGGAGGTAATTGACGCTAGTAAATAAATATAAATATCTCAATTTTGAGGTAATTTGTTTCGTGACTCTATGGAAGGATATGTTTGAAAACAGTTCAATTGGATTTAGGATGCTCAAATTAGTATAAAAAGAGCCCTTAAAATTTTATCCAAGCACGGATATTTTTTATTAATGGTATGATCGTTAGTTCTTTGTAGCGGACATCGCGTTCTTAGGTTTTTATTTAAGGATTATCCCAGCAGTGTTTTTTTCTTTCAGGTATATTTCAGAAGTGCACAAATTGACCCTTCTTCCCGCGAATTTAAAATAATTAAATTGTTGTTTTTATGTCACTTACGCAGGGCAGATTCTTTAGCAAGTACTCTTCCAGTGCAGATCCCTTACATTTTGATTTTACTCTTCGGAACATTTTTTAAATAAAAAAACCTGTTTCAGATCAGTGGCGTATCGTGGAAGTAAAAACGAGGGGCAGCCAGAACCCGGACTATGATTGGTGTGTCATGAGTTTACAGTTTTTCGTGGATCTTGCAGAAGTTTTCAACTTAACCCTCTCCCGATGGATACACTGAGAAAAAAATGTATGTGGCGTACGTAAAATCGTATGTTATATTTGTAAATTCTGTACTTTTTGTACTTAACGCACAGCAAACGTATAACTGAAAACGCATGTTTTATAATACTTTCTGTATAAGTGTCCCATCTGTATGTACTTTCCGTATGAGCCAATATAGGCGGTCAGGATCTCACATACAAATGGACGTATATAACATATAGCTGAAGAAGGTAGCATACATATATGTATGTAATATAAGGAAGGCTATTAGATATCAGACATCCTGCAACGGCATGATGAAACATCTAAGGTCAGTGCCTATGTAGCATACGGATAACGTATGTTCCGTACTGATTTCTGTAGTAAGCAACAGGATTCCCTATATTTGTACAATATACCGCTGTCCGCAGAACGGATTTTTCTCAGTGCATTATGGCTAGGTTAGACGTTGACATTGTGGACCTCAACTATTGTTCTACACATTGCATAACAGAAAAACTGTGATTGAAACTATATCTAATGTTTCAAAAGTTTTCCAATAAAGAATAAAAAGCAACACTTACTACAAATTTAGAAAACTATATAAAAAACAGCTTCAATTATTTTTGTCATTCAAGAAACTGGGAGGCTAGGCCCCCGGCTCAGACTATATCCATCACTGTCTGCGATGTAACAGTAGCCCTCCACTTCTTGACATAAACGACATTTGTACGCACGGTAGAGAACGAATATTATGATGCAGAAAGTTATGAAACATTTTACGGGAAAGTAGTCTTAAACAGAATTAGACCTAATTACGTTTAATTTTCACAAAGATCCTCCAAAGTATTCTCTCTGCATCTAAATATGCGTGTCCCGTTGTTAATCCAATTTTAAAATACTGCTTGAAGGCTAAACAAACATGTTGCAGAATCATATGCTTCGTTTGTCAGCCGCATGTTGGTATTTAAAGTTGAACTTGTAATGAAATCTTTAAGTAAGAATCGAAAATCTTATCAAAGCGAAAAATCTTATGTTAGATTAGGTATTAAATCCAAAGCTAGAATAAACATACACAAATTGACATCATGTGTTGGATAAAAGGACTGTTCACGCATGTATGTTTTGAGTGTGCGATTACATTGTTTTTTAAAGTGAATTTTGATTATAATTAAACAAACAAACAGAGCCGTGAATGATGAAATATTGCATTGTAACCTATTTGAGAGATAATTGAGGATCCCATATTAAGCTGTAGGTCTACGTCTCATATAGCCTCGCTGCTGAACGGGACAATAAACTCAAATACAATACAATCGTTTTGAATCTCATCAAGACAATTTTATCTTGTCTATCTCGAGGGCCACCCTAATACTTACCAATTGATTCCCAAGAAAATGGATATGCAGAAAAAATCCTATTGCTTACCCACTGATTTAAAACTTCGCTTTCTTTGTTTCTTCTGAGACGATTTAAAACACTGTACAGATTGACAAAAATCCGACCATCGATATGCGATTCCTTCAGATTTCTGGCATGAATTTCCGAGCGCTTTTGTGACGTGTTACTGTTTTCTCGAGTCACCGTGTACGTTTTGTTGGCGCTATAGTCGGTAATCAGTTGCGTCTTACTTGCACGTAAATACTCATTCCTACTAATTTCTGCTTATTTTATGATTCAGTTGCAAAGCACTGTTAGATATTATTATTATTATTATTATTATTATTATTATTATTATTATTATTATTATTATTATTATTATTATTATTATTATTATTATTATTATTATTATTATTATTATTAAATATAGAGCATAAAGCATCCAAAATTGGTATAACCCAGGTCCAGAGGTTACCGGATTTTTGAATGTTGACCTGCAAAAACAATGGTCACTTGGCCACCTGCACCAAAGAATAAACGGAGGCATAAATAGCGCATAAATTGTGTAACAATAAAAAGGTAATAAAACTCACATTATATTTCCCTGAAATATAATACTGTACACACATTTATGATTCCAAATATATTTTTTAAAAAAAATAAGGAAAAATGAGTTCTTTTTTGAACACCTTGTATTGCTTTATAGTGCCAAAACAGCTATTTGCCGTTATGGTTGAAATAGAAACAATATTAAATTAAGAGCGGTACGGTATGTTGTTTTCGTCACTAATGAGGTAAAAACAATATCCTGAGAAATTCTCCGTATCACTAAATGAGGAACGGATAACAGCACTCAACGTAGCTGGACGACTTCCACAGCTGCTTGATATTCCCTCGCGAACAATATGGTGATGCGTTAAGGGTCACTACTCATATGAACGTAGTAAAGCTATCGTGAGTGTCAGGTGTTCGCAGAAAATAACAACAGCTGTCACAAATATGTCTCACGGATCGGTTTTCTGGTGGTGTCAGCTCAGTGCACGTACCTCCCCCTACATCCCCTAAACCACTGGCTTCTCAAACCTTCTTTCCATCTCACGTCATCGACCGCTAGCCTATTTACTGTTAGGTGCAGCTAATATGATGAAATTATTCTGTGTAATTCGAGAACTTGCGTCCATTAAAATCCGTGACCACTTTGTTCTTCCTTAGAATTGACAGATCATCCTAGCAGTACTTCGGAAATAGTGGTCAATTTTAACATAGAGGAGTATTGGTTTTTTAAACGATATATTTTAATGCGTTCAGATTGTTCATGGAAGTTTAGTGTCCCATTTTCACAGCAAGACTAAGTGAGACGTGTCTTTATAGTTTAAGGACGACTACGAAACACCGTATTTCGTTCAAATTTTATAATTCTTTCATATCGGGAATCGACCAAGTGACCCTGCGCACCAAAGGCACGCGTTCTAGCCGCTGGACTAGCAAGAGCGCATATTTAATATATATTTAACATAATTGTCAGATTATGATATAGCCTATATCTGATCTTGAGTTGATTTTGAGATTAACGTTCCTTTCAGCATCGAGGCTATATGAGACGAGATCTACTGACTAATGTGGAATCCGAACCACATGAGCTCCCTCAGGGAATCGAACCCGGATCTCCTACACCAAAGGTTATATCTGATCTATAGACACACATTGTTGAATTTTTTGAGTAAATTCGTACTGAATTTTAATCAAATTTCTTGCAAAATTTGAAGACAATAAAGTAGTATAGTTAATTTCTTTATTGCAAAAAAAAAATGTCCATTGATTTTAGCTAATTTTTTAAATTATAAGTTGATACTTTATTAACAACTTAGGTAACGAATCTTCCCGTCATTTACTTTCCAGTCGCTTAAATCAACGTTCGACAAGTTTCTTCCATGTATTTTCCCTTAATTCTTGTTCTGAATTGATTTTTTTCTTTTCGAAAATCTGATTAAATCGAAACCGCGAAATTTAATGGGTCATAACTCGGAACCCAAAGGTATGCATAAGAATAGGAGATATATTCGTATATTATAAGCAACTCAAGGTCTACTTCTATGCCACGTTTGGTCAAGATCGATGAGTGTTATACATCATGTACACTCATGTCCAAAATGATTGTCGCATATCTATAACTGTCTTCTTGTAAGAATATAATTTGATAATGATTTTGCAGGATACTTTTAATACTGATACTATGTTTATAATCGGGAAATGTATATTTGTAGTAAATTTCAAAGGAAAAGAATTATAAATACGAAAATTAGAATGAGTAAAAAGACAATGTTGCTAAATGGACAAGAAAGTTTTAGTTTCGTTTTATTATTCTTATTTACTGCTCTTTTGTCATGAAATTTTCCACATACATGTCTTTGCCAATTATGCACATACTAACATAATAAGAAATACCGGGGTGAATTCGGTATCAAATTATATTCCTACAACAACATATTTATAGACATGCGATAATAATTTTGGACATGAGTGTACACAAGGCGCACATTCAGAAATTTTTGTTGGGAGGGGACCCTACGCCTATGTAGTGTTGAACAAGTATTATTCTGCACCCGAAAAGATGATAAGTAATTATAAAATACCGTCACATATATTTTCAGGGGGAAAATGATAGAACTAGAGTGTTTTATAAGGGAATGAATACAGATGAGGTGTAAGGTCAAATTTTCATGCTACATTAATCATTTCCCTATTAAACAAGTATAGTTTTATTGAGAAAGTGAGAAAGATTTTTTGGAGGGTCTGGACCTGGTGGATCCCCATTAGACTGAGACTCCAAACCTCAAATTTGTTAACGACTTATTAAATATATAACGTCTCCCAGACACGTTGTTTTTGAATTGAATATTTATTTATTTACTATGTAAGAGGTGTGACTCTTTTAGGGTATCCAGGTGTTTTGTATATTTTAATAGCAAACCAAAATTCTGCTTTCAGAATATGAAAGCATTAGTAACTTACCTTACATATTTATTATTAATTATTATTATTATTATTATTATTATTATTATTATTATTATTATTATTATTATTATTATTATTATTATTATTATTATTATTATTATTATTATTATTATTATTATCAGTAACTGAAAAAGTTAACACTGTTCGTTTGTTTTCCATTATAAAGCTATTTACAATACCTGGACATGAGTCTTTTAAACTCTAAGTGGAGCTTTAGATAAAGATCTTAAAGATGAAAGATATCCAAAATTACCAGCACATACACTTGATTCTCTTGTGCACTGAACGCGCCATGTTTTCGGTATGTTTCCTTTTTGAAATGTGAATCTTAACAGTGCGTGAAGTTAGAATCACATAGACAATTGTCAAATGGGGGAGTATAACTCCCTCTCCAGGGCTGAATTCTCGCCATTATACCGGTATTATTAATGTTCCTTAGGGTCTTTAGAAACAAGAAACAGTTATTAGTCAACATATAATTGCAACACCTGGGTCCTGGCGCCCTTAACCCTTTAGCACCCGCGTATTTTTACAGATATCGATTGAATCTCTTTAAATCCCCATAGATCAGACTATCAGTGCAACACTGGAACAAGTTATACCTCGATCGATTTGTAAGAGTGTAGGCTTTCAGTTTACGTAATGAACGTGACATTTCAGCGTACAAAGGGAAGATAATACAGGGAAATTTTATTTAAAAAAATCCCTAAAAATGTTCCTTCTTGCGATTCTTTTAGTTATTATGTGACAACACTGCAAACTAGGTGAATAATAAAAGGTATTTATGTGTCCTATTTTATGCTCAACTTAAATTGAAAATTTCATCTTGATCCATCAAATAGCAGAAAGGAAAAAATATATTTTATGGTTTTCACAGGGTTCATAATCAATCACTTTCATGAATGTACAAGTATGACTTTGTGTCACTGTTCCGTTTAATTTTTCTACCAAAAAGAAGTGATATAAATTATTCCAGTTGCTTTTACTCATTCGTTATGTTATGACAGATTCCAAGTACCGAGAATCCCCCAGGAAGGTTTTATGGTTTGTTGGTCTATGGTGTAACAGAAAATATTTCAAAGCAATAATTTTAATGTTATATGGTTACATTATATTACTTTAAATACAGTTGGTGTTCTACAATGAATATAACTTCAAAACATGTCTGCTGATATGTAAAGTTATTAAAAAAAAAAAAAAAAAAAAAAAAAACTGGAAGTTCGTGCACAGTGCATGTATTCTTATTGCATATGACACAGATAATCACACTTAATATAGTTTGTAATATGTAGTTTTGTTTTAAATGCTGTAATACTAAACAATCTGTAAAATTCTTTGTGTTCTTGTTTCTTTGTAGCTTGATAATACACGTGTAGAAGCACATTCGTTCTTGAAATCCACGTCAATTCAATTATTTTGAAGACAAATGCCAAACAAAAAGAAAACAATCAGACAGGCAATTGCAGCAAGAAAAGGAATTGCTGTTGTGAAAAATCGAAAAATCGGTCATACACTACGGAAAAAGCAAAACTGATATGAGGATACGAAATTTCACCGAAAAAAGTTTCCATAAAATGTTTCAAGTCAAAGAACTTCTACAAGACAGTGACATCGTAAAACTCAACCCTTAACATCAATTCGCATCCAGATTCCTATAGAATACGAAACAAACCAACACAGTCTACCGCTGATGATACTCTGAAATTTTTTTGTAATAGTATAGAAATAAGATGGCAACTATCTGCATCCAATTTGACAAAAGAGAGTACGTAGGTATTTCGTGCCTAAGCGGTTAGCCAAAGCACCTTTGGCATGGGAAACCCGAGTTCGATTCCCGGCGGGAGCACATGTGATTTGGATTCCACATTAATCAGTAGGTCCCATCTCATATACCCTCACTGCTGAAAGAGACGTTAAACTCAAAATCAACTCAACTCAACTCAACAAATGAGAGTACAAAGTGGATGATTAATTTCGCTTGTTCTAATTATTTTAACGTATTGACTTGCTTTAATTTTTAATTTTTCTTCCGCATTTTATTATCAGCATTCTTCATTTCTTGTAAATATTAAACAAGATTCATAAATATATAATTCCCTTTTGAGGATCACGAGATCGTTTTGGGGGCTCGGGCCCCCTTATCTCTCCGTGGCTACACCCCTATGTGACACTGTAAATAGTTTTATTTTGTCTGTGTATTTTGTGGGAACCAGGTCTCCCGCTTAGCAGAAAATTGTGGTTAAATGATTGTACTTTTTATTTTTCAACCCCAATCAATAGGCCATGTTTGGAAGCCTGGAAGAAACCAGACAACGGATTCCATGATAATCTGGTAATTTTTAGGACACCGTGAAACCACTTCTGTTTACTCCAAGTTTCAAGGTGTGATTCTTAAGTTTGAACGAAAATACACATATTAACTGAAAATTGAAGATTTTTTTATTATACGAAATAAACTCTGCTAAAAACACAGTAAAGAGGATCTATAGTTATAAGTTACAATTTCATCCGGTAGATGTCAGTCGCTAGAAGAACGTTTACTGTCATCTAACTGCGCAATGTGTAACTTCTATCATTCTATAACCATACACTTTTGTTTCAATAGAAGAAAATAGGATGTGGATAGTCACCATTGGAGCCGCCGTTACCCATGATGATGTTAACGATGACTCCATTAACAAATTCGATCGAGACAAATACAGTAGAAAAGCGAGATATCCTTTTATTGTAGGCAACCAACATTTCATTGTTACTGTGCTGGTTGTATAGAAGCTAGGATATGTAGATTTCCGTGAAGATAATAACGAACTGATTCCATTAACGAACTCGACTGAGATAGTTGATCTAGGTGTTTATTGCAAAAATATAGAATTCAAAAAGTCGTTATTGTTCAAGAATTGTCGAGAGGAGTAACGGAAGTATGTACAGACTAACAGAGTATAATCTTATAGGTCCCACACTTGTATAGTCCTAATAAAAACAGTGTGTATGAAATAATGGGAAAACTACAATGTATGATCATATTAAGAGGTATAACTGTCACGTAAGACCAAGAGGTTAACTGAAGACTGTAGCGGATGGAACGTGTTCTAATTTACAACAAGTGACCTTCCAGACTTCCAGTGATGGCAGAATACTTGTGATGATCATGAGATTTTGTTGCTAACAAAAACAAAATATGTTTTTTTTTCTGAGTACGCCTTTTATTAATGAAGATACAAAACCTATTTACTGTATATATACTAGGGG